>NC_062557.1:22238246-22574746 GCF_016906955.1 Phacochoerus africanus
AACAAAACCAGCGAGAATTAATACCTGGGGGTTGGTATGGCAGAGTATGTACAGGGGGAAGCCCCCACCCCTGGCCCACCCCTCTGTCACCAACCAAGGCAGGGGGGGGTTCCCCAACAGGGGGACAATGGCTTGCGAGTTCTGAGGATGGGGGAGCCAGGTCCTGGCATTTGCTGGTGATGAAGATGTGGCGAGGTGGGCAGAGGGGTGTCTTGATGAACACGAGGCCCCCAGGCCCCATCCGGAGGCCCGGGCCCAGGGGTCCGCACGCAGTTCGTGGCCTTGCCCCTGACGTCAGCCCAGGCTGCAGGAGCGGGCGGGCGGTCCATCGCAGGCCCGGGCCTCTGTCCAAAGAATCATCGCGGCCTCCGCTCTCCCGGCCCCCGGGGAAGGGAGGACGGGTGGGGGGCAGGGCCGGCGGGGGTCGCATGGTTGGTAGAAAGGCAGAGAAAAGCCAGGGCGTGGGGCAAGGGCCGAGTCCACGGGGCGCAGGCAGTCACGGGGAGTGGGTGGCCGGGCTGCTTCTGTTCGAGCTGGGGCTGAGGCTGGGGCTGCAGCTGCCGGGCGGCGGGGCCAGGCCACCCCCGTCCCGCCCCCCGCCCCCCGCTTGTCCGCTCAGAGTGTCCAGGCCCTCTGAGTTCTCCAGCATTTCCTGGATGAGAGGTGGCATGGAGCCCGGGATCTCCATCTTCAGCGTGATCACGCGCTCGGCCCCTGCAGGGAAGGAGGGACAGGGGTCAGGGTGCCCGCCCCACTCCTCCAGCCCCAGGAGGGAGCAGGAAGAGGGTGGCAAGGTCAATACTACCAATATAGGCTCCCGCACTGAACACAGGGCTCAGCCCTTTGGTGGCATAACCAGCTCTCTGAAGCCCCCGCACCTGAAGGGCAGCAGGGCAAAGTGGTTCCAAACTCAGCGCTGGGGTCAGACGGCCCGGGTGTGACGCGGGGCCTTTCCTAAGTGCTGTGTGCCCTGGACTCTCCCACCGACCTCTCAGAACTCTGAAACACCTTGGGGTGGGGCACTGAGGCTCAGAGCTATCTTGAGACCTGCTCAAGGACACACTCCTGCATGGTCGGGCTCCAGAGCCCCGCCCTTAACCACCAGGCAAAGACGACACTGCCACCTTGAGGCTCATAGGTAGGGGGTCACCTGGACCGGGGGGGGGGGGGGGGGGGGGGGTTCCAGGTGAGTGGAGCACCTCATGGGCACAAAGACGTGGGGCCTGGGCCAGGTGCTGGGGCCCAGCCCCAGCAGACACACGGGATGTCCCTCCAGGTGTGGGGACCTTACCCTTAGCACTGATGCTTCGCAGGTCTGTGATCTTCATCAGCATCTTGGGGAACATGTGTGGGCGGCTGGGCCTCCGTTTCCGCACATAGACCTTCAGTGCCTCAAGCAGTGGCTCCTGCAGCATGTCCACCCTGTCTGGCTGCTCCAGGTCCTGCCGGTCTGAGGAAGCAAGAGGCCCGCTGAGCAGCAGCCCTGGCCAAGAGAGGAACACGGCTGCGCTCCCAGCCTTGGCCACCCGGGGGCGCGCCTGCCCAGGCCACGGACTGATGGGCTCTGCTCCCAGGGCCTCCTCACACGGAAAGGTCCTAGGCCCTCTTAAATGTGAGTAGAGGCACTGGGGACTGGGGGTGCCCAAAGTTCATAGCAGTTGGACCTCTGAACACAGGCAGTGCCATCTTTTTTTTTTCTTTTTAGGGCTGCACCCATGGCATATGGAAGTTCCCGGGTTAGGGCTCAAATCAGAGCTATAGCCAGAGCCACAGCAATGCGGGAGCCGAGCTGTGATAGACACCACAGCTCCAGGAAACGCCAGACCCTGAACCCACTGAGGGAGGCCTGGGATCGAACCCACGTCCTCATGGATACTAGTCAGGTTTGTTATCACTGAGCCATGATGGGAACTCCGGTAGTGCCATCTTAAGTAGAGGCAGGTCTCCCAGTCCTGCCCATTATTCTGGACACTCATGTGATATGGCAGAACTCCTAACAATAAAATAATAACAGCATGGAGTTCCCCGGTGACTCAGCAGGTTAAGGATCTCATATTGTCACTGCTGTGGCATGGATTCAATCCCTGGCCCCAGAACTTCTACATGCCACGAGCACGGTCAAAATAATAATAATATCAGGAGTTCCCGTCGTGGCGCAGTGGTTAACGAATCTGACTAGGAACCATGAGGTTGCAGGTTTGGTCCCTGCCCTTGCTCAGTGGGTTAACGATCCGGCGTTGCCGTGAGCTGTGGTGTAGGCCACAGACGCGGCTCGGATCCTGCGCTGCTGTGGCTCTGGCATAGGCCGGTGGCTACAGCTCTGATTCGACCCCTAGCCTGAGAACCTCCATATGCCACAGGAGCGGCCCAAGAAATGGCAAAAAGACAAAAAAAAAATAATAATAATAATAATAATAATATCAATACAGCAGCAGCAGCCAAAACGTACTGGGTCTGACTCCAGGCAACACTGTGTCTTATTTATCTTCTCCTTAATCCCCCCCACCAACTTTATGAGGTGGAACCTTTACTGTCCCGTTTTACAGAGATGGAAGCTTAGGGGAGTTCCCTCTGTGGCTCAGTAGACAAGAACCCGACTAGTTTCCATGAAGATGTGGGTTCGATCTCGCTCAGGGGGTTAAGATCCGGCATTTCTTTGAGCTGCAGCATAGGCTGAGGATGTGGCTTGGATCTGGTGATGCTGTGGCTATGGTGTAGGCCGGCAGCTGCAGCTCCAATTTGATCCCTAGCCTGGGAATTTCCATGTGCCCCACCTGCAGCCCTGAAAAAATAAAAGAGAGAAAGAAAGAAACAGAGGCTTGGGAGTTCCCTGGTGGCTCTGAGTTAAGGATCTGGCATTGTCACTGTTGTGGCTTGGGTTTGATCCCTGGCCCAGGATCTTCTAAAAGCCATGGGTGTGGCAAAAGAAAAGAAAAAAGAAAAGAAATGGAAACTCAGAGAAGTTCAGCAAACTGCTAAAGGTCACATGCTGGCCAGGATTTGAACCTGACTGGTCTGGCCTTCAAGTCCTCACTCTTAAACCCCCTAGAAAGGGCACTGCCTGGCAATGGGGAACCAGGGTTCAGGTCTGCACCGCTCCCTTGTGACCACAGACCAGACCCTGCTCCCCTGGGACTCGGTTTCCTCATGTGACCGTCTGACCGGGGCCAAGATGCCTTTCTGATCTGAGGATCCCCATCCTTCTCCCCAGGAGATGGTCTGGGGGCCGCACCACCACCCAGAGCCTGGGCCCCCGCCCACCTCCACAGATGAGGCAGATGGCACTGAGCAGCCCAGTCTCAGCATCATCCATCTCCAGGGGCAGCAGCTGGTTGGCGAAGGCGAAGACCAGGTCCGTGAGAGGCCCAAAGCCGGCGTTGTGCATCTGGGTCCGGTTCAAGGTCAGTCCGTCTGAGAAGGTCATTGTGTCCTGCTCAGGCGTGTACCGCGTGCAGATCCGCAGGATCTGGGTGCAGAGGAGTCTCGGGTTCAGGAACTCATCCCCCAGCACTTCCCGCACCAGCATCCCCCCAGGACCACCTGGCTGGTATTCAGATCAGTACTGTCTGCTAGAACCTTCTGCAATGATGGACCCATCCCACGTCTGCACTGAGCAACACAGTAGCCACCAGCCACAATGTGGCTGCTGGGTACTTGAAATGTGGTTCGCGCAACTGAGAAACCAAACTGAATTTAATTTGAATTAATTTAAATGTGAATAGCTGCACGTGGCCAGTGGCTACTGTATTAGACAGAGCTCATTCTCGACTGCCTCGCCTGCATGCGGAGAATTAAGAGGGAAGGTACAATTTCCAGCAAGGCGAAGACCCTAGTGGATTTAGGTCTCCAGTTCCCAGGACTGGGTACACACAAGAGCTCAATAAATGTATCTCGTCTTCAAACTGTGTCAAACCCTCATCCTGCTTCACCCCACCTCCCACCCCACCCCTACCAGGAAGAGCAGCCTGGTCACAACCCAGGTTCTCTACCCTGGAGGTGGCCAAGAGGGAACAGGTGGGCTGAGCCCATCAGGGAAGACAAGAGAAGCCAGTCCTGGAGTTCCCATCGTGGCTCAGCCGGTTATGAACCCGACTTGTATTCACGAGGACTTGGGTTCCATCCCTGGCCTCGCTCAGTGGGTTAAGGACCTGTGTTGCCCTGAGCTGTGGTGTAGGTTGCAGACGCGGCTTGGACCCCACGTTGCAGCGGCTGTGGTGTAGGCCGGCAGCTGCAGCTCCAATTCGACCCCTAGCCTGGGAACTTCCAAATGTCGAGGGTGCAGCCCTAAAAAGAAAAAAAAAAGAGAGAGAAAGCAGTCCACTCTCCAGCCTTGGATCTGACCATCCCACCCGGTCCAGCCCGCTTTCGGTCCAGCGCACACTCTGGCCCCGCCAAATGCCCTGCAGTTCCCGGAATCCAGTTGGTCCCACACCAGCAGGCCACCGACATGCCCCTTCCACAGGCCCTAGAGGCTATCTCCTCTGGGGTGTGTTCCCTCAGGCCAAGCAGGGTGGCTCTCTGTCCCGCAGGGAAGAGGACAGCCCTCCGCCATCTCCAGCCAGGACTCATCCCAGTCTTGCAACCTCAGAAGATTTTGAAGAGAGGGGACAGTGGCGTGTTCTCCTGTTCCTGACACCCAGTTCAAGGCCTGCCCACAGAGGGTCCCAGGGGACTCTTTATTAGACTGAATAGACAAGCAGATGGACAGACGGGCGGAGAGTGGATTGACATGTGTACAGGTGCCGAGTGGCTGAGGGCGCAGGTGGACACGCAGGGGAGAGGAAGGGGACAATGTCGGCGGGGGGCATTTGGACAGGTCGATTCCCGAAGGGTGTTTAGGTGGGGGGGCAAGTGGCGTGGCAGGGTGTCCTCCGAGGACGTGGGGACAGGGTGCAGACCCTCACCAGGATGTCCAGGCAGGCAGCCTTGAGGAGGGTGATCTGGTCGGCGATGGTGAGGGTGGTGAAGCCGGGCAGCTGCTTGGCGAACTCCACCGTCTTAATGATGCACTTGGTGGAGAGTTCACTGAACTTGTCCCAGAGGTCAATGTCCAGAGAGACGCGCTGCTCGGAGCTGTTGTTCTAGGAGGACCAGGACGGGGCAGAGTCAGGGCCTGCCCTCCACCCGCCTTCCCTTCCTGGGAGCTCCCATGGGGGGGGGGGAGCGGAGGGGCAGGCCTGCTGGAAGAAGGAGTGCCCCCCCCTCGGCCCCTGCCCCAGGGCCGTACCGTAGTGTATTTGCCCAGCTGGCAGAGGGCGGGGAAGGTCTCCTGATGCGCTTTGCGCACCTTCTCGATGAGCTCCCCCACCTCCGGCGTCAGCGTGTAGCTCTCGGAGCACTCGGGCTTGGGCGCCTCCTTCTTCTTCTTGTTCCGGTCGTTCCTCACGGCTGCGGGGGCCACGCAGTTAGAGGGCAGTGCGGGCAGCGGCCCGGCCCCAGCCCGTCAACCCCAGCCCCGGCTCCTCCTCTCTCTTTCTCACACACACACACACACACACACACACACACACACACACACACACGCACGAGTACACAGACACAGGAGGGACATCAACACACCGCCCACCCCCCCATGCCCATCCAGGCCACCCCCCCAGGCCTGCCCCCAGGACCCAGGACCAGAGCACACAGGCCCTTGGTCAGCGCGGTGCCCGCTCTCCCACGCTTCTCCTCCGGCCCACACGCGGGGTACCAGGGGGTCTGGGTTGAAAGGGCGCGTGCAGTGTCCCACCTCTGTGCTCTGCCTCCCTGCCTCCCGCTCCCTCTGGCCCCGGGAAGGACAGGACAGGCTCCGGCCTCCACCGGCCCAGCCCTCCTGGCAGCAGGGTTCCTGAGACCGGCTCGGAGCTGCTCTCCGGGCAGGGAGGAGAGGAGTAGGGCTCCCCGGCCCGAGAGTGGGGGGCCCGGGTGGGAGAAGCTCGCGGCCCATTAGCCGGGGGAGCTGACAAATCACCGGGGGCGCTGAGCCGCACACACCACTCGGCTTTAAAGAAGCGATGGGGTCGTTACCAGCCGATTATCCCAGACACACAATCACTCACAGGGCCAGTGGTGGTGGCTGCTGATGCTGGAGGAAGAGAGGGTGGGGGGGCCCAGGGAGGGGGCAGCGGGTGGGGGGGGAGCTGGCATAATTTGGAGATCACTCATGTCGATTCTGCAAATTCAATAAAGTGCAAGGGAGAGAAGGGAGAGGGAGAGGGAGAGGGGGGGATAATTTGGGAAGAGAAAATTGCAGCTGTGACAAGACGTTTATCATTCGGAAGCTTTAATTCTATTGAAATGGCAGCTGCTCAGCTCCGGGGCACAGAGCAGCCAGAGAGGAGAAGGAGGGAGGGAAAGGGGGAGTTGGCGGTGGGAGGGAGAGGGGGTCCCCACCCTGGTCCTTCTGCAGTGAAAAGCTCTGGGAGCGGAAGGTGGCAGTGGCAGAGGGAGGAGGAGGTGCTGGGCCCTGCAGGGAATGGTCCCAGGCCTGCAGGTTCCAAGTTGGCACCTGCTCTGCAGCGCCCGCCCGAGCAGCCACTTTCCTGGGCTCCGGCCAACACCGGCCCTGCCTCCAGTGGCAGGAGGTGGCAGGGTGCTGCAAGGTCCCTCTGCTCCTGTCTGGGGCACCTCATGTCCCCCCCACCCCCCGCCACCTCCCCTCCCCACTTCCTTCCTCCACTGCCCTGCCCACAAAGGGCTAGAGGGTCCTGCAGCCCCCTCCCCCACCCCATCCCCCAAGGCTCAGGCTCCATGGCAACGGCCACGCAGACAAGGAGGCGTCTGTCAGCGTCATTTATCTCTGACATCATCAATCACCGGTCACCACGGCAACACCCATGATTCAAAACAAGAGGGGTCTCCCTGTCCAACCCTCCCTCTCCCCCTCCATCAGGCCTCAGCTGAGCCCGTACTGGAAACCCCCGTTCCTCTGGGAGCAGAGAAGCCCCAATTCTCTCATCCAACTCCAGGTCCCAGGCTTCACCAGACAACGGCCCTCCGATCCCTGTGCCTGCAGCACAGCCCCTGCACACACCACTGAGCGGCACCCCTGCCCTGAGATGCACAATCCCAAGGGACTCACGGAGGCCTCTGGGTTCCACCCCAAAGCCACCCAGGGCCCGGAAGCAGACACATGCAGACCCGTGTGGGAGCTCATGCAGCCCGCCAGGGGCCAACGGGAAGGGCTGTCCACACATGGACACACAGAGGGCCAGACAGACAGACAGGTCCTTGGAGCTATACACAAACCAGCCTCAACACGGGCCCGCATACCATGCACGGTCGGGTCCACACACACACACACACACACACACACACACAGCCACACGTCCCCCCTGGCTCCCCTGGCTTTAGGGGCCCAGCCCCCCTCCAGGCACTCACACTCCTTGGACATGCCCACTTCAAAGCACTTCTGCAGCCGGCAGTACTGGCAGCGGTTCCGGGTCACCTTGTTGATGATGCAGTTCTTGTCCCGGTGACACGTGTACACCATGTTCTTCTGGATGCTTCGGCGGAAGAAGCCCTGGGTAGGGAGGGCAGGGAGGCAGGTCAGCCACACCCAGAGCCACACCCACGATTCAAAACACGAGGGGTCTCCCTGTCAGCGCTGGCCTGCAGCCTCCGTCTGAGGGCAGAGGGCCAGCGGGCTGCTGCCCCAAGCCTTTGGCCATCACCTACCTGAGCAGGCCAGATAAGGTGGGGAGAAGGGTCCACCTACAAGGATACTCCCTGAAGAATCCCAGTACCTGCTGCCTCAACACTGTAGCGGGGGTGGGGGGAGAGGGGGGTGCGGGGGCAGGCCTCCCCCAACCTCCACCCACAGACCCAGGTTCCTCCCTCCTGGGGAGACGGACCTCAGGCTGTTGGTGAGTCAGGAAAGGGGGCAGATTGGGTTAGGTGGGACAAAAGCAGAGCCCTGGGCTCAGCACAGAAGAGAAGGCAAGCAGGAAGGGACCACAGAGGGATACACGCAGGCGGCGCAGAGAGGTGGGGACACACTCGCACTCAGGAGCAAGGCAGCAAGACACGTTCGTTAACCAGGTAGATGCACACAGAAGGATCACTGGTCGCAGGCAGACCAGGCTGCTGGGGGCAGGAGGCGGGGGTGGGGGCACACAGGCTAACAGAGGCTGACAGACTAGGGCGGACCAGGAACAACCAGCCAGACAGGACAGGTGGACACACACAGTCCAAGGCTGTGTGCTTTGCCCTCAATCTCCCCCCCACACCTGGAGCTGGCCACTCCACACTGAGGGGCAGCCCCGGGCCCCAGGCCCCAGGGCTGTGCAGCTTCGAAGCCGCGATCTCTGGGGAAGAAACAGGTACAGAGGCTCAAGCCCTGGGGACAGGAAGAGGAGAGGCCATGCCCACACGGGCTGGGAAGGGGACAGCCATGTCTGCACCCCAGAGCCTATCGTGTGCACGGGGACATCCAGCCAGGCGCTGGGGAGCCCACAGCCTGGGCATCTGAAGGAGACGCCAAGGCAAGGCGCCTGCTCCTAACAGCCTCCTGCCAGGCTGTCATGGCGAGGTTCAGGCAGGGCCACTGGAGGCAGGCCTCCTGGGTCCCCAGCCAAGAGCCGGTCGGCAGCCAGCTCACCATGGCAACCTGGGCAGCGGTGGCAGGGCGGGTGTTCGCCCTGCCAGCCGGAGGATGGAGGATGGAGGAAGCGAGCTGAGGCAGGAGCGGAACCTCTGGCTTGGGGGACCCCTGCTCCGCCATGGGGAAGGAGGTTCCGCTGAAGGCTTCCTCTCCTCCAAGACTGCTGCCACCTTCCGCACACAAGCAAGAGTGGCAGCTTCAGGGATACCCGCCTCCCATCAACGTCACAGTCCCAGGACATGGCAATGGGAACATCTCATTTATCGGATCAGGACTGTCCTTCCCCACGACCCCCTCGACTCACCTTGCAGCCCTCACAGGCGCTGACCCCATAGTGGTAGCCTGAGGATTTGTCTTGACAGACAAAGCAAGGCTTGTAGATGCGGGGGAGGGGGGGCGGCGAGGGAGGGCTGGGCACTATCTCTTCGGAACTGCTGCTCTGGGTCTCAATGGCTAGAGAGAGAAGAGGGCAAGGGCGGTTAGAGACCCAGGTCACCATCCTGAATCCGGAGCGCCCACCCGCCTCGGGCTCTCTCCCAGGAGCCCCTGCCAGGCTCCCCACTGAGGCCGCCAGGAGTCCAACTCTGGGGCGGGGAGACGCGGTCTCAGGAAAGCTGGGACTTCCCGGCCAGGCTGGGGGAATGAGGTCGCCAAGGAAGCCTCCAGCCCGCCGGCGGTTCCGCCTGCTTCCCCAGGACCCCCCACCTTCGAAACCAGAAAGAGGAGATAATCAGCCATCAGATTTGTATGTGGATGTGGCTACACCTGATCGGTGGGGACAGGTGTCATCCTGGTTCTACAGCCCCAACCCCACCCCCTGGGCAGCCCGGCCCCCTGTCCCCCAGGTTAGGAAGGAGTTAAGGCTGGTGAGGAGGGAGGAAAGAGGACACAGGCTAGGGGCAGAGGAAACTGGGGTCAACAGGATATTCAAAGCCGGCCACTCCCCCCCGCCCCCCGCTTCCGCCCCCCCCCCCCCCCCCCCCCCGCCAGGAGCCACAGCCCCTCCTCCACCCAAACAATCCCCTGGCCGGGAACCTAAGGCAGGGTGTGCAGAGTCTCAAATGTTGAGGCATGGCAGGCAGGGACTCTTTGAGATGAGCAAGGGGCCCCCTGGAGACAGGGAGAAGAGTCCCTATGGGCCCCGGAAGTCCATGGCTCTGGGTGCCCCGTCTGGGGGGAAAAGCATGACAAAGGGGGTCTGTTCCCATCAATGCGCTGTCTGTCTGGCCTCGATACTATGTCCGGGTTACTATCCCCCTCCCCTCCTGTTCTGCAGCTCCAAGAGGGCGGCCAGGAGGGTGACCCAGCCAGCAGGGGCAGCCCCCACTAGCCAGATCCTCCCCAATGCCTGGCCCCGTGCCCATCACCCCAGGCAGAACAGGGCTGGGCTGCATGGGGGGAGGGTGTCTGTGCCCAAAGCCTGGGCAGCTGGGGGTGTTCTGTGCTGGAAGAGAACTACAACTCAGTCAACCCCAGATTCCCAAGGGGCCGCTCGGCATCTTCCTGAGGCCTTTGCCAAGTTCGCTTGTCCAGGGCTGGGGGGGTGGGTGGCAAGGCTGCCTCTCCTCCCACACCCCAGAATCCTACCTAGTCTCACCCTTGACTCCAGGACACGAGGCCCTGGAATTCAAAGGGGCCCAGAGTTCCTGCCCAAACACCTCCTAGCACCTCATGACTCACAGGGCCCCAAAGTCCAGGCACAGAGAAAAGAAGCACCTGCATGGGGGCGGGGGCGGGGCAGGGCCCGACTAGCTGCATCCCGCTACCCTCCCCCTTTACCTGCAGACACAACCAGGGACTGCCAGGCAGTTGATGACAGGGAGCCAGGCCAACAACCTTGGCAGGACTTTCCTGGCTCTTAGCTGGGCCTGGGCACCGCTTTCCTAGTCAGCCTGGCTGACCAGTACTGCCATGGCCCCATGGCCCTGGCCCTGCCCTGGGACCAGCCTGCAGCAAAGGCACAGTGGATGCCCACACCCTCACAGGTCCACAGACTCTTCGCTGATCTCCCCCACCCTCTGCTCCTCACCCCAAATCGAACGGTCCTGGCCTGGTTTTCCCCCGCCTCACTCTCCCGGAGGCCAGACAAGCAAATCAGACAGGCGAGAGGCCTGAGAACAGCTGCTGGGGGTGGGGGGCGGGGTTGGGGGGCCTGGGTGAGGCCAGGAGGCAGAGGGGTGAGCGACAAAGGAGCCCTTTGTTGTGCTAACTTTTTCCAAGACGTAAAAGGAGTAACAATAGACAATCCAGACTGTTGGGGGGGGGGGTGTCAAGGACAAGGGGGTGTGGGGGGACCATGGCCTAGAATCTCGGTCAGCGTTCCAACAAGCAAGGATGGAGTCGCTGACCTCCCCTTCTCTCCCTCCCCATCCAACCTCCGCCTGGGGCCCACCTCCCCGAAGGCCCCCCACCTTAGAGGTGGACCAGACAGGACCCAGGGAGCTTCAAGGCACAGAGCGGGGCTCAGAGAGGGGAGGGGCCGTGGGGAGACACACGGAGGAGATCTGGCTGAGGGACAGACAGCTCTAAGGCCAGGGACCGACTGAAGGGGCAAAGACCTGCAGAAATTTGGAGCTAAAGGCAAAGTCCAGAGGCTCTTTGTGGAACTGGAAGAATGTGCTTTTTAAACGTGTTTTTTAGCAGGAGGGCGGAGATGACCTGAGGTGAGGGGGACACACTTTGAGTTCAAAGAGCCCTCTCTTGGGCCCACCCCACAGCAGCGGGCTGCCTCTGAGGCAGTGACACGGGCTGCACCCCCACCCCCCAGCACACCCCCACCTGTCACCCAGGTAACAGCTCGGAGGTTTCCCACTGCGCCCTTTGAACCCAGAACCCTGGCCCAGTCCCCACCTTCCCGGCCTCCAGCCAGCAGCCTAGGGGAGCAGGGTCCCCTCACAGCCGCTGCGAGAGTGAGGCTGCTGCCTTAACTCTGCACGCCCGACCCAGGAGAGGAAGGACGGCCGCGGCCGGGCCCCTCCCGGCTCACCTCCCTCCCCAGAGGCCCCGGCCCATGAATCTCTCCTCTTCCTGCAGAAGGACAAGGCGGGAGGAGCGCCACACCTTCTCGGCTCAAAGTTCCAGCGCCCAGCGGAGGGCTGGCACCGGTCCAGGGAGCCAGGCGTGCCCTCCCGCCCGCGCTGCCACCGTGCCCCTCCCCCGCTCGGCTCCGCCGCGGGCGGGCGGGCAGGAGGCGCGGAGCGCTCGGGAGTCCCCGCGCCCCACAGCCGCTCGCAGCCTCGCACAAGGGGCCGGTTTCCTGGAGGAGATCAGCAGGAAATCGGCCGGGCCCCCGGCCAGCGGCTCCCCTCCCAATCCAGCTGGCGCCCGCTCCTCCGCGGCTCCCCTCACGGCCCCCGGGGAGGGCTGGGGACGGGGCGCGGGGCCCTGGGTCCGCCCTTCCTCCACCCCGGAGAAGGGTGGGGGTGGCTCTGGGTGCTGCGCGGGCGGCGGAAGAAGGCCCCTACCCAGCGGCGGCCGATAAGCATCTCCCCCTCCCCCCACTACGGGCATCCACGTGCTTCACATTCTTGGACGTCTGGGAGCGGGCGGAGGCGTGAGCGGCGAGATTGGTGGGGGACAGATGGAGAGCCACATCCTGTGTACCCCGTGTCCTCTGGTGCCCCGAAACGCGGGCTCCCCGGAGGGAGGCATGGTCCCCAGGGCCCTGCAGGATCTGCAAGGCCTCCTCCCACGGCCAACCTACCATCAATTCCGACCTTCGCTGGAGGTGGCAGAAGGAAGTGGGGCACTGAGCGTAAGGGGACTGGAGGGCTCCCTGTCACCGGAGAACCTACGCGTACTACACCGAGGGGTTCAGCAGTGACCCCGTGCACTCCAGATAGTCAGGTCGTCGCCCTACAGGTCCCTCTTGTGCCCTCAGGACAACTCCCACAGCCACCCTCCAGCCTACAGCCTTGGGAGCTGAGCCCCCGGCTACACACCTACACCAGGAGCCTGGGAACAGGGAAGGCCAGGCCTTCAGCTCCACCCCAACAGGCCTCCACTTCCCCAAGGCCAGCTGGACTCCAGCCTCCTCACACACACCCCACTCCCCCAGTGTGGAGCCAGGAAGAGCTGAACAGCCCCCAGAGGCTAGAGCCCAAGGTCTCAGATCCCAGCTGCCCCGCCCCAGGCCTCTGGCCAAGGCGGCCAAGGCTGTGGAGGAAGTGACCCTGGCAGCCAGGCCCCAATGATCCCGCTTAGCAGGGGACACCCTCCTCGAGTTCCGAGAGGATGTGAAGGAGGATCCCGGCATGGGTCACACCTCTCACCTGTGCCTTTCTGCTTTTACAAAAGCCCACCCACGTTCACGCCTCCCTCTCTCTCCCTCCGTCCCCAGCCTGCAGCCTCCCAGCCAATCTGCCCCAGGGGCAAAGGTCAGGGGGCAGGACAATAGAAAGGCTGTGGGGTGAGGTGGCTCTGAAAGGGGCCAAGGTGGGTGTCTTGCCACCTCAGGTGTCTCCTCCTAGAGCAAAGAGATTAGGGGTTGCCCTTCAACCTTCTGCAAGCCGCCAGGCCCCCAGAGACCCCCTCTGCCCCTCCTCCCTGGCAGACAGGAGGGAGGCAGCCGGGCCAGGGAGGGCGGGAGAGGCCCCAGGGAAGAGCTGAGCCCCCAAGCAGAGTAGAGCAGGGGAGGGGACGAAACCAGAGCCAAGTAACAATAACCCCCTAAGCGCCGCTCTCCCCCACCCAGGTACACTACTCACAGCAGGGTACAAACACGCCCAGGTGTGCACCCCAGGCGCTCACAGCTCCCGCCAGGGCCCAGGGCCCCTCCCTTCCAGGGGAGCCTGAACCCAGACAGGGGACGGCACTGGCGGCGGCGGCGGCGGCGAGGAGGGGAGCAGGCTGCCAGAACTCCAGGGTTCTCAGCCAGGGACAGCCCAGCGCCGAACCCGATCCCCAAGTGAAAACAGGGTAACAAAAGGACACGGCTGGCTTGGGAGGGGACGTGTTCCTCATTTCCAGAGTAGCCCCAGACCCACAGAAGAATCACACTCTTCCCCCAGAGAACAAACCGTATTAGGATTACAGGGAGGGGGGTCCTTCCCACCAGAGTAGCTTCTCCCCTCCGTTCCTGGGACAGACACCTCAGAGGTGCCAGCCAAGGGTCTAGGGCCAGGACCCCTGGACAGGTGCCCTTCCCCAAGGCGTAAGGGTGGGCTAGGAGGGCCGATGGGTATCTGATGGAGGGGCCCCTTCCTGCCACACCCCACTGCCAACACCCAAGACATTGAGCGCTCCCCCGACACCCACTCTAACGACACAAGGGCAAGGACTGGGGGGCAGCAGCTGTCGCCCAGGAGGGGCTCTCCCCGAGGCTTTGGCAGGGGTGGGATCTGGGGAGGAGGCCCCTCCTCCTCGAAGCCGACAAGCCCATAGATAGGACCTTTACCCCACCCGCCAAGGTGGGGGGAGAAAGGACCACTCAGCTACCGAGCGATGGGCTTCCAGGCAAGAAGATGTGAACTGGAGGCCAGGGGCTGCACTTCCCCTACAAGTGGAAGGAGAGATGAACAAATGTTTCCTGAAAGGAGGAACCCCCAAAGTTCCTCGGCCCGAATACAACAGAAAGAGCGCGCCCAGGGTTACTCGGGGGAATTCAATTGTCCAACAAGGGCACCCGAGACTTTCGGCAAGAGAGACCAGGGAAAGTGAGGGGAAGAGACAAGACCCCCCACCACCACCACGCCTCCAGGTCCGCACCCCCTGGTAGGAGCGAAAGCCCCGCAGCCCACCTCCACCCCCTGCTCCCACAATAGGAAGGGGAGGCCGGTACCTACAGTGGTTTGAGCCATTCCAAAGCGGAGTCCGGAGCGGGGTGGAGTAGGGGCCGGGGGCGGGGAGCCCCTTCTCCGGGAGCAAACAGGCCCGGTTCTGGTTATAAAAATCCACCACCAGGAAGGGACTGGGGGTGGGGGTGAGTCCCCCCACGTCCACACTCTCGTACATCTTCCCCGCGAAGACAAGAGGTCCGGGCGGGGACGTCCTGCGCGCCGGCCTCCCTCACTCAGCCGGCGGCGCCATCCGAGAGCTGTTGGGGGCGAGGGGCACGTCCCCCCGCCCCGACTGGCGGCCCTGGCCGGGGGCCGCCCTCTGCCCAAAGTCCCGCGTCCAAGTCGGCCGGCCGCTCGGCGAGTCCCAGGTGAAAAGCGGGGAAGTTGTGTGTAGCGGAGGCGGCGGGACCCCTCGGCTGCCCCCGGGAACGCCCGGCCCAGGCCCGGGAACTCAGCGGCTTCACCTCGAGGGGGCTCCCGTCGCGAATCTCATGGTGTCCGAGGCAGCGTCCCGCGGCTCCCCGAGTGCGCCGGCCGGGGGCGGGATCCGCGCAGGGCGGGGGGTCGCCGAGCACTTCCTCCTCCCCGCCGGGGCTCCCGGGCTTCTCCCGGGCGAGGATTCCGGGGGAGGGGTGGGGACAGCGCGGCTCCGCCTCCGCCTCCGCCAGGCCGGGGGCGGCCGCCCGGCGCTCGATCTCCGGTGGTGCGCGCCCCGGCCCCCCCACCCCGGCCTGCGCGCCCCCTCCCCTGCAGTCCCACCCCCTTTCCTCCGCCCCGTCCCGTCCAGGCACCGCCCCTGCCTTAACCCTTTCGCGGCGGGTCCAGCTGCCGCGGACACCAAGCCAGGAACAGAGAGGCAGAGGCCGGTCGCGGAAGGCGAGTGGGGGGAGCCCGGGAAGGGGGAGGAGAGAAGAGGGAAGGGAAGGGGGAAAAGGCTCCAGAGGAGGAGTGCGCGGAGTACAGACGGAGGCTGGGTACTGGGAGAGGAGGGGGCTGCGCCAGGACGGAAGAGGGGCGGGCGTCTCCCCCATCCCAGTTCCGGCTCCCAGCCTCCCCCGTGGTTTGGTCAGTCCCCGGCCCCGCGATGCCACGGCGGGGGAGATGGTGGGCGGGAGGCGGGGGGTGGTCCCGGTGTCCTTCCCTAACACACCCCCCACCCAGCCCCGGCCTCATTTGCCTAATGCAATGCGGCTGAACTCTCTCTGAACTCGCCTGGCGGCGCCTCACCTCCGGGTGACCCACCCACCGCTGCCCGTGACATCACTCGCTCGCCCGCCCGCCCGCGGGGCTCGCCCGCCGGACCCCTGCCCGGTCGGACCCGCTCCCCCATAGACGCGGAGAGCGGCCGCATGAGGCTAAGGGCCAGCGTGCGTGTGGCCCAGTGTTAGCGCCACGAACGCGGCGTGCCGGCTGTCCCGGGTGTGACATTGTGCAGCTCGGGCGCCTTGTCGGAATGAGACACCCGGCTTGTGTCATTGTCTGTGACATCATGTGTGACTCCCGCCGCCCGCCCGCCGGAACCGACGCGGCAGCTCGGGCGCATTGGCACAAATGCGTGCAGAGGGGGCTCTCCCCCTCATGCGCTGCCAGCTTCCTTGGAGCAAAGCCCCGCCCAGGGTGTCTCCCATCGGCGGAGCCAGCATGGGGGCAGTTCCCCACCGCACTGTCCAGCCCGGGAGAGAGAAAAGGAGAGGCTGGTGCCTGCCAGCTGACCGCTTCCTCCCGGAAGCCCGCAGGATGCCTGTTTCTCTGGAAGAAAGGCCTAGGTTGGTAGGTCAGGGAAGGGAGGGATGCTCCAGGAAAAGAGGCTGTCTTATTACTCTCTCTGACCCTTCAGTGCCGGCTCCCTCCTTCTAAACAGGGTAGAAATTGGTATGCTTCCCAAGGATGTTCTTCTAGGAGCCAGGTTCCTAATATATGTTGTCATTTAACCTTTATAACAACTTTGAGACATAAATGGATCGAATTCCTATTTTACAAATAAAGAAACTAAAGTCTCAGCAAAGCTAGGTGGGTTGTCTAAGATCATACTGCTAATAAAAGTATTTGAACTTTCTGCCTTCAAAGCCCATATTCCCTACCATGCCAGGCTGATTCAAGGAAAACTATTTTCGAAGCCTCCCATGTAGATACCCTGGTGAGCCTCCCTTCCGGATCTTATGGTGCAAGAGCCATTTAGCAAATAAACACAAATATATCTATTTATGTTTATCATTGCATATATGTATAAATTATTGCAAACTGAGATCACTGGTATTACGACACAGGTAATGACATAATACTTTGAAGAAGAATTAATGTAGGTACCTGACTTAGGTTGGAGGGTCAAAGCAGAGACCTAAAGAAAGAGTAGTCATGTAGAGGTCAAGTCAGGCCAAGAGTAGGAAGGAGCAGAGTCCCAGTAAAAGAAAGAGCCTGTGCAAGGGTCCTGGGGTTACAGAAGTTGATAAGTTCATTCAAGGAACTGACAGAGGACTAGGGTAGATTGCACATAAAATTCAAGAGGAAAAGGAGCACACGATCAGGCCGGAGGGGTGAACTGAGGCCAGAGCAGGTGGGCTTGTTGGCCTCAATAAGACTCTCATTTCACATGCTGCGAGAAACCACAGAAAGTTTCCAAGTAGCGGAGAGGCCAGATCTGGTTTAGTGTTATAAATCAGATTTAACTGTGCGAAGACTGAATTGTAGCAGGGCAAGAGAGACCAATTAGAAGCTGCTGCACCCATCCAGGCAGCACACAAGATAGCACAGCCTAGGAACCTGGCTGTGAGGAAGGTGGTCAGTGCGGGAGAGGAGGGGGAAAGGAGAGAGCAAGGAGGACTGTGGTGTGAGGCTTGTGCTCCAGCAGAGTTCCAGAGACCATGATGTAGAAACGTCTACTGGGCTGGTGGACCGGGGGGTGTGGGGCTCCAGAGTCAGAGATCTGGGCTGCAGATGGAACCCGGGGACCCAGGGCGCAGACGCCAGGCAGACTGCTTCCACCGCCCTTGACAGCTTTCCTCCCAAATGATGCCACTCTGGCACCGGTTCTATGCTGGGCTTTGGGTTCGCAGCTTCGCTTCAAGGTACTAAGGGATCTGAGACAGTCCCTGACATCAAAGACCCAGTGATCTTCACAAAGATTTCAGCTCACAGCAGGTACTACGGGGAGAGAAGTCACTTCATGGTAGAGAGTGTTATAAGAGTAAAAATAAGGACCCGCAGGCATTTGAAGGAGGGCGGGTGAGCAAGCAAAGAAGGCCGAACATCTGTGAAGGTTTCTGGGAAGAGGCGGTATTCAAGATGTTCCTTGAAGGATGGCGAGGATTTCCAGAGCTGGAGAAGGGGAGCAGTCGAGGTGAGATGCCTGTTCTGGGCATGAGCAAGGTCACGGGGCAGGTCAGAGCAGAACACAGGGTCCTGGGGCAGTGGGAAAAGAGGGGGGAAGGAAGGCTCTGGTGGGCTGGGGGGCGGGTGGCAGGGAGTAGGGGGTGAGGAGGACCACGAGGCCTGCCTGGGAGCCCATCCTTCTCTCTCTGCCACATCCCCCACAACTCCTCCAGGGCTGTGTGCTTCACAGGCCCTCAGCAGGTGTGGGCTGAACTGAAGTGGCCCCCACTTGTACCAGGCCAGGCTCCCTCCTGCCCACAGCCCATCTGGAGGGGATATAACAAACAGGAAACCACGAGGCCCGGAGCCAGATGGACATCGGGTCCCAGTACGGGGTGGCCACCCCCAAGACAATGCCCGGCTGCACCCGCCCCTCGTCATCGTCGCTCTAGCGGGGTACTTGAAGCTCGCCCAGGTCCTCACCAGCAAGCAGGTCACTATGACTTCGCAGCAACTCGCCTAACCAGGGACAGATTAGGAGTCTTGCTTTAAAGAGGAGGAAACAAACTGAAAGGGGTCGAGAGACCTGCCCAAGGCTGCACAGGAAGAGCTGTCCTTTAAGACTTCTTCTGCCAGGAGTTCCTGTTGTGGCTCAGCAGGTTAAGAACCCAGCTAGTATCCATGAGGATGAGGGTTTGATACCTGGCTTCGCTCAGTGGGTTAAGGATTCCGTGTTGCTGCAAGTTGTGGCTGTGATGTAAGCCAGCAGCTGCAGCTTCAATTCGACCCATAGCTTGGGAACTTCCATGTGCTGCCTGTGCAGCCGTCAAAAGGAAAAAACAAAAAACAAAAAAACAAAAAAACCACTACAAAGACTTCTGCCAAGGGGGCCTTGGTCCATGTGCTGGGTGAGGTTCCCAGCAACTCAGAAGTCAAAATGGGGAGGGGAGGACCTCAGTTTCTATTTTTTCTTTTCTTCCTTTTTTTTTTTTTTGGTCTTTTTAGCATCACACCCTCCCCAATCGCATATGGAGGTTCCCAGGCTAGGGGTCCAATTGGAGCTATAGCTGCTGGCCTATGCCACCGCCACAGCAACACCAGATCCAAGTCACATCTGCGACCTACACCACAATTCACGGCAATGCCGGCTCTTTAACCCCACCGAGCGAGGCCAGGGATTGAACCTGTGTCCTCATGGATGCTAGTCATATTTGTTTCCACTCAGCCACGACGGGAACGCCAGGACCTCCATTTCTGACCTGGCCAGGGCTTAGGGCCCGGAAGACCCAGCTCCACAGGCTGTGCCCCAACTTCCCCAGGGGAGAGGAGGAGGAAGGCATTGTGGGCACCGCCCCAAAGTGATCTGGAAAAGGGAAACACTTCCTCTTTCCACAGGCGCTACCCCTCAAAGAGTAGTCAGGGCCTGCCCTGGCACAGCCCCACGGGCGCAGGGCCCTTGGCATGGGGCAGACACAATGTCTCAGGTCTTGGCCAGCCTATGAGGACAGGCTTCCTTCCTGAGTCCCCTCCCCCAGCCATGCTGGGATCCTGCCCTGAAGGGGCCTGTGCACCACCAAGGCTTCCAGATAAAAAGTGAGGGAAGGGGCCCCATTTTCATCCTACAGTCTTTTGGCTGACTCTGCATTTGGGACCCCAGGAAAGGCACTGCTGGCAGTCCCTCCCTGCCCTGGGCTGTCCCTCCTATTGTCCAGGGACAGAGTGGGCAGGAGGCTGGGAGAGAGGGTACAAACTGAAAAGGGGAGGGAGTGGCTGAGGAGGGGAAGCGGAGAGGGGAACACCCCCTCCTGCCTCTCCAGGCTCCCCCAGACCCTACAGCCACTCCTGAGTTTCTAGGCACACACAGCCTAAATGCGTGGATGGAAAAGAAAAGTCCGGAGCTCGCCCTTCGGGAGCTCCCATCCCCAGCTCGTCTACTGATTGCTTCCAATTTCTCTGCCCCCACTCCACAAATGGAAACAAAATAAGAATAAGGACTGTGGCTTTTACGGGCTGTTCCTACATTCCTCCAGTGTCTGTCTGGAGATGGGGGGAGGGTGCCCGCTGAGCTCTGCAAACTCCCGGGGCTGCACTGGGCTGATTCGGGGGCGGGGATGGGTGTGAACAGATTGTATCCGCCGCTTCCAGGACAGGATGGAGATCTGGCCCAGGCCTCTTATCGCTCTTTCCCTCCTGCCTCCAGGATCAAAAACAGAAGAGGGGGCGTGGCTGCGGGAGGTGGGGGAGGCTTCGCTACGCCCCCTACCGGGTAAAGGCGGAAGGTCCTGAGGCAGAAGCGGGGCTCCAACCGTGAGAGAGGTGGTTTCAACGGCACTGATCACCTGCAAGGTTCCTCGCACCCAGGAGGACCCCCCCACATTACCGGCCTGCAGCTGCCTCTCTGGATGGTAGCAAACAGCCCAGCTTTAAGGTCACTTAGCTCAGCACCTAACCACCAGCACGACTGCTTCCCGTGCAAATGGGGATAATGTCCCTCTCCAAGGACTACGATTTGTAAAACTGAAGTTCTCTTGTGGCGCCGCAGGTTAAGGATTCGGCATTGTCAGTGCGGCGGCCTGGGTCGCTGCTGTGGCAAGGGTTCGATCCCTGGCTTGGGAACTTCCATGTGCCATAGGCACAGCCAAAAAAAAAAAAAAACTAAAACAGAGATAAATTCCCAGACACACAGGCGCTCCACACTCCAGCCCCCACCTAGAAAGAGCCTGGGTCCCTTTGCAGTGTTGTAACCCAGGGTATGAGACATGGGGTTGTAACGATCACACGCGAGGTGACAAGCTCGGAGCATTACGTTGGGGAACTTGCCTCATCTCAGCCCTCTGAGGGAGGTTCTGGTCAGCTCCCTGCTTCACAGAGGAGGAAACACGCTCAGAGAGGTTATGGCACGTAGCAAGTGAGTAAGCCAGAACGCAGGCTACACTGCCTGCTCCACAGCACCCCCCAGCCTGTGGAATTCCCAGGGCAAGCAACAGAAAAGGCAAGTTCGTTTCCTTTCCAGCTTAAGTTAGCCAGGATAAGAAGGAGAGACCCTTCCCTCCCTAACACACCATCACAGACCCCTCCCCTTACACACCCTATGCCCTAAGTCACCACCCCCTCCGACCCGCAAACAAATTGACACCCCTCCCCGGCCCTAGAGCTGATGCTCCTCAAACACACTCTGACCCTCTCACCCAATACACAGAAGCCACTGACCTTCTTCCCAACACACACCCGACCTTGACCTCCCACCCCCCAGGACACACCCCCAGCCTGACCTCCCTCCCACAATATGCATAACCTTGCGCCCCACCACACACGCAAGGTGCACAGAATCCCAACCCTCCACAGTAAATACCAGTCCTCAGAGCCCCAAGCCCCAGGGGCTGGGGGGTGTTTTGGGTTTGTTTCTTTGTATTTTTAGGACCGCACCTGCAGCATATGTAAGCTCCCAGGCTAGGGATTGAACTGGAGCTGAAGATGCCAGCCTACACCACAGCTACGGCAACACCGGATCTTTAACCGACTGAGCGAGGCCAGGGATCGAACCCACATCCTCATGGATACCAGTCGGGTTCTGAGCCACAAGGGGAACCCTCATGGATACTCCTTGTCGGATTCTTAACCCTCTGAGCCACAATGGGGAACTCCAGCCAGGGGCTGGTTTGGAGGGGGGATCCTTGTACCGTCTCTGGCACTTCCCACTCTGGCTCCCTGGGAGAATACAGCAGGACACATGTACCCACCCCTCCCCATGGTGACCTGGAAGAAAGTTCTGTCCTTCCACAGGCCACTGGGTCTTTGAAGGGTACACCCAAGGGTACACTCCCGACGGGGGGAGAGGGATGAGAGGTGGACGGGTGTGGAGGAGGCGGACTACACAAACGTCTTTGTTGGTGGGAAGTGAGAGGAGGGAGCCTCACGTTCAGGGTTTCCTAGAGAAAGGGCGGCTGAGGGCCAGAGCATAAATTGCTCCTGGCTGGAATGGGGGTCACAAATGTCCACCTCTCCTGGGGACTGGCTGACGAGTGCACCAGCCCTCAGGTGAGGAGAGCAGGGGAGAGTGGCTGCCTCCATCTCCAATCTGTCAGGCTTCGTACCCAGAGAGCCTGGCTCACCAGGCTCCCCAGCCCCGCAGGAGAAGGAGCGAGGTGCCAGAGAAGGGGAAGGTCAGGGAGGAGGCTCAGAAGCTGGGGGTCTGGGTAGCAAGAGAAGCTGTTATTGTTTACCAGGAAGGGGCAGGGAAACCCATAGGCTCACATGGTGGGGGGGGCAGGAAGGGGCATTGCCTAACCCGAAATGTGGGCACTCCACCCTGGGGGGAGAAGGTTACCAGGGTGGGAAGTGGGGGACCCGGAAACCCTCCCCACCCACCTCTAAGAAAGAGGAAGAAGCTTGCAACATTCAAAGGATGCAAAACATTCGCTTGTCCAGGCCCAGGACAGAGGTCAGGCCCAGCCCCAACCAACCTTCCGTGAGCCCAGGCCCCAGGTGGACAGTGTCTGGGGCTCTGTTTCCATCACCTGGGGGAAAGCAAGTTGTCCACTGGCACCAGGTTGAGGACCCTCGATTTCTCCCTCCCTTTAAAAATTCCACCCTGGCAGGAAGCAGATGCTCTGGTTACTAGAGCTGGGATATTATTTTTTTACTCCTTTTTTTTTTTTTTTTTGCTTTTTAGGGCCGCACCCAGGGCATATGAAACTCCCAGGCTAGGGGTTGCGAATCGGAGCTATAGCCTGCAGCCTACAGCCGGCAGGATCTGAGCCACATCTGCAACCTACACCACAGCCCATGGAAACGCCAGATCCTTAACCCACTGAGCAAGGCCAGGGATCAAGCCTGCATGCCCACAGATACCAATCGGGTTCATTTCCGCTGCACCACAACGGGAACTCCAGGAGCTAGGATGTTAATCCTAGGCCCCTGGACACAGCAACTACCCCACACAGATCCCAGGAACCACAGACACACCCACACACTCCTCCGAAGCTCTGAGCCCAGAGGCTGGCCTCCCCCACCATGCAGCACAGACCGAACACCCGGTCGGAAGCAGGGTTCCCTGACTCCTGGGTCAAACTGCCACCCTCCCGAGGGAGGAGACGGAGGCCCAGTAGGCAGTATCCACCTGCCCCCCCAGCCCAGGGCATAGACGGTGGGCCCGTAAAGGAGCACAGACTTAGAGCCCCTGCTCCCAGCTGGTGGGACCTGGGAGGGAGGGGCTGCCGTGCAGCCAGAGGAGGTGACCCAGGAAGCAGTGGTGGCGGTGGGCAGCTGGCCAGTGAGGGCAGCGAGGCGCCCAGCCAGGGCCTGCCCCAGGGACAAAGAGACTCCCTGGCTCCAGGGAGAGGGCACTGCCCCCACACTGAGAAGGGGGCACTGACCCAGCCCAGCCGGGCGCGCAGGGCAGCGGGGGCCAGGCAGCTTGCCAGTGGCCGTGGGAGGGGCGGTGGGTGCCCAGGGCAGGGTGTTCAGGGCCGGCCCGCCAGGAGAGGTGGGACACGTTTCCCAGGTCAGCAGCTGACCAGCCAGCCTGCCGTCCATGGCCCCCTCTGCTGCTTCCACCCCCTCCCGCCCCAGGCCAGGCCCCGGCTCCCTCCTCCCCTAAGCCCTGGCCTGGCGCCCAGCTGGGCCCTGGGGGCCAGAGTTACTGTAAGCGGCCTGGCAGGCCCGAGGCCCGGACTCTGCCAGCTGGCCAGAGCCGCCGCCACCTCCCACTACCTGGCTCGGCCGGCCGGGGAAGGGTACAGAGACCCCGGCCCAGCCAACAGGCAACCCCCGGGGCAGAGGGCTGGGGCAGCGAGAAAACACAGACCCTGCCAAGAGCAGGCTGGTGCCCACAGCAGGGGTCCAGGCCGAGCACCCCGTCCTGGGACACTCACCCCATCCACCAGGCTGCCTGGGGGCCCTCCCTCTCACCCACCCCACAAAGGGAAGCGCCACCTAGGCTGGCTGGAGCTGGCAGGGCCCAGGGAGGGGCTTCTACTCCTTCAAGCCCCTTCCCTCCGAGGCCCTGGATGGGGTGGGGCTCTGGGCAGAGCGGCCATTTCCACCCAATGTTGAGAGGTTTGTTTACCCGCCTCCGGCCTCCGTGGCCGGTCCTTGGAGCTATTTATAAGGCCCTCAACGCGGAGCACAGGAGGGGGGCGTAAGGGGCCCTGCGGGTCAGCCTTGTTTCATCTCTCCCTCTGCCACCCCCAACGCCAAACACAAGCACCGTGATGGGCCCCAAGCCTTTCATCCTCGATGCTACCTCCCCAACGACTGTCCCCCTTGTCTGGAGATCTCACCACGGCGGAACAGATGCGCTCAGAGGCCCAGCCTCAGGCCCACTACCCTCCACGGCCCCCCTCCCGCCGTGCCCACCACCCCACTTACTGGCTGGGGACGGTGTGCTGTAGCCGCTAACTGGAAGCGGGTGCTGGAGAGTGGTCAGAGCGCCTGGCGGGGAGAGCCCCCCCAGCATGGGGGGGAAGAAGAAGGCATAGGGGGGCACCGGGTACCCATTGAGGTGCCCTCCCCCGGGTGTTGGGCAGGAGCTGCTGTTGCTGGCCATGCCAAGCAGCCACAGTCACAAGAGCAGGCAGACAGTCTGGCGGGAGGCTCTGGCGGGCTTCAGGCCGCCTCTCCTCGGGGCATGGGGCCGGGGCCCAGAGGGGGTTTGGGTGGTCAGCCCACCCCCCCTTCTTGTCCTGGAGCTGCTCGGTCCAAGGCTCGCAGGCTAACTGCAGCCTCCCGGAGCCCCCGCTCGGGCTGGGGGCCAGGTGGGCTGGGGAACGTCCCAGGAGCTGGTCCTCTGGTCAAGCGGTTGTATGAGCTGGCACTTTCCTGGGAAGGTCCAGAGCCGGTCGGAAGGATGCTGAAAAGGATGCCTCTCCTAGACGGGCCCTGGCAAGGCGGCTGGAGGGGCCATGTCCTGCGATGCTGCAGAGAGAAGAAAGGCAGGTGAGTGGGCACCAAGGAGCGGGCATTCCCCGCGGAGCTCCCCAACCTGGGCGGCCGGAGATTTTCCCGTGGCACCCGGCTGAGCAGACAGCTGGCACCATGCCTGGCTGGCAGAGACAGCCTGGGAGCAGGGCCCAGACACTGCTGGGGGTGGCAGGACCGCACAGCCAGGCTGGGGAGACGACAGGGGACAGAGCCCAGAGCCCAGGAGGGCCTCTCACCCACGATCCTGAGAGGAAAGGGGCCACCGTGCCATGCCACCCCTGAGGATTCCTGCAGCTGAGGAAGGCAGCTGGCCCTCCTTCCCTCAAAGCAGGTTACCTGAGGTCAAGATGTGGAGACGTGCGCTGGATGGGAGGGGGGAGGGGGAGGAAAAGCCGCTTCCCTAAAGCATTGGCACTTCTCAGAAAAATGACTCCTAAACCAGGGGGCCCCTCTTACACCACTTCCCCCCCAAATCCAAGCCCGAGCACCCCAGATGGGTTTGTCCCACAGGCGCAGGGAGGAGGCCTGCGTGCTTACATACAAACAGGGAAACGGGAACTGAGGCCCCCTGGGCATCACCTCCAGTGCTTAAGAGCATGATGGGCCGGGAGTGGGCAGCGTGCCAGGAGGGCAGGGACTGCCCAGGGTGGAAGCCCCCTCCTCCCAAGCAATGAAAGAGCCAAGGAGACTGGTCTCAGAGTCCATCCCCACACTCGGTCTGCAGAAGCAACGTCCCGGGAGGGAGGGAGGTGGGCAGAAGATGAAAGGCCAAAAGCACCCCCCTCAACTGGTGTGCAGGCAGATCCACACCCTGTTTGAACAGCTGGGACCAGAAGACACGCACAGATAGCACCCTGGGTAGCAAGAGACAGAGATGAACCCCGAAATTCCATGACACAGTGAGACAGGCGGCGACAAAGCAAAGAAAGAGGTGGAGAAAGAGAAGCATCCACAAGACGATGCTTCAAATCCACCTGGGGTGTAGGAGGATATACATAAACAATGTAAGTCAAAGGCATGTGTTTATATGTACACACACACACACACACACACACACACACACACACGACACACAGGAAAGGCAAAAGAAACCTGGCCAATCAAAACCACGAGATATCACTTCACATCTACTCAGACGGCTATCATCAAAAAGACTGATGATAACAGGAGTTCCTGTTGTGGCACAGCGGAAATGAATCTGACCGGGAACCATGAGGTTGCAGGTTCAATCCCTGGCCTTGCTCAGTGAATTAAGGATCCAGCGTTGCCGAGAGCTGTGGTGTAGGCCGGCAGCTGTAGCTCCGATTAAACCCCTAGCCTGGGAACCTCCATATGCCACAGGTGTGGCCCTAAAAACCAAAAAAAAAAAAAAAAAGACTGATAATAACAGGTGTGTGAGCACATGGAGACAGCAAAATCCTCATACGTTGCTGGTGGGAATGGAAACCGGTGCCGCTGCTTTGCAGAACAGTGCGGCAGTTCCTTTAAAGGTTAAACACAGGGTTGTATGATCCAGCAATTCCACTCCTAGGTTTTGACCCAGGAGAAATTAAAACATAAATCCACACAAAAACTGGCACCCGGATGTGGATGCTCATACCAGCACTCCTAACAGCCCCACAGTAGAAGCAACCCAAATGTCCATCAACAGATGAATGGGTAAATAAAATGTTGGTCATCCATGCGATGGAATATTATTCTGCCATCAAAAGGAACGAGGTGCTGAAATACATGACAATACGCGTAAAGCTTGAAAAGATTATGCTCGTTGTAAAAGACCCCATATTGTACAATTCCATTTATGTGACATGTCCCAAACAGGCACATCTCTAAAGGCAGAAAGCAGATTGTGGTTACCAGGTCTGGGGCGTGGATCTAAAGGAAAAGGGAAGTGGCTGCTGATGAGTATGGGGGCTCTTTCTAGAGGGATGAAAATTTTCTGAAAGTGATTGTGGTAACTGTTGCACAACTCTAAACCCGTGAATTGTACACTTTTTCTTTGTCTTTTTAGGGCCGCACCCACAGCATATGGAGGTTCCCAGGCTAGGGGTCCAATGGGAGCTGTAGCCGCCAGCCTACACCACAGCCACGGCAACACGGGATCCGAGCTGTGTCCTCGACCCACACCACTGCTCATAGCAACGCCAGATTCTTAACCCACTGAGCAAGGCCAGGGATCAAACCTCCATCCTCATGGATACTAGTCGGGTTTGTTAAACCACTGAGCCACAACAGGAACTCCGAATTGTACGCTTTTCTTTTTTCTTTCTTTCTTTTTTTTTTTTTGCTTTTTAGGACGGCACTAGCAGCATATGTAGGTTCCCAGGCTAGGGGTCTAATCAGGGCCACAGTTGTCGGCCTGCACCAGAGCTCAGGGCAACGCCAGATCCTTAACCCATTGAGGGAGGCCAGGGATCGAACCGTCAACCTCATGGTTCCTAGTCGGATTCGTTTCCACTGTGCCACAACGGGAACTCCCAAATGGTACACTTTAATGGGCGAATTTTATATTTTATGGTATGGGAATTATATCTTCCATAAAGTTGTTAAAAAGAAGAAAGAAAAGAGAGGAAGGAAAGAAGAGACAAGAAAAGGAAAGAAAAGAAAAAAGAAAAGGGGAAACAGAGCCACGGAGACCCAAAATAAGGACTGCCTTCCTTTCCAACCCCTTCCTTCCCAAGCTCAGGCCACGCGAGGTTCCAAGCTCCAGGCTCCAGGCTCAGACCTGGAGTCCAGGGGACACACACATGGCCAGCATTTGGCCGAGGACCATGCCTGGGAGGAGGGACTTCTGCCAAGGCCACTGTGGACGAGGCCAGGACTTCTGGGCCCAGCTTGGCCGGCCAGCCAGCCTGCGCCTGTGCGGGGCTGCGGAGGGGTGGGGGGGCGCGGGGACAGGTACTTGCCAGGGAGGGGGCAGCTCCCTCAGGAGTGAAATCTGGACCGTGTTAATGACCATGATATTTTTACTGTTACTAATTATGACAACCACGGGGCCTCTCTGCTCCCTTCTGAATGAGCTGCCCCCTTCCCTCCCCAGGCCCCTGCTGATTCCCTCCCAGGCTGAGAGGCTGACGTCAGAGGAACAGGGGCCCCACCCATTGGGCCAGCTGCCGCCCGGCCCCCCCACACCCCTGAGGGGCCCCACACAACGGGAACCCACGCCAGCAAGGGAAGGAGGGGTTGGCTGAGTCTCATTGGCGTTGACAGTCAGACCCTCACACACTCACTCACACACACACACACACACACACATGCAGGAACTCACACACGCAGGTCTAGGGAAAGCGTCAGTGGGCAAGAGCACACTTGCACACCCAGCCTGTGTGCGTGCGGACATGCACGTGGCACTTGAGGAGGGGGAACCTGGAGGGCCGATGGCTCCACACCCGGGGTCTACACGCCCTGAAGCCGGCTCAGAGCCTGTGTGCCCGGCCCCGGACACAGCTCCCCATAGACACACAACCACAGCCCCGTGGTATTCCAAACTGCGCACTCCCTGGCCCTCGCCCAGCCAGGCTGGCCTCTGCACCTGCCTCCCTGCGGGCCCCGGCCACCCCCAACACCGTCAGGGTCCACAAACACTCAGGTGAGTTGCAGGGCCATTTGGGGGCCAGCCACCTTGAGGGGAGGCCCAGGAAGCTGAGGCCCAGGAAGCTATTCGCTCCAGACCCCAGGCACCCTGACCCAGCTTTGGGGGTGGGGGAGGGTAGAGTCAGTCTGGACCCTCTGGAACCCACCCTTGAGCCCAGAGGAGAGATGCACCACAGCCACCTCAGGGCCTCAACTCTGCCTCTGAGGAGTTTGAAACTGGACCATACTTCAAACCTCGCCCACAGATACACACCCCAGGGAGAGGCTGGAGGGCCTCCCCCACCCCCATCAGAGCCTCACTAAAGGAGCCCAGCCTGCAAACTCTAGTGCAAAGTTACTCACTTCCCTGGGGGAGGCCTTGAGCTGAGAGAGGGGGCAAAGGTCAGAGAAGTGGGCCAAGGGCCAGGCTGGCCCGGGAACCAGGGTGGGCAAGGGCTGGGGTGATGGGGGAGGGGCAGGGAGCACAGGCCCTGCCGCAGAAGGTCCCCCGGGAACCGCAGAGATGCCCAGGCCCTGGCCCCCTGCACCCAGCGGTGCAGAAGACACGATCAGAGAATGGAAACGAGCACAGAAGAAAGGGAAAACAAATTACCCCCATCCAACCTCCACCCTCGCCTGCCACCTCCGCTGCCCACGGGCACCCTCCCTCGAGGGAGAGAAAAACCACAGGCCTGCACCTCCGATCCTCCAATGACACACTGAGCCCGGCCCCGGCACAGCAGAAATGGGGGGGTGATGGCAGGCCGGCCACCACCCAGGCACCTCTGCCCGCTGGGGCCTCCCTTACCCCCGAAAGGTGCCAGGATGCCTTCCATAGTGCCAGGCGTCCTCAGCCACCCATTCCTCATGTCCCCAGAGCCACATACCTAGAGAAAAAGGCAAAAGGCCGCTGTGAAGACAGGAGAAAAGAACCAGAGGTTTGAAGGGTCAAATCTCAGCTCTGCCACTCTGGGTGACCTTAGGCAAGTCACCTCACCTCTCTAAGCATCTATTTACTCGCCTGTGAACTGCCTCCCTCAACAACCGGCTGGGTGATTGAAGAGATAAAAGTCCTGGAAAGCACCTAGCACGGCGCCTGGCACACGGGAGGTGCTGGGTAACGGGGTCCCCTCCCTCTCCCACGCCTGCCTGCCAGCACCACCTCCCTGCCTCCCTCCGGGTGGTGTTTGCCCTCCCTCCCCTCTCCCCAGCCAGGGCCAGCATCTGCTGACGGGGCAGCAGAATAACCCATTTTCCAGGGTCTGCTTCCCCCAGACCGAGGAGAGGAATGTGGGGAGAGGAATATTCTCGGGGTGTGGGTGGAGGCCTGACCACAATCCTTTCCCTTAATTCCCTTCTTCCATTTCCACAAACCAAAAAAGGGAAACCTTTGGATTTGGGGAGGGGGAGCGGGAGGGGGAGCGGACAAGACTATTTCCTCCTCTGCCCTCAGGGGTCCCCAGATCCAGTTGGCCCAGCTCCCCCTTCTTCATCCTCTCCCTCCTCTCTGCTCCCCAGCCTCCCCCACAACGAGAGGCTCCCAAGGAACAGAAGCCAGGGAGTCCCAGAGGGGCTGCAAGGAGGGGGACAAGGATTGGGGAGCTTAAGAGAAGGGGTGACGGGGGTTTCCTCAGTATTCTAGACAGTCAATGAATCATATGCAAATGACACCCGACCTGCTCCCGCTCCACCTGGGGGTGGGGGACAGGAACTCCAGCCCTGGCACAAGCAAAGACCCGGCCCCTGTGGACCACCCCCACCCTGCCAGGAGCTGGCAGAACAGGGCAGGGCGGGACAGGGCAGATTTCAAACCAGAACAGTGGGCTGGAACTATTTATAAACTTCCTAGGAAAACACACACACACACACACACACACACACACACGAAGCCATGACCTCTCCCCTCCCCACTGCTCCTCAGATCAGCAGAGTGATGCACGTTACTCCCTTTCCCCCCTTTTTTCCAGGGCCCCTGTCTCCTCCCCGGCCACTCTGGTCCTCTGTTTACCTTTTGCCCACCAGGCTCTGGGCTGCAGGAAGCCAGCAGGGCCAGCCTCCTCCTGAAAGAAACCACCCCCCCTGCACCCCCTGCCAGGGCTCCAGAAGGACCCGCTGGGTGAGGCAGGGACAGGTGGAGGGTACCAGCCCTCAGAGGGCTCGGGCCTGCCTCGCTGGAGCTGGGACCTGTTACAAATTCTGTCCCACGCATGCGCAGGCCCCGAGCACAACCCAGGGGACAGGCAGGTTGGGCTGAAGTTGGCATCTTGCCTCGGGGCGCTGTCATGGCCCCCACTGCCTCAGGACGCAGCACCCAGTCCCAGAAGGGTGGGTCTGATGCCTCCCCAGCTTGGACAGGGCTGCCTGGCCTCCACGTGCCACATTCCAGCAGTGACTGAATGCCAGGCAGCAAGGGCAACTGGACAACCCAAGTCCAGGCCAGGCCAGGATCTGGGAGGAGGAAGTGGTGGTGGGGTGTCTCTGCTGGTCAGGGCAGTGTCCCAACTCCTGCACCCCAACCCCCCCGACCCCCCTCCCAGGAGACACGCTCAGGGCCTCCGAGGCCCAGGGTGGCTGAGGGGCCCACCTGGCACCAGAGCTGAAGCTTCCCTCCCAACACAGGCATCTCTCAGAGCCTAGCAGGTGAAAGGGCAGAGGGCAGCCCAGGCCTCAGGGAGAGGGAGCGACCCACGAGGAAGGAAGAAAACAGGAAGAGGAAGAGATGAGGCTGCTGAGGCCAAAGCCAGACCACAGGCGAGTGTGGACCACACAAAGGCAGCCCTGTGCTGGGTGGGGGACCAAAGGGGCACAGACAAACGGGGACCCCCCAGCTTGGAAACCACCGTCCTTACAACCAGCCTGGCACGGGGCTTTCCCCACCCCCACCTTGGCAGCTGCCCCCTCACCCCATCTCCCTTCTCCACTGTGCAGGAAGCCCAACGCACACAATGGCGAGGCTGGCGGCGGCGGCGGCGGGTGTGTGTGTGTGTGTGTGTGTGTGTGTCTGGATCACACGGAGCAGCAGCTTCGTGCGTGTATGTCTACGTGGGGGTGTGGGGTGCAAGGCTACAGCAAGTCACCCCCAACCCCTCAGACCTGCCCGGAGACTGCCAACTGTCAGCAGGACAAAGTGCTACCAGCTCCCTCCCAGCAGCCCTCCCTAGGGACCCAGGCTGCAGGGAAGCCGGGAACGCCCCCCCCAACTCCTGCCTCAGGATATCCTTTTGGCTCTGACCCCAGACCAGGCCTGAGTCAGACTGTGCCCCGCCCCAACCCCCCCCATCCATCGACCCCCTAGGAACTTCCTACTCCACGCCCGCCTACTCCCTACTCTGTTGGGGCCAGAACTAGGGGAATCTCTTTCCCTCTCCATCCCTAGCAGAACAGGGAAGCCCACCAGGGGGTGGGGAGAAGGGTCACCGAGTCCCAGAGGCAGGCTGCGTGTGGAGGGGAGCACAGGCTCTGCAGATCACCACCTCCCCACCCCCAAAACACGCACAACCAGGGGTCCTGCCCAGGGCCCCTCCCTACTCCAGCCTGGACCCCAAGAAGTCACAGAAACTCCCGGGGCGGGGAGGCGGGGGAAGAGGTAGTGTCCCTGGGAACACAGGATGGGACGAGGCTCCAAGGTGAGGACAGGGAGCAGAGGTTCTCGGGACTTTCGGGGCTTTCGGAGGCAGCGGGACCCAGGCTGGAGGGGACCAGGTCTGCACAATCAGTCAGACTCACAGTCAGTCACAGCCAAGCACAGCCAGACGTGGTCACAGTCGCCCCAACACTCAGTCTGAGTAGGTGGCTGCAACTCCTTCCCACAGACAGAAGTCTGGGGGGCCCTGGGGGATCTGGGGCATCAGAGACCACACACACTCAGCCTGAAACAGCCCCCTGGGCAGCCCCCCCCCCCCCCCCCCGCCTCCTCCCAACTGTGGGTCTAGGGGAGGGGCAGCTCCCTCCCCACAAGAACCTGGGTAGTGCCCAAGGCGGCCATCTCCATGGCAACCAACAACAAACATCCCGGGAACCACAGTGGGACAGGAAGTGGCGGCCACGTGACAGGAAGACATTTTTTTTCAGTGTGTGCTGGGGGGGGCGATGAAAATTGTTAGCAACCCCTGGGGAATCAGCTGTTCCCTAAGTTTCCCCCACTTGAAATTGGAGGGAAGAGGGGCCGCTGGGAAGGTGGCCTTCCCCGCCTCCCCTCCACAGTGTGCAGGGTTGGTCGCAGGGCTGACGGGCCCTCCATTCTCGCCTGCCACTCACGGTCCCCCCCCTTGGTCCCCCTCCCTTCCACTTCCTGCCGTGACTGGAGATCAGAGAACTCCCCACCGCAGCTTCCCCTTCTCAAGTCTCGATTCCTGGGCTGAAGGTTTCACTGTGGGGCGAGGGACACAAGGAAGGAGGGCTGGGGACCTGCGGTAGGACCCAGGGGACAGATGCTCCCGGGGAGGGGCCAGGAGGGAGCTACTCCAAGGTAGGTGTGGTGTGTATACACAGGCACACAGAGAGTGGGTCACAGTGACACACCACCGGGCGCAGTGACACAGAGACTGCCTGACCTCAGGCAGCTCTGGGAGGGGGGGGACCAGAGCCACTGGATCCAGCCCTGGCACGTCCCACTCCAGCCGGGTCCTGAGCCTCCGGGTTCATCTCAGGCAGGCGAGGTCCCAACCGTGCCCAGCCCCCACTGCCTCTCCTGGGCCTTTTGTGCTGAGGAATCCCCCTCCCTACTCCAAGGTGCCCGCCCAGACGAGGGCACCTTGGCCGGAGGTGGGGGGAATGGAACCTCCCTCCACCCCCTCCCCTTCTCTGCAGATGTCCCAGACTATATTTAGCTCAAACCGGGCGGCCAGCCAGACCCAGACTCCCCACTGGCCCGGAGCTGAGCTCCCAGTTTTTATGCAATTAAAACATTAACAGAGAACCGCCCCCATCCACACATCCCCACGCCCCCCATCCCCGCAGCAGAGCTCAGGAAACTTGAACAGGGGCAGCCCAGTTCTGCAGTCAGTGATGGAGGTGGGGGGGGTGTCGCTCTAGGCAAATAGCAGTAAACTCGTCCCCTTGCCCATCTCCCAGGCCCTGCCCCCACAGTCAGGATAGGGACATCATCCGGGAGATCAGGTTGACACTTGGGGGGGGGGGCAGGCTTTCCTTGTTCCGGGGCGGAAGGGAAAGGCATATCCAGTGGGTGGGGGGTTGCCTGGTTGCAGAAATTCCACCTGTCATTTTGCAGCCCCCCTCCCTGGCCAGCTCCAGTTACAGGGCTGGGGGTTGGCAACAGGTGCTGGCCAGGCTGGCAGCAGTCTAATCCCCCACCGGCTCCCCAGGCTGACACTGGTGCCTGGAGGTCCCGGCAAGGGGCCCTGGGGGGCAGGATGCTGGCGGGGGTGGGGTGGAAGGTGGGTAGCCCAGGCCCCTTCTGTAAGACCTGGGCCTGTGGACTCTGCGATGTGTGTTGGAGGGTCTGGGGAAGGCAAAACCTTAGTTCCAAGGCACCTATTTCATTTCCCCACGATGCCAGGCAGGCGGGCTAGAGTGTGGGAGGTCTGTCTGCCTGCCTCTTCCTCCTCCTCCTCTCCAAATTCCAGGAACAGGCCAGGGAGGCTCCAGTTGCGGAGAGAGAACTCAAGCAGGCGGGCCCAGCTGGGGGGGTGGGGGCGGGGACTGGAGCGGGAGGCCAGATCCAGACGGAGCCAGAGACACCCACACCCAAGCCAGACGGGACAGACACACCGACACTGACACATTCTCACACTCTGGGCCTGGTCCCCCCGTGCCAACCACACTGCAAGGACACCCAGACTCCCTCTGCCAATCCAGCCAATCCCCAGAACACTCCCTGGACACACAAGGAGATCTGGGCCCTTACCCCCACCCCACATCCCCCCAACAAGCCCTGTGGGCTCCACACAGCAGCCAGAGGGTGGAGAGGGGAACAGAGGGAGGAAAGACAGCAGGCGGCCGAGAGGACGGGTAGCCAAAGCCCTGGGAACCAGGGTATCATTGGCCACGCTCTTTTCCCAAAAACCCAGTAAGTCAAGACAATCCTGGCTGTCTTGCCAGGGGCCCTGCCAACTTCCCACACTCCCCAAACCACCACCACCAGCAAGGGCGTGGGGTGCTGGGCGAGTGCTGCTTGCTCCATTTACTCCTCACAGGGACAGCACGACCTTCCCCAGTCCCCAACAGTGCTCCTAAATGGACCCGGCAGAGTCCCAAACACACCCACCCATGCAGCACCGTCTAGGTCCTGCCTTGCTCAGGCCACGCAGAGGACAGGGAACTGGACACTGAGGTTTTACCTGTGGGCAGTCCCCAGCCTGTCACAGAGTTCTGAGGACCACGCCACCTAAGACCCTCAGATCTGAGCAAGAAGTTGCGGGGGAAGGGGTCCAGCTTCCAAGACCAAAGGATTTAGGGGAAGGGGAGCTAGGTAACTGGGGTCTGGGTCAATGCCCTCAAAACAGACCGGAAGGGCCATGCAGACAAGGCCCTTTCCCCCACAATAGACAGGGTGGCAGGAACCACGTCATGGCACATGTGGGTGACTGTGCCCGGCGGGGGAGGCATGGGGGTGATCAGGATGGTGCTGCCCACAGCTAGCTTCCTGCCAGGCTGCCACATGGCTGCAAGTAGGAGGGGGTCCAGAGAGGTTTCCCAGATGGAGGCAGGGGCATTTAGGGTCAACAAGAAGGATGGGGATTTAGGGGCTATAAGAGGAGGTGGCCAGGATTAAGCCGTTCCAAGCCCAGGTTCTTCTCAGCACTGCCACTGCATCTGTCTCACCCTCACCAGTCTGGCAGGGAATTTCCTGAGGTGACCACCTCATGGGCATTTATTCATGCCCTCAAAGTCCCTCCAAATCCAAGATCTCGAGCTCCCAAGGCCTACGAAATTCTGACCCCAGTGACGGTGACTGCTCTGTCTCAGAACCAACATGGCCCAGACACTCAGGAAGAACTCAGGTCCTCACCGTCCCTCCCAGTGCACCAACATCTTTCAAAGCCACAAACTCCCTGACTCCACAACCACCACCCTCCTGCTCCCTCCTGCTCCAAATACTCTTTCTCTGGTTCCCTCCCCCAGACTCATCTCCACCCCTCCCAGGGGAAGCCCCAATGCTCCAAGCCACCCCCACTGCCACCTGGGGCTTCCCCGGCCCAGCCTCCCCATCAAGCACAAGGCCTTGGAGGAGAATCTGGGGCTTGAGCCCATTTCCTAGCAAGACTTGGTGTCCTTCCTGAACCACTTCCCCCCAAACACCCCGGCCTATGACCACGGCAGGCAGCCAGGGAAGCGGACAAGAGACTTCACTGAGTCGCCTAACCAGGAAACTGGAGGAGGACGGCGGTCAGGAGCAGAAGGGAGGGTTGGGGGGAAGAAGCAGGGGGTGGGGGTGGGGTGGGGGAGTGTTTTCAGGAACAAGGCCCTCTGAGAACATACACGGTACACAGGCACACATGTGCACACGTCTCCCAGGCAGAAGACAATCTGGTTACAGAAGAGGGAGCTGGCAGTTGGTGGAGGCCCAGGGTACCTCTCCACGCCAGCACAAAGGCATGCTATCCAAGGTAGGCTGGACAGTGGACAAGTGTCTCCAAGACTGGGGGCTTTTCTTGTCTGATTTCCACATGAGCTGGTTCCCATCTCCAGCCTAGTGCACAGGCCCCCTTCCCCCAGAGCAATCCGACAACAGGGCCATGCCCGGAGAGGAGAAAGGGCACTGCCAAGCAGATTTTCCAGCTTCCCCCTCCCACATACACATCTGGCTAGCAGCTTCTCCACCTCGTGGGTGGCACCAGGTCCCAGACACCCTGGGCAGAACCAAGACAACCAATCTATTCCATCCTCCTCATACCCCCACAAGCTTCCACAACCCCATGGTGCCTACAAACCCAGAGACATCCCTCCCCTGGCTGCACTGGCTCCCCGTACCCAATTCTGACGGCTCCCCGCACTCCATGGGGGACACCAGCTGAATGGGCCCCGCCTCCCAACTGGCTGCCTCAGATGGGGGTGGGCCCCCGGGCTGATTCTCCCCAAACCACAGGGCGGCTCAGATAACAGCAGGGAAAGAAGGAGGGGGCTAGTCCGTTGGGCATCTGATCTCTCCCCAAACAGGTTTGAAAATCTTTTTGTTTTGTTTGTTTGTGAAGAGAAAAAGCGAGAGAGAGCAGGAGTTCCCAGCGGCGGTTCTGCCACAGCTCGGACGCCTGAGACACGCGCGGCAGACGGCCCCAGACGCCTCAAGGCTGCGCGCGAAGACACGGGCGCAGACAGACTCACAGACGGGGCTCCCCCACCCCGAGCACGGCGGCGGCGGGTTGGGAAGCCCAGGAAACCCCAGGTGGCCGTCCGAACCCGCCCGGCACTGGGTCTCTTCCACCCCGCGGGTCCTATCAGCAGCAGACCGAGGGGCGACGATGCCTGCGAGGGCCCGGGGCTCTCCAAAATCCCCGGGGGAGAGAGGTTACCTCGCAGTGGGGGGGGACGCAATCCGTCCCGGTCGCCCGCGGGCACAGCGTCTGCCCTGACCCTGCGCCTTGGAGCCGCTCCGCGTCAGGGGTTGCGGGGTCCAGGGAGACGACCAGTTGGGGGGGGCCGCGGCTCAGGGGCGCGGGGCGAAAGCAGCGGCCATGGCGAGTCACGTGCGGAGGCTGAAACTTTACCCGGAGCCCCAGACTGGGGGGGCGGAGGGTACCGAGCCGCGGGGAGGCCCTCAACCTCCGGTCCGCCCCCGTCCACCCACAGGCCAATCACCATCCAGGGGCGGGCCCACAAGATCACGCCCCCCTTTCTCCCTAATAGACCCAGGGAAAGGGTGAGTCTTAAAGGAGCCGCGCCTAGCAGAAGCTGGACCGTGGGAATCTGGGAGAATCCCTCCCTCTGCCCCCAAAGGAGAGACTCAGGGCGAGGAGGCGAAGAAGTTCTGCGCGAAGAACGGAAAGAAGGCTCAGTGGAGAAGGGACGGCAATGTGTGGTATCACACTCCCTTCCCTCCGACCACACACACCCACACTCACAGGGGCAAGTATCTCACACACACACACCTCTTGCACCTAAGCCGGGGTTACACAGACACACACACACCACACACACACACAACCTCTTGCACCTAAGTCGGGGTTACACAGACACACACACACACACACACACACACCCCGATGGCACCTAAGCCGGGGTTAGAGAGGCGGCAACGTAATATGGAAGTGAATACAGTGACTCCGCCCCTAGCTGTCAAGCCCCTAGACTCCCATAATTATAATCTTCCTCGAGGAACCCCTTGGAACGGAGAGCTGTGTGACCTTGAACAAGTCTCTTTTCTCTGAATCTTAATTTTCTTACCGGCAAAAAAAAAGAGTGCCAGAGCAGGTAGACGGCCCTCAGGCACACCTCCTCGCCTCTCCCGCCAAATAACCTCTCCAGCTCGAGTGGGTCAGAGGACCTTCGGCCCAACCGTACCCCTCAGCGATCCCTAGTTCCCTTACCCCCAATGGACAGCGGCTCGTGGATCTTTCAAGAGCCGAGTAGGGGGCGCCCAGGAGCACTCGTACATGCAAAGGACTCAGTCTCCAGCTTCTTTTTCCTGGCCCAGGCTGAGGAGCCAGGAAAGCTCGCGTTCTTGTTCTAGCGGGGCAGGATCTGAATCATTCTCTCTGCGGAGACCTCAACCCCCAGCAGAGCCACAAGCCCCCTCCCAGCCTGTGGCTCCATTTGGAAGGACCATCTCCCCATCTACTGGGGCGGGGGGCGGGGAGGAGGAAGAGGAATCAGTAGGGAACACCCCTCCCCTTTCCTGGTCGGAGAAATGGCCACAAGTGCCCCCCACAGGACTTCCCACTGGAAGGGGAAGTGCCACACTCTCAGGCGTCCACCCCAGTGAGGAGGCTCTCAGCCTGACCCGATTGGCAGAGCTCTCAAACCCATCGGCCCGACGGCCCCTGCTTTACAGACAAGGAACCCGAGGCTGGGAGTGGACACGGGTGTAGCCCACGATCGCACCGGCACCGGCTGCACGGCCCTGCCTAGGATTGAGGTATCTGACTGTCTCTCTCCAGCTTTAGGCCCTCGGCCTTGGTTAGGTAGGACAAGCAGTGTCGGCGAGACGCTCTGCCCTGAGGTCCCGGCGCAGAAGAGCGCCCCAGGGCGGCGCTTCCCCAGGCCTCTTCCCGCCTGCTGGGCCCGGCCGTCTCCCGCTCCCGTCTGGATTTCCATCCGCCGGTGCGAACCGCCCGCCCAGCCCCGCCCGCCCTGTCCCGTCCAGATCCATCCGCAAACATGCGCTCAGCGGGCAGGAATGCGCCAATGGCTCCCAGATGTGGACGCCGATGCTTAACCCCTTCCCCCCCAACACCCCCCTCCCCCGGCCTTCTAGCTTGAGTCCAGCCAGCAGCAGGGGGCGCCAGCCAGATGAGGGACCAGCCTGGGAGGGGACTCAGTGTCAGCTCCCGCCCCCCCAACCCCACCCCGCACAGGCTCCTCCTGGCCTAGATTCTACCTGTCTTCTTTCCAGCGGAGGCTAGAGGGAAAGGATCACCACGGCCACAAAAATGCAAGTGTGCATAAACACGTCTACTGCCTCGCACGAAGGGTGGCCTTCACATACACCTGCCACACGGGGTCAGGTACACTCGTGCACACGGAGACGCAGGTGTACACATGCACTCCCAGGACACCCAGCTGTGCTGGGCCCACTACAGAGTCCCCACCCCCCACCCTCCAGAGACCCTCATGCAGGAGGGGAGAAGAGTGCAGGAGGCAGCCTCCTGCCTGGCAGAGGGAGAAAAGCCACTCACTCTTTGGAAAAGACACTCCTTCTTGGGGCCTCCAGCAGGCAGAAGGAGATGGGCCGGGGGAGAAGCCTGAGCTGCTGGTTTCCCAAGGCAGGGATCCCTCTCCAAACTAGAGGAAATCTGAGAAAGCCCTGATAGGTGCAGAGCGAGGACAGCCCCCTGCAGACAAAGAAGATACAAAATAGCTGTGACACACATACACACACACACACACACACACACCCCAGGAGGGCCCACACTTCCAGCAAAACAAGGCCTCCCTTTCACAGCCCGTGGGGAACTCCTGCAGAATAGCATCTTGGTAACCAGTACAGAGGATGACAAACTTTGCCCCTCTGCGACCACCTGCACGCAGGCGGGGTGTGGAGATGTCTGCCGGAACCTGAACCAAACCCAGCTGACTCCTCTCCTCCTCTCCAGCGGCCCAGCTCATCCCCAAAGGAGCTCCTCCCATAAGCCCCCTGATGGCCCCACTCATCTGATTCTCACAGTCCTGAAGGGTTATCCGGGGCAGTGCTCCTGCTTCCCTTGTACAAATGAGGAAACTGAGGCTCCAAAACTGAGGCTTGCTCAAGGTCATACAATCTTGTTGATGGCAGAGCTAAGATTCGAACCCACAATCCTGGGAGTTCCCTGGTGGTCTAGGCAGGTTAAGGATCTGGTGTTGTCACGGCTGTGGCTTGGGTCACTGGTCTGGCTCAGGTTCAGTCCCTGGCCCAGGAACTTCTGCCTGCCAGGGGCGGGGCCAAAAACAAAAACAAACCCAAACCACAATCCCCGCCCTCCTCACCCCTCCCCAGTTACTCTAAACCAAATGTATTTCCATGCAGCACCCTGCTCCCTCATCCTTTCCCCTCTCAACAGAGCATATGGAAGAAACACCAGCCTTGCCCAGTTCCGCAGAGTTGTAGGCGGTGGGTGCCAGGACATGCCAGAGAGAGATCAGAGAAGAGACACTGGGGGCTACACACAGAGCCCCCTAACCCCACCCCTAAGCACGGTGCCCACCTGCCCAACAGGCACAGCCAGTGACTCAGCTGCATCCGGGGGAGATGCCAGGGCAGTGACTCACCTACCGAGAAGAGCTGAGCCTGGCACCTTGCCAGCCCCAGGACAGAAGTGACTTAGTCACCGAGACTGTGATACCCAGCAGGCACAGCCCAGGGACTGGGGACAGGGGCAGGCTGTGTCCTCCATGATTCTAGGCATCCAGGCCAAGAACAGGCATCCTGGGGCAAGCCGTTGGTGTACCCACCCCCGCCCCCTCCCCCCTGCCCACCCCCACCTGGCTGGTCCCTGCTCCAGAGCAGACAAGTTCAGCGAGAGACCCCTGGGCTGCCCTGCCCCCACCCCCACAGCCTGCCCCTTGCCGATCATTCACCACCCACTCTCCCACCGGCCCCACCTCCTGCTGCCACCCAAGTTGTACCCAGGCTGAGTCTCCTCTAACATGTCTTGGCAGCACCTCCTGCCCCCACAGCCCCTCTCACCATCCCCCACAGACACACAGGCACTCATACACACTTCTGCCAGCCCTGCTTCTGCCAGCAGCTGCTGAAGTTGTTGAGCAGGAGGGGGATTGGGAGGGTGGGGTACTGGGATTGAGTTACCAGAGGCTGATGGGGTGGGCTGTCACCCAATCCCTTCCTCAGCCAGTGCCCCTGGGGCGGGGGAGACAACCTCCCTCACCCACCTGCTCCACTCCCACCTCGGGCTGGCAGCGCACTGCCCTTTAAACCCCTCCACCCCCACTCCACCCAAGCTAGAAAATGAACGTCCTCGGCTATTTGTCAGGCTAAGACCAGCCCAGTATATGAGAGAGAGAGACTGAGAGAAAAGACAAGAGACAGACAGGAAGAATCATTCCCTGTGCCCAGGTGACAACCACTAGGTGTGTACGTCTCTGTTGAGTAACTTCCCAAGTCCTCGGAGAGTTGATGGGGCTCAAAGTGAGCCGCCAGGCTGAACGACCTCAATCCATTTGCACTATTGATTTCTCATACACTGCAGCCGGCCCGATGGGGGGGTAATAAATCAGCCCCCCAGAGACAGAACAACTGAGTGCAGAGAGGGGGAGGGGCCCCATGCCACAAATTGTGGCACTGAGACGGGCTGGGTGCGGGGGGTGGGAGGTGGGCAGGCAGCAGAGCAATAGGAGGCGCTGAGTGGCAGAGGCAGGGTGGTAGGGAGCCGGGGCTGGAGTAAAGCCTGTCTGGGACCCCTCCTTCCAGCTGGATCTGAAACTGATCCGAAGAAAGAAGGTGGTGGACAGAAGCGCCATGTTTGGCTACACAGGCAGGGCCCTGAACAACTCCCGGGGATGCCATTCACAGCCCGGTCTATGGAGTGGCACCCACTGTGGCTGTGCCACATGGTGGCCTTGGGGATGAGGCTGGATTCTGAGGGACCACATTTCTCCACTGAGCCTTCTCCCCCCCATATCTCAACCAGCTGCCCCTGCTTCCAGGCCTCAGAAAGGCTCTCTGCTGTGATCAGAAGCCAAAGGTGGAGCTCCCGTTATGGCTCAGCAGTAACGAACCTGACTAGTATCCATGAGGACACAAGTTTGATCCCTGGTCTCGCTCAGTGGGTTAAGGGTCAGGTGTTGCCACAAGCTGTGGCTCAGATCCGGTGTTGCTGTGGCTATGGTGTAGGCCGGCAGCTGTAGCTCCAATTTGACCCCTAGCCTGGGAACATCCATATGCTGCGGGTGCAACCCTAAAAAGACCAAAAAAAAAAAAAAAAGAAGCCAGAGGTAATCTCCCAGCTCCTCTGCCCTCTCCCCTTCCTTTGTTGAGGGGGGTTGGCACATAACCACCATGACCTTGGCATGCCAGGCCAGGGGCTTGGAGTGGGCTCTGGAGAGTCAGGACACCTGCCTCCTAGTCCTGGGTCTGTCCCTCACTTCTCCTGGGGCTGCAGGCACATCCCTGGCCCCCTCTGTGTCTCTGAAATGGAGTTAGACTGGATGCCCCTTCTGGAAGCAGTCTCCAAGCACCTCGCTCGCCAGCCTGGGACACAGTTGGAACCTGCCCAGCACCTCGATTCACACCAGTGGCCACAGGCCACCTAAACAAACCCCAACCCTGACCTCCTTCCAGGCGGAACACAGACTCTCTCCACATGGTGGAGACTCGTAAACAAACCAAGCTGGGGTTTACCGGAGACCCAGCGCAAACAAGCCTCGAGGGAAACAGAGCAGGAGCCCGGGTCCTTCTTGCTGCTGGAGGGGAGGGGCACAACCAGGTCGGGGAAGGAGGTGATGAGAGAAAAAATGGTGCCAGGGCCTGGGCTGAGCACCCTCAATGACTGAGGGTCCTAGGGCAAGTCGCATGCTCGGTCGCCCCCTCTGTAAGGGAGAGGGACTGTCCAGCTGCCTGTCAAGCCCCCTCTGGTTCTGAGTCTCGTTGGACAGAGAGAGCCTCAAGGGGTCCCGAGGATGCCCCCTGCCGAGCCCAGGCATCTACCTGGCCCAGGACCCTCTCGGCAAGGCCGGCCCCCTGCCCACCACACCTCTGCCTCCTTGGTCTGTCTGCGGCCCCTCTGGCTCCTGCTCACACCCCCGCTGGCCTGCTTACCCTCACCTTGGCCAGCCCCTCTGCCTGCCCCGTGCTTTTCTGCACGTCCCTCCTGCCAGGGGACAGACCAACTAAAAATAGTCCCTGCAGCCTTTCTCGCCCACAGCTGCCCAAAGAGCAGGAAATGAGGGGGGCAGGGAGGCCCACGGCCTGCTCTCCCCCCAGACTCCCAGCTCCAAGCCATGTCCAGCACTCCAGCCCGGGGTCCGTGCCAACTTGGCCACCTCAGGGGCATCCCACACCCCTTCCCTTAGGTGAAGGCCTTGCCCATAAGCGCCTACAATCAGAGAGCTGTCCTTACCCCACGGGACGAGGAGAGAGGAGGCAAGCGGTCTAGAGGGAAACCTTCCCAATTTCTGACAAATCAGTGCCAACCACACTGTGGGCACCGAAGGGCAGGGCCTGGCTCTGCTGACTGGTCTTTTGAGGGCAGAGGGAATTGGTGTGGGGAAGTCTGCGCTGGTTTTCTTCATCCTGGCCCCACTGGAGGGAAGGCGAAATAGTGCCCTAGCCTCGAGGATGCTAATTCCCCTCCCTGCTCCCCAAAATGTGTGGGTGCAGACAGAGGGGTTTCGGGAGCCACTCCCCAGATACCCTGGGCGGGGGGGAGCTGAAGAGGATAGGAGATCTCGGCTCCGGTGTTCCCGTCATGGTGCAGTGGAAATGTATCTGACTAGGAACCATGAGGTTGTGGGTTCGATCCCTGGCCTTGCTCAGTGGGTTAAGGATCTGGCGTTGCCATGAGCTGTGGTGTAGATCGCAGACATGGCTCAGATCTGGTGTGGCTGTGGCTGTGGCTGTGGTGTAGGCCGGCAGCTGGAGCTCCAATTGGACCCTTAGCCTGCCTGGGAATCTCCATATGCCTCGGGTGCGGCCCTAAAAAGCAAAAAAAAAAAAAAAAAGATCTCGGCTCCCACATGGAAAGACAGAAACCTGGAGGCAAGAACAACGGGCCATGCCTGCCAGGCTGGGCATATGTCCCCCTAATCTGAGTCAGAGGCTGGGAGGGAGGAGCTGGGGTGCTGGGGTGTCAGGGCTAGGGTGCCCCCACCCCTCTCCCACCTGGGATTCCTGACCCCTCCCAGCCCTGGGAGCAGGAGGCAGGAAACCAGCTTAGCGACTCTCTCACTCTCGACTCTCCTGGAGGCCTGCAGGGCGGCCCAGCACCACGAGGCAGGCGGGAAACCCAGGCGTCCTGGCGCCCGGCCCAGAGAGTGAATGAGAGAAATACTTTGGAGGGAAGGCCATGGCCCAGAGTGAGGCAGACACGGGGTGCCCCCAGCAGCTCCCAGATGTGACCCTTCTGGAGGAACTGGCCAGAGGGGCTGGACAGGGAAAAATGAACCTGTTTCTGAACAAGAAGAGAGCTGTGGAGCCCTGGATGGGGAGGGGGCTGGCCAGCCTGGCCCTCACCTGCCATCCTGGCCTCCCTCCCAGGCAGAGTCGGAAATGCTGAAGGGAAGGGCACACGACGACGACGACGACGTATGAAGGGGGTCCTGGGGTTCCCCCCTCCCTTCTCTCCAGACCCCAGCCTGTTCGTTCCGGAGCTTTCCTCTGGCACCCCTTCCCTGGGGCTGAGCCAAGCCAGGAGTCAGCAGGCCCAAGGTGGTGCCTGGGAGGCCTGAGCCGTGCCAGGGGCAGCCCTCATACCATCCTCCCACTGGCTTCCCGCCCGCCTGCTCTCAGCCGCCGCACATATCTCAGCTGTCGAATCCGATTAGGGCTCCAGTCCAGTGAGCCGGACAAGGAGGCCACTGGGCAGGGGAGAGACAGGGACAAGGACGCTGAGCAGGAATGGCAGGAGGAGGGTGGAGACAGGGCTCAGGGGAGAAGGTGTGGAGCCCCAGAGGAAGAAAAGCCTGGTGGCCCGCTCTCTGGCAATAGTTCCACCCCGGCATTAGGGGAATTCTGCAGCCCCTGGGGCAAAAGCCCTGCTTGGTTCTTCCATCCCTCAGATGGGCAAGGATGGGGGAAGGAAACCAAAGGCGGAGCGATGACCTAGATTAGAAAGAGAATCCCATCCCAGAACCTCCCCCCCACCCCCGCCATTACTCCTGTTTGCACTGGGCTGCAGGATACAGGGTCCCATGGCTGCATGCCTAGCAGGCAAGCGGGGCTTCTTTCTGAGAGTCGTTTTTATAAATGAGGAACCTGGAGACCCGGATAAATGCGCAGAGTTAAGTGACCGAGCTGAATCTCAGATTAAGGCCTCTGCTTCTCAGTCCACCATTCACACTCAGGATTCACTCCCTCCCCTGGGTCCAGAGCAAAGTCTGCAGTCATTCCACTATCCACCCTCTCCTCCAAAACCAACCCTTAGGGGATCTGGGGCGTCATGGGGACATACAGAGCACACCCCACACCTAGCCAGAGTTACCGGATGGGGACATGCCACCCAGCCACCACACAGAGGGTTAGAGGGGTTCCCTTAAAGCGGGACCTCTGTCTTCCATCATGCTCCTCCTCTACTACGCCCAGAGGCAACACACACACGCACACACGGGGTTACTCAGACAAGTCATACCCCCCTCCTGCACACCCACCAGACCAGAACGAGATGCCTTAGATCTTCAGAGAACAGGGCGCCCGTCAGCCCCCAACTAGAGGGACAAACAAGTCCCTGTAAACAAGGTTGTAGGTACCATGCAACCCCCTCCCCCTGAGAGAGCCTGCAGGAGGGCAGACGCTTGGGGTAACACCAGGAGCCCGAGGCTCTGAAAGCCAAGGAGCCCAGGGAGCTGGCACGGCTGGCGGTCTCCCTGATCTGGTCCACACCCCCTTCCCCAGCCATCTGGACTGAGTCTGTTCTGGCCTGGGCCACACTCTGCAATCACCCCGCTTCAACCTACACAGCCACCTCTACCCTAAGCTTATAGATCATACAACTATATGGTGTACACACACACACACACACACACACACACACGGTGAATATGGGGAGCTGCTTTTCAGTAGGTATTGAGGTGTTGGCAGGGATGGGGGCTCTAACTCAAAGAACTTTCCCCAGAGGAAAAGGTCACCAAAAAACCACAACCTCTACTCCCCTCCCGCAAAGCCTTTGGCCCCTCAAATGTGCCATGAGCCTGGAAGGGGACTCTGGTTCCACAAGGTGAGTGGGAGTGGGGGGCAAAGTCCTGAGCGCTTAGGCTGCGGGGGGCGGTGCAGAGAGGAAGCAAGAGAGAAACCCCCCAGGGAGTCTCGGGTGCCGGCCGGCTCCCTCCGCTCTCTGTCACCCCAGCGCTGCCAGTTCTCCCTTCGAGGTGAGGTGGGGGAAGGGGCAGCAGGCAATACTGCAAAGGAGGGTGCAGGGGCCGGGGCCTGGGCAGACCCCCCACCCCCGCCACTTTCCATTCTTAGCCAGAGAATGGGGGGTGCCTCGAGGGGAGGGCAGCAGGGGCGCCGGAGGCTCTAAGCTTTCAGACACCCCACTGTTCCCAGGCTCCCACCTCCCAAGACTACGGCGAGCGGTGGGGGAGGAGGGATGGGGAAAGCCTGAACTGCCGGGAGGGAACCGACCAGATCAGAAGCGGGGAAGCCGGGCAGAAGGCAGCCGAGGGAGAATCGGGCAGGGGTGTTTGTGGTCCTACCTGCTCAGGTGCTTGCCGGCGGGGGGCGATGGGGTTCCCAGGAGAACCGGGGAAGCCCTCTCAGCTCGATTCAGGATTCCCCCCTGCTTCTGGGTTAGGCTGCTGCAAGAGGCACGGGTTCCCGTTGGGTCCTAAAGCCCACTCTCCAAACAGTAGGCTCTCCCCACCCTCTTCCACCAGCCCTTGACTGGGTCAGCGGGTGCAGAGCTGAACTGATGGGGCAGAAAGAACTTACTGGAAGAAAGACAGGGTCTGAGTCATGGGATGGGGACAGCACGGGTCCCCAGGTTCAAATACACAGCACATGGATGATTTTAGCTGATGATATTATGGGGGGCGGGGAGAGAGAGACATTTCTTCTGCCTGCCCTGAACAGATGATTTGGGCTTTGGTACTGAAGGTGGGTTTAAGATCACTTTTCTTTCTTTCTTTTTTTTTTTAGGGCTGTACCCAGGCTAGGGGTCAAATTTGAGCTGCAGCTGCTGGCCTACACCACAGGCACAGCAACACCAGATCTGAGCTGAGTCTGTGACCTACACCACAGCTCATGGCAACACAGGATCCTTAACCCACTGAGCAGAGCCAGGGATCAAACCTGTATCCTCAAGGATACTAGTTGGGTCTGTTACTCCTGAGCCACAATGGGAACTCCCACATTGCTTTCCTAACCACTCCTAAGTAGCCTAACTGCTGAGAATTTGGGGAAGGGGGCATCCTTGTGGACAGGAGCTCACTTCTACCCTCCTGCTTATACATGGAACGCAGTCTCCCCATCTCTCCCGACTCTCCCTAAAGGCCTGGGAGGCCACACCAGGAAGGAAAAACCTCATCACCAGCAAGTAAAAAGGGCAACATGGCTTGGAGAGCAGTTGGAAACTGGTAGGTTTTTGTTTGTTTGGCTGCACCAGGCGGGATGCAGAAGTTCCCAGGCCAGGGATCGAACCCAAACCACAGCTGCGACCCAAGCCACAGCAGTAACAATGCCAGATCCTTAACTCACTGAGCCACAAGAGAGCTCCAGTAGTTTTATATCCTTAGACCGAGGCCTGGGTATCTGGGAGTGGACAGAGATGCACAGGTGAGCATAAGCAGGTGAGGCTGGGCGACTCTGGGGGATTCGTCCATTTGCAGAAATGGCAAGTGTCAGTGGAAGAACCTCGGGGTCAGCCAGACCCTGAGAGGATCCTGAAACTTTACCAGGATGAATAAGTTAAAGAAAGAGAATATTTTCCGAGGTGCCATTTAGGATAAATGTAGGGGGGCGGAGGGTCACTGGGCACAATTTGACCCGCTTCGAGGTCACAGACCCAGTTGAGGATGGCCCACCTTCTAGAAAGAAAGGGAGAACTCGGGGCTGGTGGGCCAGGTGGGCCCCAGGAGAGGTGGCCAGGAAGGCTGCAGAGGGCTGGGTGGAGAGTATTTTGCAAGGAAAGTTGCACATATCTCCGGCAGCAGAGCAGGGAAAATGTCACGGGGTGAAGGGCCAGGGAAGTCAGAGACAGGATGAAGGCAGCCCTGCCTCCACCTCACCCCCTGTCTGGCAGGAACTGGGGGAAGGAGCTGGGTGGTGGGTGAGTGCGGAGGGCCTCAGGGTGGAGTCCCCGGGGTGAACTCGGGTCAAGCCTTTCACCCTAACGTGCCTGGGTTCTCTCCCAGCTGTTAAACAGGGCCCTCCGTTCTTCCCAGGCAGTTAATGAATGTTTACAGAAGAGCTTGGAGATCTTCAGATCTCAGCTGGGCCCCCACTACAGTTAGCTGCATAAGGGCTGAGTGTCATCTGGGGAGGGGAGGAACAGGGGAAGAGGGAAACACGCCACCCTCCTACAACCTCGGGATAAAGCCGTGCTCAGAGAGCGGCGCAAGCCTCGGCTGCCACAGGATATCCTCGTGCCCAGGGATGGAGGTCAAGCACCCCCGTCCCTCTACCCACTGCCAAGGGCTGGCCCGCAGCTCGCTGTGGGCAGAACCCAGACTCCAGCTGGTCTTCATTAAATCCAGCTTTCTTCACCCCCCACCAGGAACCCACAGCTTCTCCGGTGGTGGCGGTGGCGGGGACCAGGCTAGAGGGGACGCCCTAGCCCCACCTTGCAGCTGACTCTGGGGTGGGGGGCACCGCCACCACAGGCCAAGTTACCAGCTGAAACTAAGGTTGATGCAAGAGTCCTTTTTCCCACCGGGAGCAAGAGAGGAAAGAAAGGAGTGTGGGGGTGAGAGGGTGGAGGTGGGGGAATTTAGGGCAAACAGCAGGCGGTGAAGTCAACTGGATCCAGGCCCAGAAACCCCCACACCCTGGGGCCACGTCTTACTCTAGCTTTGCTTTCGGCTTGAGTCTAGGCTGGGCCCCAAACTAGGGAAGGCCCTGGCTGCCCCTTTCCCCGCCTCCCTACCCCCACCCTTATTAAATACACATTTTATCTCTCAGCATCTTCATTATCTTAACTGAAGGAGACAAGCGGTGGATGGCGGCAGCTGAGAGCGTCAGGAGAGGGGGGGCGGGTGTGGGGAGCAGGCGCACCCTTGTTAGAAAGTGCTGATCTGGCTCTTTCTGGCAGTGTGGGAAACAGAAGAGGGATCAAAGGAGCGAGGCTGATTCAGAACTCAATTAGAGCTTTTTAAAAAAGGAGCTGGCTCTGTCCTTTCGCCAGTCTTCAGACAGCCTTTAGCCAGGCTCCTTGCACCCAATTAGCTTCTACTGCCAGCACCTTGGGGCTGGGGTTGAAAATCAAGGGGAGGCCAGAGGGCATATGCCTTCTCCCCCTACAGAACCACCTCTTCTGAGAAGAGGGAGACCTGCCGCTCTTGGAGCTGAAAGGAGGGCCTTTTGCGAGAGAGCACCTGATCCTTTGGGGAGGAGGAACCCGAGATCACTTCTTTCCCCCCAAAGTTAAAAAAGTGGGGCATCCAAGGTGGGTCCTCCCTAATCCCTTGCCCACCAGAGGCAGAGCTTCTGGCCCATCTCTAGGGGTACCAGGGTACCAACTCCAGACAGGTGCCCTCTCCCCAGCCCCTAAGTGGGACTCTCTCCCCAGAGCCAAGGCTTCCTGGGAGCGCCGTGGGCCGTGGACGTGGCCTCAAGGGAACCACATCCGAGGGAGCCGTTGGAATGCCTCTGTGAGGCCGATAAACACTGTGCTGACACATGTTGTGGGACTGAGCACCCATCTTTCACAGGGGCCCACTCCTCCTCGATACAAAAGCACCAGCGGTGTCCACTTCCAGATTAGAACTGTCTGAAAGAGGGAGGGAGAGGTGGCCTCTTACTCAGTCATATGTCTGATACTTAACAACTGTTTCTTGACTACCTCCCAGGTTCCAGGCACTGTCCTAAGTGCTGGGGACAGATACAAAGGTAAAAAACTCTCCATCTGGCAGGGAGTTCCCATTGTGGCTTAGCGGTAGGAACCCGACTAGTATCCATGGGGACGCAGGTTTGATCCCTGGCCTCGCTCAGTGGGTTAAGGATCCAGTGTTGCCATGAGCTGTGGTGTAGTTCGCAGATTTGGCTCGGATCCTGAGTTGCTGTGGCTGTGGTGTAGGCTGGCGGCTGCTGCTCTGATGTAACCCTTAGCCTGGGAACTTCCATGTGCCGTGGTGCAGCCCTAAAAAGCAAAACAACAACAACAACAAAAAACACAAAAAATACAAAGCTCGGAGTTCCCATCGTGGCGCAATGGTTAACGAATCCGACTAGGAACCATGAGGTTGCAGGTTCGGTCCCTGCCCTTGCTCAGTGGGTTGACGATCCGGCGTTGCCGTGAGCTGTGGTGTAGGTTGCAGACGCAGCTCAGATCCCGCGTTGCTGTGGCTCTGGTGTAGGCCAGTGGCTACAGCTCCGATTGGACCCCTAGCCTGGGAACCTCCATATGCCGCGGGAGCGGCCCAAGAAATAGCAAAAAGACCAAAAAAAAAAAAAAAAAAAACAAAGCTCCACCTTGGCGGTCTCTTTTGGTCTCCCTCAGCAGTCAAGGTAACACCTCCCCACGGCCTCGCCCACCGCATGAAGTTCCGGGGCCAGGGATAGAACCTGTGCCACAGCAGTGACAACACTGGTCTACAGATATTTTTTAAAAGCCCCAGGTCATGTGTCTCCTTCCTACTTCCCAGTTCTTATGGGTGTCTCTTAAAAAGGCACTTAATAAAGGCAGGGAGCAATGAAGGGGCAGGAAGACCTCTGCACACTGACTTTCTGCGTCTCCGGGTAGCTTGCCAGTTATCCAGCCACAGGAAGGTCTTCACTGAGCCAGAAATGGCAGGAGCAGCTCTGGGGTTGAAACTCACACCGATTTTATTGTGTCTATGTGCCTTCCATGGCAATACCCACCAACACCCTATGCAAGCTTAATCTGTTTCTTCTGTGAAGAAAAGTAAATAAATAAACCAGGTTAAAGACACACACACACACACACACATATACACACACACCACCTTCAAGAGGAATGTAGGTCAGCATCTCTGCCACTACTCCATGTGAAACAGCCTATGCTTCTGGCAAAAACGAGTAACCACAAGCCCAGCCCAGCCCCCTTAAAAAAAAATCCCACCACCTTCCCAGAGCTCTCAGCTTCAGCAGGAAGAGAACTTTCTTCCTTCTCTCAGTCTGCTCCCTGGCTGTCTGGTTACACTTAAGACTTCACTGACAAACATACATCAGCTTTTGCTCCCACAAGGGCAGCGGAAGCCAAGCAGGGACTCTAAGTCTGCTTCACGCATCATTGACAGAACCAAGCCTGTTCCAATTGCTGAAGTCTTAAGAGCAGCAATGACCTAGAAATTGACAGTGGGGGGAGAACTGAGGGAAGGGAAACTAACAAACCAGTGGAAAACCCTATTTCCAAATACCAGGGGAGAGGGAGAGAAAGGAGGTAGAGGGGAAAGAAATTTGGCCCCTTTGCATCTGCAAATGCGATCTTGGCTCAGAGCCATGGAGGATACATAGCAGCCCCACTGCGAGTCAAGCCATGTTCCTGACTCCAGCCCTACAGTTAAGAGGAAGGCGCCAAGCCTCAAATACAGCGAGGTGGGGAGGCCGCTCCTTTTTGGGCTGGATCCTACTGTGGACACAGAACAGACAGCAGCTGCCCACAGTGTGGAAACAAACTGTAAAGCAGTCACGTCTCTTAAGGCTGCAGCATCCAATAAAATGTAATTTAAATCAAGTCTCGCATCTGTTCTCAATCCCATTCAGTCTCTGCTTTCCATCAGCCTTCGGACAATCTCTGCAATTATGCTTGTTAACCCTTAGAGCCCCAGACACTTTCCAAGCTTCTAGGTATTGAGCTGTGTTCTCTGCTCGCAAATTACTCTCAGAGGGAACGATGCTCTAATAGAGGAAGGTGAGGGTGAGACACGCAGACTCCTGTCTCTGGACTACGCTCTGCTATGCACCCACCAGTGGGTGGTGTTCATTTCAGAGGCTCTCCCCATGTGCCCTTCTATCCCATACCACCTGCTGCAGCCCAGATCACATTGCAAGGACACCGTGGGCAGCATGAATGAAACAGTGGCCAACAGATCACTTGTGCACGTATCAAGTTCTTAAACTCCAGCCATGTCAGAAGGGCTCAGAGAACAGCACAGACCTGGTCACTGGCTCTCAGACCATTCCTATCGCACATGGTTTGCATTCCAAGCGTTTGCTTGAGTTATAAAAGTACAGCAATCTCCCAAACGAATCAAACATAAGCCTTTTCCCCCTTCCTTCAAAACTACCCCGGCCCCAAGGCTGCACTTCCGAGGCAGTCAGTGTTATAATAGCGCCCTCTGGCGTCCCCGCCACAAACTGCCATTCGATGCCACTGGACACTGAATGTGGCAAACCCAGAAAAGGAGGGGAGGCTTGAGTAACCACATGGATTAATTTATCTCATAACACTGGGAAAATGAGGTTTAGATGAAAATCCCACCCCAAACTAAGGTGTCTTGGAATAAGTGGCTTCATCTGAGGGCAGCCAGGACTGTGGGACAGTCAGGGGGTTGAGGAATATTTTCATATTGTCTTTGTTTTTTTTTTTCTTTCTTCTTTCTTTTTATAGCTGCACCTAAGGCACAGGGAAGTTGCCAGGATAGGGGTTGAAATGGAGCTGCAGCTACCAGCCCACGCCACAGCTCAAGGCAAGGCTTGATCCTTAACCCACTGAGCCAGGTCAGGGATAAAACCCACAACCTCACGGACAGTATGTCAGGTCCTTAACCCACTGAGCCACAACGGGAATTCCTCCCATTGCTTTCTGAATGTTCGAGTTCTCTTGAAATGTGATTGCTTAGAAAGACAAAGAACACAACTTGAAAATAAATATATTCACAATCCAAAGAGTCCCACTCTCCTTACCACCCCCACAACCTTGGGAATGCCTGAGAAACTCAATGAGGCTTTAAAATGTCACAATGTGGAAGTATCTGCAACAAGAACACAGTATACTTCAAAAAGAGATACTCTCATCCAAGTGTCCTGCGAATCTCCATGTGGACTTGCTTACTTTCCTGGATCATCCTTCTTCCTCCTTCTTCTTCGGGTCCAAAAGTTCTTTAAAATACACCAATGTGTGAGCAAACTAAGAAATAAATATACAAACTTTCCATGACATAAATCTGTATACTTGCAAGTACGTTGGTTAGAGACACATTAGAGGTAGTAGTGAATACAGTTAAAAAGGGCCTACTCTGCAGTCTTTTGTTTTGGCCCCGTCCATGGCACGTGGAAGCTGCCAGGCCAGGGATCGAACCCATGCCTCGGCAGCAACCCGAGCCACTACAGTGACAACGCCAGATATGTAACCGGCTGTGCCACAGGGAACTCCTACATGGTAGTTTTTTTTAATGCACAAACATAATAGTAAGACCCAAAGATAGAATTCTGTGGTAATATTCACAAATCTGTAGATTAACTTTTATCAGTTTTAAGTAAAAAGGTCACGTTTGCTTTCAGACCTGAGTGTATAAGGTACTAAATTGAAGACGCCATCTCTCTCTCAGTGCCAGCTGGATACTTTCAGGTTGGGCGTTAGTGTAAAAGAAAAGACGTCAAGGCAATCCAGTAGCTAAGATCTTTCCAACTAAAGCTTTGTCTTTGACAGCATGCTCTATTTCCTTCTCTTCAATCTTCAGGGAAACCTGGAAAGAGAAACACTTTCCAAGGTGGAGAACTCACGAAAGCAAAGGTTTTACCCCACAAACTTCTACCATGTTAAACTTTTCTCACAAGAGGCAAGAAAAAGGTTTTTTTCAATGGCTTAAAAAAAAAAAAAAATCACATTCATACTATATAGCCCTATCTTCACATATCTTAAACCCTACCTAACCAAACATTTATCTAATTGTGGCCATTTTTAAAAATTGAATCATAGTTGATTTACAATATTGTGTTAATTCCTGCTGTACCACAAAGAGATTCAGTTATACAAATACGCACCTTCTTTTGTAAAGCCATTCTTTTCCATTATGGTTTGTCATAGGACATTGACTATAGCTCTCTGCGCTATAGAGCAAGGCCTTGCTTATTCCCTCCATGTATAGAGCAGCTTACATCTGCTAACCCCGACCTCCACTCCATCTCTCTCCCCATTCCCTCCCCCTTGGCAAATTGTGGTCATTTTTTTGGCTGCCCCACAGCATATGGAGCTCCTAGGCCAGGGATCAGATTTGTAGCCACCCGCGGGACCTAAGCCACAGCTATGGTAATGCCAGATCCCCAACCCACTCTGCTGGGCCAGAGCTGGGGATCGAACCCACGTCCCAGTGTCTCCCAAGACGTCGTTGATCCCATTGAACCACAGTGGGAGCGCCAAACTGGGGTCATTTTAAAATTTTTACTTTAGCAAAAGATAAGCTCTCCAAAGCAGGATGTTAAAAAAGTAATGTCATAAAGAAGCAGTTCAGGGAGTTCCCACTGTGGTGCAGTGGAAACGAATCAAACTAGTATCCATGAAGATGCAGTTTCAATCCCTGGCCTTGCTCAGTGGGTTTAAGGATCCGGTGTTTTTCAGCGAGCTCTGGTGGAGGTCGCAGACGTGGATTGGATCTGGCGTGGTTGTGGCTATGGTGTAGGCCAGCAGCTACAGCTCCAATCAGACCCCTAGCTTGGGAACTTCCATATGCCATGGGTGAGGCCCTAAAAAGACAAAAAAAAAAAAAAAAGAAAAAAAGAAGCAGTTTGTTGTACCTTTGTGAAGCGGGTTTCCTTGCTTTTCTTTAATCCAAAAATGCCCCTGGCCTCTAAGAGCCCTGATAGTGACAAACACTCGGACTGGTCCACAGCTGCCACCTGCTGTTTTCGACAGACGTTACTGTAGGCTTCATATAACTGGGAGGAAACAAGGGAGAACAAACATTGCTTAAAAGTTATCTTGTAACCTTGTAATCTTAAAAATGTGGGGCTGGGTTGCAAAACCGTTAACTGAATAGCCAAATTCTCCCCCTTCTCAATAAAATCCTTGAAAAGGCCTTCTGGAGAGATACTGCCAAAAACCTATACGGTAAAGCAGGAAAGGGGCTTTCTAAGTTTCACAGGGAGAGGCAGAAATAAAGGGGAGAAGATTAATGATAAAGTCCCCACCACGGCCCAAGGGAAATAACGTCAGCTGCCTTTCCTATGATACCGTACTTATTCTTACTGCTAAAAATCCATTTTTAATTCACATCAGCTGGAGTCTGATAGGTCTTTTGGAAAATAGCTGCTCTGCAAGCAGAGTGTCACCTCCACCCCGGCTCCATCTGCTGAGATGCCCAACTAACCTTCCCCAGAGTGACCTCTTTAATTTTCAAATGCCTGGTCAAGAGCAGCAAGGAGCAGACCAAGATCTTCTGCTGAAGTGGGAAGCAATCTTGCGCTCCTTCTTGGCTCAAGGCCATTCTGTTTCCATCGACTTCCGAAAGGACTTGTGATATGTGAATAACACCAACCCGCTTGGGAACCAGTGACTCAGAGGGTGATTTACCTACGAAGCAAATAAATCAAGCTTCCTTAGATTTTTCAAACATCGTGGGTACTGAGTTTTAGGGGAAGGAAATTCAAGAGCAGTCACATGGCAGCAAAGCAGAGGTTCCAATTCTGTAAGTGGAAGCTGAAGGATGAGAGTCAGGGCAATCCTCAGAAAGATGCCAAGATGTAACATGCCTTGGAAAGCAGTGTTATCCTGTATCTGGGCACATTGGGGAGCTCTTTTATCCTGTGGAATGCAATTTCATGTCGGAGAGACAAGATCCACCTCCTGAGAGAATAAGGACCAGGCGTGCTCGGGATGGCGCAGTGGAAACGAATCTGACTAGGAACCATGAGGTTGCGGGTCGGATCCCTGGCCTTGCTCAGTGGGTCAAGGATCCAGCGTTGCCGTGAGCTGTGGCATAGGTCGCAGACACAGCTTGGAGCTGGCTGTGCCTGAGGTGTAGGCCAGCAGCCGTAGCTCCAATTCAACCCCTTGCCTGGGAACCTCCACATGCCATGGGTACAGCCCTGGGGGAAAAAAAAAAAAAAAAAACAGACAGAGAACTACTGCGCCCTGCCTTGGAAGGGTCCTAGTTTCGCAAAGGCACAGAAGGAGAGACCCTTGAAGCAGAGATGAATGGAGCTGGTAGTTTTAAAAGGCTGGAAAAATAACCTCATCTTTTGAATCGAAGGAGTGGTGAAATGTGGGACAATCCTAAGTCCTGCGAGATAGCCTCTCCTCTCGATGACCTTTGAGGTTTGGTTCATTTGCCCGAGCTGATCTACAGAAGAGCCACACTCGAGAAAATGTCATTGGACACCTCAGGAGATAGCACCATCTCAGAGGCCGGAGGCTGGGAAACTGCCAACAAGCTGTGGAGGACAGTGGCCTCATTGTTTGGAGACGCAGGAATTGCAAGACGGAGGAGGGATGTGCTCTGTAACAACCTTTGCCTAAAGTTACTTCCTGAAACCAAGTCAGTTGTCCCACAGCAGTTCCCTTTGATCTCATTATCACAAGCGGCTGCAGAGGACAAACCACAGGGAGAAACTGAAGTTCAGTGATCAAGCAGCAGAATCTTAAAAGGAATTGGGAGGGAGTTCCCGCTGCGGGTCCGCAGATTAAGAACTCGATTAGTATCCATGAGGACGTGGGTTGAATCCCTGGCCTCCCTCAGTGGGTTAAGGACTCGACACCGCCTCAAGGTAAGGTGTAGACCGCAGCTATGTCTTGGATCCCGAGTTGCTATGGCTGTGGTGTGGGCCGGCAGCTGCAGCTCTGATGCAACCTCTAGCCTAGGAATTGGGAAGTCTATTCTTCTTGCCCTGTACCCTTTGGCTGAGTCACTTCTCTCTCTCTCTTTTTTTTTTTTTCAAGAGCTGCACCCATGGCATATGGAGGTTCCCAGCCTGGCGGTTGAATCAGAGCTCTAGCTGCTGGCCTACACCACAGCCACACCAAAGCCAGATCCAAGCCATGCCCGCAACCTACACCCACTGAGCGAGGCCAGGGATCGAACTTGCGTCCTCATGGATGCTAGGCAAATTCGTTTCTGCTGAGCTATGACGGATGGGAACTCCAGCTGAGTCCTTTCTAAAACGATCCCAACAAGTGGGTACCTATTCGGTTTTGTTTTGAGTACTTTCAACACGGGGGAACCCACTCTGTGTCAAAGCCTAGTTAATGCTATTTATTGGGAAGTGTCTTCCTCCTGTTTTTTTTTTGGTTTTTTTGGGCCACACCCACCTCATGTGGCTGTTTCTGGGTCAGGGATTGAACCCTCCCCCAGTAGTGACAACACTGGATCCTTAACTCGATGAGCTACCAGGGAACTCCAGAAAGCATCTATTTATTTATTTATTCATTTATGTATTTGTCTTTTTTTTTTTTTTTTTAAGGCCACACCCACGGCATGTGGAGGTTCCCAGGCTAGGAACACAGCCATAGCCACGCGGGATCCAAGCTGCATCTGCAACCTACACCACAGCTCGGGGCAACGCTGGATTCTTAACCCACTGAGCAAGGCCAGGCATCGAACACCCAATCTCTTGGTTCCTAGCCGGATTCAGTTCCTTTGTGCCATGACGGGAACTCCGAAAAGTGTCTTTTTAGATTTAGTGGAAGTCAGTCTCCTTTTACCGTTCCAGAGCCATTAAACGCTAACCACACCTACCAGAGGTCAAAAGACAGCCTAACAATTAGGACATGAACGCACAACCTCTTTTAGCTCTATGTATGCCCGCCACGCCCACAGAGGTGACCAACAAGCCTAAATGTTTTTTTTTTTAAATTTTTTAAATTAGTCAATGAATTTATTACATTTATAGTTGTACAAAGATCATCACAATCCAATTTTATAGGATTTCCATCCCACAACCCCAGAGCATCCCCCTATCCCCCGAACCATAAGTTTTTCAAAGTCTGTGAGTCAGTACTGATAAGCCTAAATGTTATTGGGAGGGGACAAAAGGAAATGATGTGAAAAGTTGAAGAGAAACCAGTTATCTGGTCTGTGTAATGGCAAATATTACTTACCATCAGCTTAAGCACTAAGTTTGGCTACTTCCGAAACATTTTTATTAAATTAAAAAAAGAGGAGTTCCCGTCGTGGCCCAATGGTTAACAAATCCAACTAGGAACCATGAGGTTGTGGGTTCGGTCCCTGCCCTTGCTCAGTGGGTTGAGGATCCGGCGTTGCCGTGAGCTGTGGTGTAGGTTGCAGACACGGCTTGGATCCCGAGTTGCTGTGGCTCTGGTGTAGGCTGGCCTGGGAACCTCCATGTGCCGCGGGAGTGGTCCAAGAAATGGCAAAAAGACAAAAAAAAAAAGAAAGTGTTTTCTGTGGAACTGTAATGCTAGAAACAATTTTAGTAACTCTCAAGCAGTGCAGGAGTGAAAGAAGGAACCATCAAATCAGACCGTCCTGTTTGTAAAGATTAGCAGTGAATGGTAACCGCAAGCTATGGAGTTCATGGCTGTCTGACATCTGCTGTAGCTAAGATGAGGGGAAGGAAAATTAACATTGTCATTTTTGTCAAAGGCTGCAGTTTACTGTAGCAATACCATCTTTGAACCTCTACCCTCTTAGGCTTTTTTTTAATCTTTTTTTTTTTTTTTTTTAAGGACCACACCCACGGCAATGTGGAGGTTCCCAGGCTATGGGTCGAATCCGTGCTATATGCCAGCCTACACCATAGCCACAGCAACGCAGGATCCAAGCTGCATCTGTGACCTGCACCACAGCTCACGGCAATGCCGGATCCTTAACTCATTGAGCGAGAGACCAGGGATCGAACCTGCATCTTCATGGATGCTAGTCTGCTAGCCTGGATTCATTTCCACTGAACCACGAGAACGCCTTAGATTTATTTAAGGGCTTGAGCTACCCCAGGGTGAACTCAATTCTGGCCCCATCTAACTCTTATCATGTACTGGGCTTTGCTTTCACATACATTGAGACCTAACGTGCACTTGACAGAGGTACCCAGAGAGGCGCTGATCCAATCTTAAGGTCTAGTTTTCATTCCTAGAGTTTGGAAAGAAAACCGACTCTGTCCCAGCCCTTCACGTAACAGCCTGGAGAACTCGTTTCCAGTAATGATGGATTATAGCTCTGGCAGGCAAGACTGAAATGAAGTAGACGAGGCTGATGAAAAACACAGACACATGTACACAAATCTGCTGTGAGCGTGGACTGAACTCTGCTCACTACATCGTTCTGCCTCTTTACACAGCAAAGTTAAGCTGCCAGTCATGAAGGAAGACGGAAAGGAGATAAACTACTTACATTCAGACAGTGGTTTGAGGAGAGTCTGGCTTTTGACATCTGACTCTACAATTTCAATAGCTCTCCTAGAAACAAAAATTCTAAAATTAATTTAGGCTGAGCCAAACCAAACACCAAACCAGTCACCAAGCTCAAAAACAGGCATGTTAACAAAAACATGTTTTATATAAATATATATAATATATAAACATATATGTGTGTGTAAAGAAAATATATATATTTCCCCTCCCATTTTTGGCCACCCCCGACAGCATATGGAGTTCCCAGGCCAGGGATCAGATCTGAGCTGCAGTTGCAACCTATGCTGCAACTGTAGCAATGCTGGCTCCTTTCACCCACTGTGCCAGGCCGGGGATCAAACCTGTATCCTGGCACTACAGAGACACCAGAGACGCTGCCAATCTTCTTGCACCACAGTGGGAACTCCTGTTTTATGTTTTTAGAGCCCCCAAAGAAAAGTGGGTTATGTCTCAGCTCAAGGGGACTTCATCGCCTTGAAATAATTCATGGACCAGGGAATCCGAGAAACTTGAAACTACACAGGTTCCTCTTACAGAGGCCACGTCGTCATATATTGAGCCAATAACATTTTGGTCAAGGACGTAATGTCACAGGTAGGAGAGGATTGGTAGTGGGTGATTGACTCAAGTGAGCCAGAACCACCCATACACACCAGACCTAAAAGGAGAGCCCTCAGTTCTATATACATGGCTGTGCGCAGGCAAGAGCACACCAGCCTACACGACTATTGCTCATAGCTGCAGTCTTTAGCCAAGGAGTTTGCTGACTAGGGGAAACTTTCAAATCCAGGATGACACCATCGAGCAATAGCAAGAGCTCACTCTCCCACTGCTCTCTCCAAAGTACTTTGCCCACAGGAAGCCATAAGCCAGACCTGGATCTTCTGCCTGGCAGTAGGGGGAGGTTGGACCAGCGGGCCAGCACAGCAAGTATCATTTTAATGGACCCAGTGTCCCTACTGGGAAGGAAGAAATTTCATCAGTCAGCACAGAGGCTTTCCCCAGCAGGAGGGGCAGGGGGATGGGGAGGGAGAGAGAGGTCTGGAGAACAAGTGTGGGGGACCACCAACTGTGGGGGACCACCAACTGGAGGAAGGGGTGCTCACACAAGCCAAGGAAGGGGGGGGGGGAAAGTCTAAAGGCAAAGATGGTTCAGGTCCATAAATAAACCTGCTTGAGACCGGCTAATGGAAAAGTAAACTGGAGTCTTTTTTAATACAAATGTAATTAACCAATCTATAATCACCACAGGGAGTGCCAGCAACATCTCATTTGTTTCTCCCTCTGTAGGTAATGGACTGATAATGTTTCAGACATTAACACGGTGGAAATGCAGAGCTCCCCACTGAGAAACAAGTCCTCCTTTCTGGGCGTAAAAAGTGGCAGAATGGAGCCTCTTAAGCCACATTGACTTGAGTTACATGAGACAATTAGCAGCATTTCTTTTTTTAATAAAGGCGGCCCAAAGCGCCATAACTCACCTGCAAACATCTAGTGCTTTGCGAACATCTCCAGAAACAGCAGAGACCTTGCGGGCACAGAACTGAACGGCGGCGCTGTCCAGGACCTGATCTTTAGACGCCTTTGGACGAGATAGAGAAGCTGACAGTTTGAACTATAAGAGTCCCCCCTCTACAGTTTAGGTCCCAGACATTAAGTATTTTCACACTTAGGTCTAAACATCATTGACCAGCTTTTAGGGTCTAAGAGATGACTTTTCTGCTTAGCAGTAAATGAAGATTTTGTATATTTAAACATTGTGTAGCAATGTGGTAGAGGTTCGCAAAGGGGAAAAAAAGGCAACTGAAACCTAAATTAGCAAAACTAAACTAAAATCCTATCTGTGTGGGCATTTCCGAAAGAGAAAGTATTTTCATAGGCCCTGTTTTTAAAGGCCCATAGAGAAATATTTGGGTGATTCCTCTAACCCTATTTTTTTTTTGTCTTTTTGCTATTTCTTTGGGCCACTCCTACGGCATATGGAGGTTCCCAGGCTAGGGGTCCAATTGGAGCTGCAGCCACCGGCCTACACCACAGGCACAGCAACGCGGGATCCAAGCCACGTCTGCGACCTAACCACAGCTCACGGCAACGCCGGATCATTAACCCACTGAGCAAGGCCAGGGACCGAACCAGCAACCTCATGGTTCCTAGTCGGATTCGTTAACCACTGCGCCACGACGGGAACTCCTAACCCTAATTTTTATTCCAACACTGACGCATCCAATAAATGGAGCCTTGGGTGGAAATTCACATAAAAATGTTCTCACTAAAGTTCCCATTGTGGCTCAGTGAGTTAAGAACTTGACATAGTGTCCATAAGGATGCAGGTTCCATCCCTGGCCTTGCTCAGTGGGTTAAGGACCCGGCATTGCTGGGGCTGTGGTGTAGGCCGGCAGCTGCAGCTCCAATTCCACTCCTAGCCTGGGAACTTCCATATGCCGTAGGTGTGGCCCTAAAAAGATAATGGGTGTGTATACATGTATAACTGAATCACTTTGTTGTAAAGCAGAAATTATCACAAACTTATGAATCAATAAAGCTTTATTTATTTATTTGCTTCTTAGGGCCACACCCACAGCATATGGAAGTTCCCAGGCTAGGGGTCAAATCGGAGCTATGGCTGCCAGCCTAGGCCACAGCCACAGTAACGCGGGATCCGAGCCGCATCTGCAACCTACACCACAGCTCAAGGCAATGCCAGATCCCTAACCTACTGAGTGAGTCCAGGGATGGAACCTGCATCCTCATGAATCCTAGTCGGGTTTGTTCACTACTGAGCCAAGAAGGGAACTCCCTCAACAAAGCTTTAAAAAAAAAAAAAAAAAAGGTCTCACTACAGCCAATAGGAATCCCCTGTTTAGTAATGTAATCAAAGCCAAATATTTTGGAAGCACTGTTGGGTTTCCCCTTCACAGGTGAGCCAAGGACACGGGATTTGGTACAAAGGTTGGCACTCACCTGATTAAGTCGATCCTGCAAGATAGTGGCTATCTGATTTTTGGTGTAAGGTGGGAAGTTCAACAGCCGTGGCTTACACTTTTCTCTAGCTTGAAGCCTGGGCAGAATTCTGTCTGTGAGATCTAGAGTATTAGCAATACCTGAGGAGGAGATAAATAACACTAATTATCGCTAGTCAAATCATCCCCAAAGGAAAACTAAACCCTCGGAAACCTGAATAAAATTTCCAGTTACAATCCAGCATTCCAGTGGTTGCTTCCCACTTGCTAATTCTCCCCTGGCCACCATCCCACACACGCTCACTATATAAGATGTACATAATCACCATATAATGTTCTCTTTTTTTGTCTTTTTAGGGCCATGCCCATGGCATATGGAGATTCCCAGGCTAGGGGTTGAATCGGAGCTATAGCTGCCGGCCTACACCACAGCCACAGCAACGTGGGATCTGAGCCACGTCTTCGACCTACACCATAGCTCACAGCAACGAGGATCCTTAACCCACTGAGCGAGGCCAGGGATAGAACCTGCATCCTCATGGATGCTAGACAGATTCGTTTCTGCTGAGCCACAACAGGAACTCCCTAACATGTTCTTTTTGAGTTAGGTTTAAAATTGTTCACTGATAAGCAGGACCAGAGGGAGTTCCCGTCATGGTGCAGTGCTTAACGAATCCGACTAGGAACCATGAGGTTGCGGGTTCGGTCCCTGCCCTTGCTCAGTGGGTTGACAATCTGGCATTGCCGCGAGCTGTGGTGTAGGTTGCAGACGTGGCTCGGATCCCGCGTTGCTGTGGCTGTGGCGTAGGCCGGTGGCTACAACTCCAATTTGACCCCTAGCCTGGGAACCTCCATATGCCGCGGGAGTGGCCCAAGAAATAGCAAAAAAAAAAAGAAGCAGGACCAGATACTCCGAAGACTGGTTGTCTCTGAAATGCAGTATTATGTCATCTCTAGCAAAACTGATTTGCCTTAGAGTAAGGTTTCTATTATTTGATAGTAGCTTTCTTATTTTGATAAGATATTTTGATATCTTAAGCTGGTTTAAGATAAAACCATAGGTGATAAATAAACCAAAGAGATTTAAAAAAAGGGAAGTTCCCCTTTGAGCTCAGCAGTAACAAATCTGACTAGTAAAATCAGAGGTGATAAATAAACCGAAGAGATTTAAAAAAAGGGAAGTCTTCGTGGAGTTCCCCTTGTGGCTCGGGGTTAACGAACCTGACTAGTATCCATGAGGACATGGGTTCAATCTCTGGCCTCGATCAGTGGGTTAAAAGATCCAGCATTGCCGGGAGCTGTGACATAGGTCACAGATGCGGCTTGGATCCCACATTGCTGTGGCTGTGGCGTAGGCTGGAGGCTACAGCTCCGATTCAACCCCGAGCCTGGGAACCTCCATATGCTGCAGGTGCGGCCCTAAAAAAAACTAAATAAATAAGGAAGTCTTCCGATCCATCCGTGTAACATTAACAACAGAGCACTCACCAATTAGCACCAATCGAGAACTGCTCAGCCATGGCCATTCAAACAGTGTGTACAATACATCCTGCCCTTTGCTGTCCAGCTGATCCATCTCGTCCAACACCAACACACTACAGAGAAAGAGAAACAACTAGTATCCACGTTCCCCTTCTCAGCTCTCCCATCTGTCTGATCCGGACTGATTCCAGGCCACATCCCTGCAGTCGTAATCTGCCCTCCCTCCCGTCACTGTTATGATGATACCTTCACCACTGCCAAAAAGCAACAGCTTGGCATTTCTTTTTTTTGGTCTTTTTAGGGCTGCACACGAGGCTATGGAGGTTCCCAGGCTAGGGGTTGAATCGGAGCTTTAGCCACTGGCCTACGCCACAGCCATGCCAGACCCAAGCTGTGTCTGAAACCTACGCCACAGTTCACGGCAACGCCGGAGCCTTAACACTGAGCGAGGCGAGGGATCGAACCTGCATCCTCATGGATGCTAGTCAGATCCGTTTCCTCGGAATCACAGCAGGAACTCCAGATTGGCTTTTCAAGCAATTAGTTTAAAACCCTTTTTTCCCCAATTTAAATTTAGGAAGGTTTTGTTTTTTCCTTGTCTTCTTTCCCTGGAAGCTTATATAACTACCTCTTATAAAGCAAATCTAGGAAAGGTGCTTTTTACGAGCAACCTGATAAAATGCAAGAGACGAGAACGTGAGCTGGGGGGCAAGAGACCCTGCAGACTGTCACAGAGTGACATGCAGCAGAGCAGTGCTTACATCATGGGGCCCTTCTCTGCAGTCATATGGTTTTCCAGTTTCCTCATCAGGTCCTTCCCAGCTGGCCTGGATACTTCTTCCTGACAAATCTCCTGAGCAATGGCTGGGAATACAGCCTGGGCACTCTTCAAGGACATGCAATTCAGCATGACGGTTTTAAAGCCTTTCAGTTCCTTCTAGAAAAATGCAAACATGAGTTATTTTAGACTCAGATAAAGATCTGATGGAAACTAAAGTGTCTTAGAGGAGTGAATAGCATACAAGAGCATAAGCTCCACTTCCATTTGGAAAGATTTAGACAGTGAAATGAAAGACATCCTATTTTGGGGAAGACGTCGATCCCCTAGGGTCCGTCTCCTCTTTCTTTCTTAACCCTTAAGAACCAAGTGTCATTTTGCAAGAGCACCGTAATTCGGGCTCTCAATATACCTTGAGGTCTTGCAGAATTCGGCTCAAGCAGGCAGTTTTTCCAGTTCCAGGAGCACCAGAAAGATAAAGACTTCCAGCTTTTTTCCCACAGATGTGCTCCCTCAGGAAATTCCTGAGTACATCCATCTCCTTTTCCCTGGCAGGCAGCTGATCCGGGACAGCTGTCGTCAGGACCTGTTTGGCTTGCTGGTAGCAAGTGCCTGTGCCAGACATGAAAGGACAATTAGACACAACGGAGGTGACTGAGACGACCCACTGGGCCTCCTTTGGAATCCCCAGCCTTGTTTACAAGGCTGCACCAACAGCTGCCAGGCGAGAACGAACCTTCTTGCTTGAACAATCGCATACGTGCAGACTCCTTCTCCAGCGGACATCTCTGCTCAGAACTTGTTGTGACCTCTGCATCTTTTCGAATTGAGGAATGTGTTTTGCTTTGGTGAACTCCGGCTTGTTCCCTTTTGCTGGGAGACTTAATTGTCGGCTGATTGTCAAATACCAATCTGCGCCCCTTAGGTGTGCGTGAGCGAGGGGGACTATTCTCTTTCTTGCCTTGCTTTGGGGGTGAACAGGGAGGTAAACGGGGAGTGTTGCACAGGTTGTCGTCACCTGAAACATATTAAAATCAAAACGTGGTCATTCGGAGAAGTGGGTGGTAAAAGGGCTTGGAGTGCTCTTTGCATCTCCCCCTCCCCCCAAAGAAATGAATTTCTGCCCCTCAGAACCACCAAAATAAAATGCCTTGTAGCCAGAGCAAATATTGGCCACCAGATGGCAGCCCTGAATCTTACTACCGTTTGGTAGAAACCAAAAGGGTTTTTAGTTTAGGACGAAATTCTAGGATTGCTCTAAAACAGGGCACTATGTCCGTAGAACCCCCTCAGTTATGACAACTAAAAACGTCTCCAGATACTGCCAAATCACCCCTCATTAAAAACAAGGAAGGATTACCACCGTTCTAAAACAAGAATTGTCACCTGTTTCTCAGTTTTATTTTTTTGGCTGCGCATGCAGCATGCAGAAATTTCTGGTCCTGGGAAGAAACCCACAGCCACAGCAGTGACAAGGCTGGATCCTTAACCCACTGAGCCGCCAGGGAACTCTGTCACCTGTTTCTCTTAATTTCATAACTATTGAGGCAAGTTTCAAAATACTATATAACCAACTGAAAGGTAACCTGAAACACTGACAGAACAAAGTTCAGTGTTAAGAACTGAAGATTATATCTATTAAGTAGTTTAGAAAATGATCTCAACAAGTAGCTTAACTTTGAAGTGCTAAGCACTTAGCAACCATTCTGAAAATAACCAAAGGGAATAGAGTGGTCATAGCTGAACTCTGAAAGCTGTTTCAAAGGCATCTTATTATTATTATTTTGCTTTTTAGGCCTGCACCTGTGGCACATGGAAGTTCCTAGGCTAGGGGTCAGATCGGAGCTGCAGATGCCAGCCTACAGCACAGCCACAGCCACAGCCACGCTAGATCCAAGCCTAGTCTTTGACCTAAACCACGGCTCATGGCAATGCCAGATCTTTAACCCACTGAGTGAGGCCAGGGACTGAACCCACATCCTCATGGATACTTCTAGTATCATGGATACTAGTCAGGTTCGTAACCAGCTGAGCCATAACTGGAACTCCCCCCAAGGCATCTTGTTGAGAAAAGAGAGGTTGAGAGATACCAGTCAAAAACTTGTACTTAAGTAATAGATAACTTACCCAGACGTTTTCTGGGGCTAAGAGGCAGAATTTTTTCACAAGGTGAACGGGGTATGGCCTTGACATTTGTCAGTTCTATTTTGGTGTCACTGGAGTTTTTTGCTTTGCCCAATGTCTGAGACAGTTTCTTTTTTGGAAAATTGATTGTAGCCTGTGACTGGGAGCGGGTTTGAGGCATGACGGCAACACAGCTGGGTACAAAAAAGAGAACAAGACAGCCAGTCCATATGCAAAAGTGAAGGAAAAATAACTAACATGGAACTCACATCGATAATCAACACTTGTTTCATAAATGTTCTAGCAATAGTTTAGCATTTAGTTCTGCTTCACATCCAAATCCACATCTAATAGCGAACACCTTGTCTACCTACTACGTGCAAAAGGCTGTCATAAGCATTTTAGGCATTAACTCATTTTAAGTTTTTCAGTCACCTTAGAGATAAGTACTTACTTATCTTACAGACAAGGAAACTGAGAAGCAGAGAAGCCCAGTGTCACAGCAAAGCAGGATAGCTCCAGAGCCCGTTTTTAACCACTTGAGCCCTGCAATAAGAAGTTGATCTTAACTGGCTTCTATAGTACTTCTAATTCCTTCACTCCAGGCAACGGGGTCGATCATAAACACCCGCTTAGCCCAGCAACCTCCCACATGTACAGTCTTCCCCAAGCCCTCACTCCACTTTCAGTCCCCACGCTACTCAACCTCAGCCCCAAACCAGAACATCTCCCTCCAGCAGTAAGCAGAGCTGCCGGACTACTCCGAGGGCGCTCGTCTCCTGGCCCTATCGCGACCTCCTCACCTTCCCGCGATCTGAGCTATCTTCCTCTCGCTTCACCTCGGGCTGCATCCCCCACCCAACTCCGCCCCCCAGCACCTGGGCCTCCTCTCCTTTCCAACTCTCACGGTTGTGTCACCTCAGAGCCGGCTCTCTCTCACGTCTCCTGCAGACAACTTCCACGGCAAGTTCCTGAACAAACCCCACACCTGCAGCAGGAAAGCCCAGCCGCGCTCGCGCCAAATCTGCACAGCCCCAGCTTTCCCGCCTCCCGCCAAAGCCGGGTCGCGTTCCTGATTGGGTATCGCCAGAGAGCCGCGCGCCTCGGCCTCTGCCTCCTCCTCCATATCCAATCAAGCCGGAAAGCGCACAACCAATAAGAGAGCCCCAGGTCTCAGCGCCACCGCGAGGCCACGCCCACTGAGCCACGGGGGTGGGGGGGCGTCTACATCCGGGGCCTCCGCGGAAAGAGGTGCGGTTGCGTCGGGAGGGGACTGAGTTAAGGCGGCCTGCCTCGCTGCAAAGCCCGGCGGGAGATGTAGTCTTTACAGCTCGCGACGGTATCGCCACGCCCTTATTTTAAGGCCCCTCCTCACTGCTGCACGTACCCATTTTCATTATCCTAAGGGGCTAGATTTTCAAAGAGCAACTGCGTAATACCTACTATTATTTGGGCGACTCTGGGTGCCAGGCAGGTCTAATGTTAGGCGCCTTACTTATCTAACGCTCAACGCTGCAAGGCACACAGCAGATGTGTAGGGGGTTAATTAGAGGTCACAGAATTTTGGTGGCCGCGAAGGGCCTAAGACCCAGATTTCCTGAAACCAAAACCAGTGTTTCTATGTCAAGTTCTATACTTCATCACAGTATCTCCCTGATTTGTGTTTCAAAGATGAGAAATAGCCTTTGCTATTATATTGTTAAAAGACTATGACATTCTGTGCAACTTACTATCACTAATTCCATTAATCCTCGTGACATAGGGAGTGAATTATGGCCTCTTAATTTTTTTTTTTTAATAGCTAAACACAAGGGTTTCAGGGCAGAGAAGACCTCTATAGAAGAAGTAGCAAGCTGAGCTTTTAATGAAAAATATAAATTAGGATGGTAATTTACAGGTCAACTTCCAAAGCTAGTAACGTAGCTAAGCCTCAGCTTTCATTAAAAGCCAGAACCCAATACTAGAAGATGGTAAGCATTTATCCGTCATCCTTCAACATCGAATGAAAGACAGCAGAAAAACCAAGAAATAGGAAAAAACCAAAAAAGCCCAAAAACACAACCAAGTTAATTGCAGTTAGTTCATATAGGAGAAAAGAGCCAATACTGAGTGCTTCTGTGCATGCCAGGGACTGAGCTCCTGTATTTTACCTATTTCACCACATTAATTCTCACAGGCACCCCATGAAGTTGGAGTAATTTCCATTTTACAAATGAGGAGACTGAAATAGAGAGGTTGAGTAAACTTGCTGAAGGTCAAACAACTCGTAAGTGGAAGAACTGGAATTCAATCTCAGGAAGCTTGATAGGAGAACAAGCTCCTGAGCATTTAAACATTCAAGGAGGAATAGGCAGATGCAGGTTCTAGAGGAGAGGGAGAGATGACACGGAGCACGTTTGGGGGAGCCTTTCTAGGAGCTGAAAACTCCAAGAGTGAAGACCATAAGCTGCCCTGGAGAAAGTGTTATCACAGAACGGAAGCTCTTCCACCAGATGGTATTTCTGGTCTCTTAATAGGGCAAGAGAACCTAGAAAGCAAATTTCACTGTTCCTATTTATTTTTATAACCTGGCCCCCTAAAACTTGTCCTTCATAACTAGAAATGGTAACAAGTGCCCAGCCACCTTTTAAGGGATGACAGTGAACAAGCTACCTACCTCAGGTGCAGTGGGACAGAGGGGGCAGGGGAAGCTATGAGTGCTTAACATGCATGTCACAACCTTTGAAAACATTCACCAGGAAATACAGCACTGGTCCAAGACAAGCCTACAAGAGTAAATGACTATTATGGAAGCCGGCAGAGACTCGCAGAAGGTTCAGATCAAAACGTCTCTAAGAGGTCACCTACTGGAAGCTTTCTCTTTCCACTACTCCACTAACACGATGAGCATCCCTTCATACTGTTTCTCGATTCTCTGCCTTTGCTATTTGCTATGCCCGGAATGCCTCTCACCATCCTTCTTCCCTGGCTAATTATCACAAAGCCTTTTAGTGCTCCACATAGGTTTCTCCTGGTGGCTATCATGAAGTTTCCTGCTAGACTCTGAGCTCCTTGGAGGCAAGGACCACATCGTTTTCATCTTCATATTGTTAGTGCCTTCCACAGAATAAAGTATGCAATAAATGCTTGCTGAAAGAATGGAAACGTTTCTGCCAAGTGGACAGCTATCTTTTGCATGAATATTTTTGGCGGTTGGAGAACATGCAGTCCTTTAAATCTCACATCCCTAAACCCAGGATTGGAGAGGGAATTTGATTTATGTGTAAAAAATGATCCTTGGGGTTCTCGTCATGGTGCAGCAGAAACGAATCTGACTAGCATCCATGAGGACACTGGTTCCATCCCTGGCCTTGCTCAGTGGGTTAAGGATCCAGTGTTGCAGTGACCTATGGTGGTGTAGGTCACAGACGCAGTTCGGATCCAACACTGCTGTGGCTATGGTGTAGGCCAGCAGCTGTAGCTCTGATTTGACCCTTAGCCTGGGAACCTCCATATGCCCTAAACAAAAACAAAAACAAAAACAAACAAAAAAAGACAAAAAAAGATCCAGACTAGGCTCTGATATCAAAAACGAAGCATCTCCCCAGTTATCCTCTGGGGTGGTTAGGATCCTGAGGTTGACATTTTAGTTCTCTTACCTCTGTCTGCAGCGTAATAGGAAGTCAGAGGCAGGCAGCTTCCTTGCAGTGAGTTGTAGTTTGTGGCTGGGTTGGGCCAGGAAATATTTAAGAGGCACATTCACCACCATAAGCGACTTACATCTCAGTAATAACTACAGTGGGCAGACTCATGTCCTTATCGCCTGCTAATTTATATACAGTATCGTGGGGGAAGGAATCAAATCACACCGGAAGGACCTGTCCAGCATCTTTTGCATGTCTGTGCGCATGTGCGCTGGCAGGTACGTGCACGCATACACAGACAAGCAATACCATCCCAACAGGATAGAGAATACCCGCAGGGTTAGGAAGTCGAGGGTCATTTAGGCAAGCTCCATTTGAGGGCTGAATATTCAAAGGCACAGGAGGAACAATTAAATCAATAAATATAGTTTATTAATCATATTAATAACAACGCTGGGTCAAATAATCAGGGATTCAGCCAATCTGGCAAGTATGGATGAAAATGAAAGGAGGTCTGTGTCCCCTCCCCTTCCCTCCCCCTCATAGGTTTTTTTTTTTTTTAATCTAAATTATGTGAGAGTGACTCATACACACACCCATTATGAATCAGTACAGGAAATGATTCCAAGACCTTTGCTAGTGATGAAAGTGCACGTTAAGCTCATTAAGTCTTAGTGGTGATTCTGTCAGCTGACTACAGTCAGCAGAGACTGTCGGGTTCAATTTTTACACCTAAAGTCAAAGTTCAAGAAAGCCAGCTTAAGATTTCCATTTAAAAAGCAGTGAAGAAAAAAAAGAAAAGGCAACACCCACGTAAAAATACACGCCTGCTCTGTATGCTCTGCCTTCACCTTTTCTTCACATCTCAGTGTGAGAATCTACCACGCACACAGGAGGAGAGAGCCCTTAGGAATGTAAGGAAAAGACACGAGGCCAGGGGGGTCTCCTGGGTTCCCCGAAATCACGGGCAAAGGGGAGTTGGTGGCAAAGAGAAATCACGACCAGCTCTTTCAGAATTAGCCAGTCCGCATGGCTAACTACAACTGTGATTCTTCAAAGCAGCTGGAGGGGAGGAGAGAAGACGCTCAGGAAGCTGCAGATGCTTCTGCCCAAGTTAGTACATCTACTTTCTCAGGGAACCTGGGGTCAAACCACTACCCTAACCCGAAGCAGCAGATTTTCTCCTCTCTATGCCACCACTTGCAGCGGGAGTCCAGACAAGAGTACACAGTTTTCAGGTTTTTTTGTTTTTGTTTTTAAGCAAGGTTTAATTAAACCGCACGGCATCCAGAAGAAAGACATGTACCAAAGAATCCAACCTGAGACTGGATTATACATTGTAGAAAGGGGAGGGAAAATCAATACTAATTGGGAGAGGGAACACGGTAATCAGAAACAACTCCAAAATAAATCATACAATAAATTATTTTTTAAAAGAAACTGATCTACATGCAGGATGGACACGCACGCGTGCGCGCACACACACACACACACACACACACACTCTTCACACATGTCAATCTAGTCTTTTATTCAGTGTTGACTATGGCTCCCGTGCTGGTCGCCGTGGGAAAGGACAAAGGTCAGACACGAGAAAAGAAGGCTCGGCCCCCTCTGCCACCAGTGGAATGAGATTTAAGACAATTAGAGAGGGAACCCACTAAGTTGTCAGAAACAGGAGTAAAAAGAAGGAAACCGCAGTTATCAAGGAAGATTTTAATTGCTTCAAAGAGGGAGCAAGGAAGACAGCACAGAAATCTAACACAAGTAAAGGCACAATGAACGTGGAGTTGAATGGAACCAAACCCTTCCTTCGGTCAAACTGTTATCCTTTTTTTTTTTTTAATATGTGTTTTGAAGGTGGTTGTAGTTTTGCTTCACTTTGCTTTTAGGGGATGAGTTGTAACGCCTCCCATTCCCTAAACTGGGGTGGCTCACAGAAAGCCACCTTGACCACATACGGCCAGGGACTGAGATTCAATAGATAAAGAAAGACTACAACTGGCATGTGAAGAATTTGACTTGCAGCTGATGGTAGGTTGGGTTTCCAGAAGAACAGACAGCTCAGTGTAGTGCCATCAAAGGGCCTCAGCTGCCCTGCACTCCGCCCCCAGCGCTCTGCAGAAGGGAAGGACCCTGGAGTCACACTTCTCCCCCACTCCCATAAGCACTCGGCCTACAGATTATTTCAAGTGATCAGGAGAATTAAAATACACCCCAACCCTGAGTTGCTCTGTGGTAAGTCTATTTACAAATTTATCTCACCTCTCCCTGGAGGTAAATCTGGGTTTCCAGTCGGGAAGCCAGGGGGCGAGGGGGTGGCCCCAGGGCCAAGGCCAGTGGCTAGTCTCCTTGCCTTTGCCAGTTGGGATGGGATGAATTTCTGGAGACGGGAGCCTCATATCCGAGGGGGGACAGCCCTTAGTGCTCTCACTCTGCGGGCCCAGGCTGAGAAAATGCTGGGCCTCTGCAGCTGGAGGAAGTCCCCACGACAGAGAAGACCACCCCTGGAATATCCAAGTGCTGTGATCCAGGTTTGGGGACAAGAGAAGAGGGGCGAGGGGCATCTAGCTCATTTAAAAACCTGGGGGCCACGGCCCTGTTTCCCAGAAAGGGCGGTAAGAAACAACTAAGTTTTTTCCCACTGGAGAAAAACATCATAAAACCAAACCCATTCAAGGGCTTCTAACAGTTTTCCTGATGCTCAGCTGGGCAATGTCTCTTCCTTCTTGGTGGTGGGGGTGGGTGGGGGTGGGTAAGGGGGTTAATGGGACTGGGCTACAGCCTCAACATGAGACCACCCAATCTTCCACCGAAGAGACGACAATCCCACAAGCAGATAAAAAGAACAGTTTAAAAGGTGAGAAGTTTTAGTGCTCTTGTAGCCAGCCCACCTTAAACCTATATTACAAGCTTTTTACAGCATACAAAATAGATCAGTAACTATGAGGATCACATTCCCATTCTTCGACAGTAAATATACATAATAAATCTGTTATTAACAGAGGGACCAAATTATGCATAAGGCAAAGACATTTAAATAGGTACTGTGTCATCAACATGCTCCGAAAAAGAAGATCCATCTGACTCGATCTACTCCCAGGCCTTTTCTCATGAGACCAAGAAAATGAAAATATAATCAAACACCCACATGACACAGTCCAAACGCTGGGGAATACGAGGGGCAGCAGGTCATAGGGGAAGAAGATATCAGCCCCAATGAAAAGCTGAGGTTTGGCTTTCACATATGATGCTTATTTTGACGCTCTGTGTTTCAGTAAAGGGGGAAAAAAGATCCGCTTTGATAACATTGTACAAAAGGCATCAACTCCCATTTCAAAAATAAATGGGAAGACTTCACAGTCCGAGTTCAGTAACCTGTCAGCATCTACCCTGGAACCTGCTGCAGTCTCAGGTCTTGTACTTTCTTTTCCCTCCACCTGCATCCCCCCTCTCAGCTCTCCTGGCTTCGGGATGCTGGGGATACTGCTGGGAGGCAACTGCTAACAGATTTGAAAATAAGAATGCTAAATAAAGAATGATTAGAACGAGTGTGGTGACAGACCTAATCCTGGTTTGCCCGAGGAGCCAACGTGGTCCAGGGGATGGCAAAGGATAGCAGACCCATATACCCCAAGTTGAGAACTCTCTCCTCTAGCACGGGGAAGACCTGGGTTTCACTGGGCACCATGTACAGATCCTTAGTCCAAGATCCCATAGATTGGAAAGGCTCCTAGGGCAGTCTAAGCCTGCGATATATCTGATGAAAAGTTCTCACTGACTTTCCCCATCCATTCTAAGCGACAGCCATGGCTCCTTTACTCTCCCTCGAGCTTTGAGCAGCCTCTGCACTGGGCAAGAGCTTTGGCAAATCAAACCATCTTCTGCGTGGAGCCCAGGCGCTCCAGCGCGCTCTCAGACAAGGGGAAGTCCCTGTACCGTGAGCCAAGCTCGGTTCCTACGCAGATTGGGAACCTCCGTTTTCTCTGGGCTCTTTAACCAGGACCTGGAAGACGGAAACAAACATATTGCTGGCTGCCAGGGAAAGGCAACTGGACTGAGGCTCACCTCACCAAAGTCTTTGTGCTTCTTGACACAGAGGAATCTCTGACTATCCCAAAAGCTGCCTTGCCTTTCTCTGCTCTGCTGTGTTAACCCCTGCAGTCCTGGGGTTGAGTGGCAGAGGAAGGAATGGGAAGAGTCTGCTCAGTCAGATGGGCTACAGACCCACAGAGCTGGTCCTCCACCCTTCCCTTCTCTGTCATGCTGGAGCATCCATCTGGGGCTAAAGTTTCTGATCAGGACTGAAAGGGCCCATGGCCTTCGGGGTCATCCAGGAAAGAGTGAGGCAGCCTCAAGATCAAGGTCAAGGTTAAGGCCAAGGCCAAGGTCCTAGTTTCCTATCTCTCACTAGAGGTTTCTGGGGTGTGTGACTCCATGATGAGTGAATGAAAGGGACAGGTGGTGAGAGGAAGAAAAACATCCCTCAGCCTCAGCACCTGAGGAAGTGGAGCAGGGAGCCCCAGAGGGCTCAAATGGCTCCTGGTCCCTGTGCTGCGGAGGAAATGACTAGCTCTAAAAGGATCCCCGGGTTATTCTACCCTCTCCTTTTATTAGATGTTTAGTTCAATTGATTAGTATTTAGTGTTTACATCCAACTTACTTCTGGGTAGGGGCGTGGGGTGGGGTGAGAGCAAAATCAAATTACCCCTAAAAATAAACAGATCCATTTCCCTGCCCATTCTCTAAACCTGACCTTTAAAACAGATCACTTCTCCGCAAACTCCTTTTCCATTTCACTAAAAATGCCCACCCCAGAGGTCCTGGCCACGCCAGCCTCCTAGAATGATGAAATACAATATATACCCACCAAGCTCCCCCCCCAGTGGGTAGGAGAAAGCAGGAGTATCATTCTCCACCCTGCCCCAACAACGAGTTAATTCATCACAAGGCACCTTTCCCCAAAGGAAAGCAGAAGACACGGAAGCTTTTTCCTCATCTGGCCAGCAGGGCTTGCTAGAGGAGGGATGGACGCAGGGTTTGAGACCCCACTGTCAATACAAAGAGTCCGGTCACCAAGTCCAGAATCAAGATGCATAGATGGAAGTGAGCTGGGAGGACGCTTGGAGTCTAGAGGTTGGTTGCACTGGAAAAACACGTTAGGAGCTGTCATGCAGGTTTCAGGGGAATGGAAGGGACCATCTGAGAAGAGGAGAGGGTCATTCTTTTCCTGAGGAACAGGACCAAGCCAGGCTTCACCTGAGAATGGGTGGCAGAGGTGGGGCTCCACGGGCAGCTGGAAAATAAATAAATAAATAAATCCCACATACACAAGGTCACCCATCACACTGAATAACATCCCTAAAACGAGGCTATTTAAGCTTACCTAAAGAAAATGCAGGCAATAAGAATCCCCCCCCCACACACAATGGCCACACCCATGGCATATGAAAGTTTCCAGGCTAGGATTGAATCAGACCTGAGGCCGGCGACCGACACCACAGTCACAGCAATGCCAGATCCAAGCCTCGTCTGTGACCTACATCGCAGCTTGTGGCAACGCCAGATCCTTAACCCACTGAGTAAGGCCAGGGATCGAACCCACATCCTCATGGATACTAGTCAGGTTCTTAACCTGCTGAGCTACGACAGGAACTCTGAGAAGCAGATTTTAACCGGAGCAAAGGTTCTACGGCGTACGCAACTACAGAAGACCTCCACGACCATACTTCTCACCTCGGTTGGTTTTGCTGGGATATACTCTCTGAAAGTGTTTATATTCTTCTGGAGCAGGAAAGTCTTCTACTGGATGGAAAGAATACTTTGATTCAAAATCATCTGCAAAAGGAACAGAGTATTAATTCATATCACCCTTCCTGTGCTCCCACATGCTCCTCTGCCACCTCTGTCCCTCCCAGCACTTCTGCCCTTCCCGCCTCGCCCAGTGAAGCTGGGTTCATGAAGACGGCAACAGCATTACTCTCTGCACCTCGTATGCACAGAGGATGCGTTCAAAGGCTCTTTACATTAAAGAACAAGTCTTTGAACTGGGTCTTTAAATCTTTCCACAAAAAAAAAAAACCAGGCACATACTAGGGAGAGAGCCCAGCTGTTTGCATGGCAGGAGAAGGAAATACAGTTTTTTGCTTCAGTATGTTAGTCATCTTAGAGACTATTGCCATGGGAAACAACTGAACTGAATCCACAAATTCAAAGAAATTAACCTAAAATAGGAATATCTGCCACCAGCTCTAGTGAGAGATCTGACCAGATAATTCCCTTTCGGCCCAGACTACCCTCGTTTAGCTCTGCAACGGTCAGGAGAGCCATGCCAGGGCCCCTACTCCCACTCTCATGGCCCCTCCACGAGAAGGCTCAAATTCTCTAAGGCTGTGGCTCAATCACACTGCAAAGGGCATATCTTCAAAGCAAAAATACTAATAGGAACAGTCCACTTAATGGGAACAGACTAGAGCAGGAGCAGAGAAGCGTCAACCAGTGAAGACGCTACAGTGACCAGGCTAAAAGGGACTGTTCAGATCTTTCCAGACTTCCTCAACAGAGGGTCTAACACCACCCTCTGGGAAATCTTTACCTGGTGCTCCATCCCAGACCTACAAGCTGGAATCTTTTAGGTGGGACCTAAGATTCATTTATAACCTTGGAAAAGTTAATCTGATACACTGCTGATCTAGTCAATCTCCTTGCTGCACACACAAGGGAAGCGAGGTCCAGAAAAATGAAGTGACTTCTTCAAAGCAGCACAGCTAGTCAGCGGCTTTGGACTGTTAGATAAATGTCGTGCACAGTGTTCTGTTCTGCTTTTAAAGGCCCAGGAAGGAGCTCTTCTTCCTAGGAGGATATGTAACTCCTGTCTCAAGAATCCCAAAGAGCAGAGTAACTTTCGAGTTAGCACCTGCTGATTTCAGTTCAGTCTATTCCAAAGTAACCTTGCCTAGAATTCCCCCAAGGGAAGGGATGTTCATGGATGAGACCTAGAAGTCTGAGGTTAAAGTCAGCAGAGAACAGAGGACACCGCGTCACCATTCCCACTCTGCAGTGGCCAGTGGACACAGCGCAGTCACCAGAGGAACTATGGGACTCAAACAGCTGGCTACTCACCCAAGAAAGATCGGACAGTGGTAATGGAATCTCTGTGGCCATTCCTCAGAGGCGGTGGAGGAGGAGGGGGTGGCCCAGCCGGCGTCCTTGAGGGCGGAGGTGGGGGCTTGCCTCGACTCAGGGGTTCTGAGCCATGCATCCGGTACGGCGGTGGGGGAGGGGGAGCATCCCTGGCACCATTTCGGATCATGGGTGGCGGGGGTGGAGGAGCTGCCATTAAAACCAAAAGCAGTTAGGTCTGGATGTGGAGATGGTGAGGGGCAGAAGGACTGGAGGGACAGGGGCCAAAAGAGTTGCCTCGGTGCCTTCCCGAAGGACCAGGCTCTGTGAGCCTCTGGGCTGCACGTTAAACATATTCACCATCCCTCATCCCTGCTCCTCCAGACACTAAAGTTCAGAACCAATATATGACCCTTTTCCAGTTCCCATGACAAGTCAGTCAAGAACTCGACTTATTCTGGATGATTTTTTCTCTGCTTTTCTATCCCTTCCTCCGCAATTCTAAGTTAGGGCTTTCTCACATTGAGCCTGTTCTACTTCAAAAAGCCTCTCAAATGTTTTCCTTGCTTCTCCTCTCTTAGCGTTCCCATCCATTCTGCACCCATCAACTCACTCATCGCCCCCCAATACTAGCTCAAACTTTTTCAAGGGCTTTGCATCTCCTGCCCTGTCAAGTTTCAAATCCTTAGCTTCCACATCAATTTGCTCTCACCCAATTACGCTCCTTTCACGTCAGTAGACAGTAACCTGCCACGTCAGTCAGCCTGATCTCACCTTCTCTTCCTCCCCTGAGTCCTACGTGGGATTACGTACCACTTTTCTGCACTCCCACTGTCCCTCTGTATCTCTTTACCACTCTCCTATATTGTAATATAATTATCCATTACACATGCTTCGTCCTCATACTGTGTGTTTCTTTTGTCTTTTTGTCTTTTAGGGCTGCACCCGCAGCATAAGGAGGTTCCCAAGCTAGGGGTCTAATAGGAGCTGTAGCTGCCAGCCTATGCCACAGCAACGCCAGATCCGAGCCAGGTCTGTGACCTACACTACAGCTCACGGCAATGCCAGATCCTTAATGTGAGGCCAGGGATCGAACCTGCAACTGCATGGTTCCTAGTCGGATTCGTTTGTACTGTGCCACGACTGGAACTCCAATACACTGTGTTTCTTAACATCAGAGCTGTGTTCACTCACCTGAGTCCCCAAGCTCAGCCAGATATGCAGCACATGGTAGGTATTCATTCAGTATACGCTAAATAAGCTGAATTACACATGCTTTGCTCTTGTGACTCCCCAGCAATACTCAGAAATGCCAGACTACCAAATCCTATCTATCCTTTAAGGTTCAACTCAAGTCCCATCTTCTCAAGGCTTTCCCGAAGCAATCCACTTTATCCTAATTCCCTCCTTTGCTCTCCCGCAGCATTTACAGGCTGTGTCATTTATTCTAGCACTTAGAAGTACAGACGAGAATGGGTGATTTTCAAATTATGCATGATAGGTTCGTTTGCAGAAGTTACATATTTTCAATGATAGGATCGCCGGTCAAAAAATTTGGAAAGACCTTTTCTGGAACTGCCTCCAAAACTAGTCTGTCAGACAGATCCATAAATAGCATATGACGGTTGCATCTCACTTCTTTCCCTTTTTTTGGGGGGGGCATGCCCACACCATGTGGAAGTTCCTGGGCCAGGGATTGAAGCCGCCCCACAGCAGTGATGTCAGAGCCTTAACCCACAGAGCCACCATGGAACTCTTTAGACATCCCATTTCTAAGGGTGAACCATCAACAAAAATATCTGTACCCATGTCTGACTCTGATTTTTGGTCTTTTTGTCTTTTTAGGGCCACTCCCGCTGCATATAGAAGTTCCCACCTAGGGGTCAAATTGGAGCTGTAGCCACTGGCCGACACCACAGCCACAGCAATGTGGGATCTGAGTTGCATCTGTGACCTACACCACAGCTCATGTCAACACCAGATCCTTAACCCACTGAGCGAGGCCAGGGATCAAACCCACATCCTCATCAGTGCCAGCTGGGTTCGCCAACCACTGAGCCACAATGGGAACTCCAATTTTTGGCCATGTTCAAAAATCAAATTCAAAAAGAAAAAAGTAAGCAAAAATAAAATAAAAATAAATCAAATTTACCCTTAAAAAACAAAAATTGCAGAGTTTCCACCATGGCACGATAGGTTAAGAATCCGACAACAGAGGCTTGGGTCACAATGGAGATGTGGGTTCGATCCCCAGCCCAGTGTGGTGGGAGCCAGCGTTGCCACAGCTTTGATGTAGGTCGCAGCTGTGGCTCAGATTCAATCCCTGGCTCAGGAACTTCCATATGTTACAGGTGTGGCCATAAAATTAAAAAAAAAAAAAATGCCACCAAATACAAGGTAATGTGAAAAGCATGCTGGACATCACTGGAATAGTTTCTCTCGGGGGCGAGGGGGGTGCACCTGAAGCACGTGGAAGTTTCCCGGCCAGGGATCAAAACCTCACCTCAACAGCAACCTGAGCCACAGCAGTGAGAACACCAGATCCTTAACCTGCTGTGCCACCAGGGAACACCTGGAATGGGTTCTCATGCACTTAAGTTATAGTATTCCCACACTTTGCATTAACTAACAGCTACAGCAGCTACCATTTATTTGGTATCCATCATGTTCCAGGCACTTTCCTGGGCACTTTATATGCATTTAATCTTTAAAAATTCTTATAGCCACCCCTGCAGAAGTATTTGGTATTATAACCATGTCACAAATGAGGAAACTGAGACTCAAGTTTTCTGGCTAAGGTCACAGATCTAACACATCCAGCACACACCTGCTCCTTCACAGGAAGAAAACTGCCACACACAGCTTTTCCTAACTACTACAACTATGAATTACCTCCGCAAGAAAGGTATAACCCAATGAGATGGAAGCATGACTTCTGGGACCTAGGCCATGTCCAATAAGTAGCTGTTACCTAAACAGCACATGGAGAGACTACTCGGCTTAAGAGACAGCACTGTCTTAGAGTGTGTATTATTATTCCTCCTGAATCACTGTCAGAATTTCTCTAGTTAAGCAGGACACGGTAATGGGATGATGTACACAGACAAGGAGGCTGGCACTGTAGGCCCAGTAGTTTACATTTAGCTGCCCATAAAACACAACTCTCCTTCACTCTTCAAGGTCTGTTTAAGGATGGACAGAGGCCATTAGAGTCAATAATTACAGAGAAAGCTCCTTAACACCTTCCAGCAGACCTCTGAACCCTGTTTTCATTCCAAATCTACCCAAACCGAAGCTCTTTCAGGTCATCCTCAAAGTATTTCTCTAAGACTCAGATTTCTCAGGGCCCTGAGAGTCTGCATCTACTTGCCAGGGTGGGGCCGGGGGGGCGGGGGGGTAGGGCAGACAGGCTTTGCCAGGCTCTGAAGGACGCCAGCGAGACCCTGAGCAGGTGGCAGTGATTAGAGCCAACCTGGGCAGGCAGAATGGAGCAGGACCAAGAACAACCTGTTGGCTCCTTTAGCACCATCCCTCAAGGGACGGTCACCTCAACCAGGTTCTGCCATCTCTAAGAAGTTTCTGAGCACTTTGTCCATTCAGGTTTAAGGCTACTTCAAGTGACAGAGCCAGAACCCAAGGGCCCCAAGAAACAAGCAGTGTGCAAAGGACAACCCTGGGGCGAAAAGATCAACTTCTGTAAGCCAAGATAAACCCAATTTTGAGGAAAGCTGGATGGTACCGATTCTTTTAAAAAGAAAAAAAAAAAATCCCTTAAAAATAGACGGTGTTTTACTCTGCAAAGGAAAAGTTCAGGCAACAGACTCTATGGCCCAATAATGAGGACTCCACAAAGGCAAAAGGCTCTATTCACCCCCCCCCCTTTTTTTAAGCCACATATGTGGCATAGGGAGGTCCCCAGGCAAGGGATCAAACTGGAGTAGCAGCTGAGGCCTATGCACAGCCATAGCAACACTGGATCCGAGCTGCATCTGCAACCCATGCTGTAGCTTGTGGCAACACCAGATCCTTAACCCACTGAGCAAGACCAGGAATTGAACCTGCATCCTCACAAAGACAATGTTGGACCCTTACCTATTGAGTCACAATGGGAACTCCTTCATATTCTGTCAAACGTTAAATATTAATAAAGAAACAAAAGTACATCATCACATAATGTTGTCACAATATGATTTATTAATAGAAATAAGTCTACGAAAACTACCTGGAAGTCTTTTGCTTAAAACTACTGACATTCGGGAGTTCCTGTCATGGCTCAGCAGTAATGAACCTGACTAGTATCCATGAGGATGCAGGTTTGAGCCCTGGCCTCATTCAAATGGCTTAAGGATCCGGTGTGGCTGTGAGCTACGGTGTAGGTCAGACATGGATCAGATCTGGTGTGGATGTGGTGTAGGCCGGCAGCTGTAGCTCTGATTTGACCCCTAGCCTGGGAACTTCATTTGCCCCGAGTGCAGCACTAAAAAGAAAAAAAAAAACCCACTAACATTCATCGGCACACCAGGACTTATATATAGCACTTTCAGACATTCTTTTATTTACAACAACCTCTGAAAGTACTGTGAACACCATTTTATGGCTAGAGAAAACAAACTCAGAGAATCAAAGTGATCTGACCAATGTCACAAAACAAATGGAGCCAAAACTCGAAAGATCTCTGGGCACTGCCATTGTGGCTCAGTGGGTTAAGAGCCCAACAAAGAGTCCATGAGGATGTGAGTTTGATTCCTGGCCTCGATCAGTGGGTTAAGGATCCGATGTTGCCACAAGCTGCAGCATGGGTTGCAGACATAGCTCGGATCCTGCATTGCTGTGGCTGTGGTGTAGGCCAGCAGCTGCAGCTCCAAGGTGACCCCTAGCCTGGGAACTTCCACATGCCGCAGGTACAGCCCCCCCGCCCCGACCCCCAAAGCCAAAAAAGAAATATCTCTGACTAAAATATCTTTTTTTTTTTTTCTTTTTTCTTTTTTCACCATACCACTCTTAAGAACTGCTGCTCTGGTTAGTGATACAGGCTGAGGCCTGTGTTAGGCCTCAAAGTTGGAAGACACAAGAACAAGGTTCATAACTTCACATTTTCTTAAAGGAACCACAAAGAAAGAATTGAGAAGTGGGAAGCAAAAAGTCTGCAGACATTTAAAACAACTCAGTTCAAATCACAGAAATTACATTTTCTCTCTGCTCTTATTCCTAGTTGGGGTTAGAAAGATATGGGCTCTGCTCAGATAAAGGGTCATTTTTTAAAAAATCCCTAAGTTAAAAAAATTTTTTTTTTTTTGAATTCCCTGGTGGTGAAGCAGGTTAAGGACTGGGCATTGTCACTGCTGTGGCTCAGGTTTGATCTCTTGCCTGGGAAATTCCACATGCCAAGCACACAGCCAAAAAAAAAAATTTTGTAGAATCAAGGACCTTGTTAGGGCTATATCCTCACAGCTAAAGCCAGCGAGATATAGGGCCGGCCATGCACCAGGTGCCTGTGTGACTGCCTGATGCTGGCCTGCAAGCTCCTAGAATACAAATCCACACCTAGTCAAGGGGCAGCACAGGTCAATGTGCTTTCCATACATGCTTCCTGATGACACCCTCCTTAGTCAACGAATGACTTTATCTATACCTGCGGGGACTGGGTGTTTAAAATCAAAGCTCAGAAGCCGTGTGTGGAGGGTGCGCCTCAAAGCCCAAAGATGCAAGAGCAGACGGGAGACAAAATTCCTGGATCTAAGAAGGCTCAAGAGTTGTCATGGTCTCATTCACACTCTACTTTCAGTCAGGCTATTCTTCTTCTTCTTATTTGTCTTTTTAGGACTGCAACTCACAACCTCACTGGAGGTTCCCAGGCTAGGGGCTGAATCAGAGCTATAGCTGCCAGCCTACACCACAGCAACACCAGATCCGAGCCACATCTGTGACCTGCACCACAGCTCAGGGCACCACCAGATCCTTAACTCACTGAGCGAGGCCAGGATTGAACCTGCATCTTCATGGATACTAGTCAGACCTGTTTCTGCTGCGCCATGACGGGAACTCCCAGGCTATTTTGTAAGATTATACAACCTCTTCCACCTTTTCAAGGGTTCCTTAATCCCGTTCTTACCCAGGCTTGGACCAGGGTTCCTTGTTACAATCACTCCCCTACACACACCCTTAACTTCCTTGCCCTACGTTCCCTTAGAGTCACACACACCTAAAAACAAAAAGCTCACTGGGTTAGATACAGCTCTGCCCTGACCCAGTGCCTGCAGGTGCACAGCCGAACACACGCTGAGCTGAGGAACCTCCCTTTAGATGCGCGGCCCCTGAGCACGAGCGGGCCTTCCGTGTTGCTGGTCATCCCAGCCCAGCTCCCTCCTCCATTCACCCTCCCCCATGGCCACTGCCTGCTGTCTTCTTTCCCTCAAATCTCCCTCATTCTCATTCACAGATGTCCTTGCTTTTGATTTCACCAAGAAAACAGAAGCAAAAAAGAAAGTAAAAGAAATTTTCCACACGCTCCTACCACTGCACCCACTCACCCACCTGCTTCTTTGCCTATGCGCTCTGCTTCCCTGCTGTTCCCATGGAAGAACTATCTGTGGTCTTATCGAAGGCCAACCCCTGCCCTTCGGATCAGATTCTATTCCTTCTTGCCTCCCCAAGGACACTACTCAGACAACTTCCACCCCTTCACTGCATCATTCCATCACCATACAGATGAGGAAATATCTCTTATCTCAGCGGTGTGTGGGGGGGGACATACACAAGTCCCACCCCCGCCCTTTTTTTTGGTTTTTAGGGCTGCACTGGCGGCATATGGAGGTTCCCAGGCTATGTGCTGAATCAGAGCTATAGCTGCTGGCCTATGCCGCAGCCATAGCAGTGCCAGATCCGAACTGTGTCTGTGACTTACACCATAGCTCATGGCAACGCCAGATCCTTAACCCACTGAACGAGGCCAGGGATCGAAACTGCATCCTCATGGATACTAGTTGGGTTGGTTTCCACTGAGCCACGATGAGAACGCCACAGGACCCAACCCCTAATCTCACATCTTCCTCCAGTAACCATTCCACGTAGCTGTGCTCCTGACTCCGTAAGAGATTTCTCTATCGCTATCTTCATCGCTCCCTCTCCTATTCCTCCAGTCTGCAACCCACCCCAATTAGACTTTCATGTTCACTCTCCCTCCACCACTCCACTAAACCCACTTACAAGGGCCCCATGTTGTTGTGGGGGGGTCCCCAAAATGACTTCCACGTTGCCAAGGCCAATCTCAGTCTTCAACTTACCTGACCCACCTGCAGCACAGGACACGGCTGCTGGCTCTGTCTTGGCGTCCTCCCCTCTTCCTCACTAGCGGCCCCTTCTGTTTGCTCTGCTTATGCTCTTATTGCTCTGACCTCTCCAGTGGAAGGCCTCACACCTCAGACTTCTTCTCTAGCTATACTCACTCCCCAGGTGATCTCACCCCAGCACGTGGCTCTCAATATCCTTAAACTTCTCTCTCTAGCCTACACCTCACCCCTGAACTTCAGAGTCTGAGAGCCAATCGACAATTCATTATTTCCTCCCGGCCAGCTAACAAGCATCTCACACTTGACACCCAAAACTGAACACCTATCTTCCCCCAAACCTGCTGTGATCCTACCCATCTACCCAGTTTATTGAACTTGCCTTCTAAGCATTTCCTATGGCCCTTTTGTCCCCCTGCGGCTCCTTTGCCTCCTGCGGTCTGTTCTCAACAGAGCAGCCAGTGACCTTTTTCAAAGGTAAATCTATTCTTCATGCTCCAACCCTCCCCATGGCTCCCCATCTCACACAGAGTAAAACACAGTCTCCAAAGTTCTCCTGTGGAATCTCGCTCTCTGACCTCTGCGTCCTGCCTCTCTTCCCCTCGCTCGTGCTGGTCCTGCCATGAGGGTCTCTTTGCTATTGCCAGTCTCAGGGCCTTTGCATTTGCTACTCTCAACGCCTGCTTAGCTTACTTACTCCCTCACTTTCTTTAGTTCTTTGCCAAACTGTCATGTTACCGTAAGGCCTTCCCTGACCCCACGCCCAGCCCCACTCCTGCAATTTAAAATATTTCCTCATCCCCACCTCAGTATAGCCCACTCCCCTTCTCTATCTTTCTCTAAAGCATCCATATACTTTGAATTTTTACTAATTTATTTGCTTGAATGTCCAGCAGAATAGGATTTTTTGGTCTTTTCTAATGATTGCCGGTTTCCCTAACAAGAGAGTCTAACACATAAAAAGGCACTCAATGAACCTGCTGAATGCGTAGGTGAGTTCTTATCCACTTCCATCACTGGAGAGCTCTGGGGGAAAGGATACACTCTCTCTCAGCAGGACGGGGGCGGGTGAGGGGGGGAAGAGGCGCTTCCAGGCACTTACCTGCTCCCCGACTGGGCGGGTCTCGAGTGGGGGGAGGTGGCCTGTTACTCTGTAAAGACGGGGAGGCTGAGGTGGGTGGAGGAGGCGCTAGGCCTCTGACAGGCCCTGGTGTCTTCCTATGCAAAGAATTGTGTCTCTGTGGCAGCTCAGGGGCGGACTCGTTAGTGGGACTGGAGGGTCCATTGGGGACCCCAGGAGGCTGGCGGTAAGGCGGCGGAGGAGGAGCCAGAGACTGGCCACTTGGTCCCGTTCTGATATTCACAGGGGAAGGAGGCGGCTTGACCGGGGGCGGGGCAGGAGGTCCCTCTCGACCCGGGTGAAGCCTCTGTCCAGGTGTGGGCGGCAGGGGTTTCTCTCGGTTGTAGGCCGGGGCTTTGTTGCTGTGCATAGGCAGAGGTGTGGGGGGCGCGTTGGCACGCCGCCCCGGGGGAGGCGGAGGAGGGGCGGAGGAGCTGTGCTTCATGCCCGTACTGCTGGTGGCGTGAGGCCGAGAGAGGTCCGGTAGCGAGGGTCTCTGCGTCCGGGGCAGTTCTGGGAGTGAGGCTCGGTTGCTGTCTGTGTCATCTTGAGGGCGCCCGCTGGCTGTAGACACCGGAGGCCTTGGGGCAGCAGCTCGAGAACTGGGGACTTGGAGGGCTGGCTTACCAGCTAGGTTCTCTACAAACACACCAGACAGCACCGGGTCAGTACAGCCAGACATGCCAGTGAGTGGCTCCGCATCACCCGCATCCTTAGTGCAATCTGCACGGCAGCGGGCAAAGTGCCTGTTCAGTTCTGGGTTTTAAGGTGGTTTCAGGCGCAGGGCCCATTCACAAACAGTACTGATACAAGGTGAAGGCATTCTGATTTACTCCCTCAGCTTCTGCTTTCTTCTACTCTAACTCCTCCCCTGCTCCCACTCCTCCTTCCTCCCGGCTCTACCACAGCCCGCAATCCCAGAGGGCCCACTCACGACCAGTTGGAAACAAATGGGCTTGGGTGCTTTTCAGATACCTGAACCGTCCTTGGCTCCCACAGGGCGGAGCTTGGGCACTCCTCCTTGGAAGAGACCTCCCTTGGGCTGCAGGGCAGCTGCTCCAGGGCCATAACCACCACTGCTTCCTTTGGGTTCTGGAAAGTATACCATTAGGGTTTTCATTTCACATGCTCTGAAGCTGGTGACCAAGCCAATCCCGAGGAGAAACCCCTCCTCTACCCGGCCTTTAATTTGCAGACAAACCCATATTGCTTTTGCCTTTCCACTGCACTAGAAAGCTGGGTCTCTCTCCTTCACTGCTTCATGTGGGGTGGGGATGGAACTGCTGTGATGAAAGAGAACAAAAAGAAGGAGCCAGTCTTCTTTTGTTTAGGGCAGAGGGGTAACCAGGATGAAGACGTGTCCAACAGAGCTGTCCAGGCTCTCCTCTCAAGCCCCAGATGGTAACAGGGCTAATGGCTCCGGGACCCAGGTGTGAGCAAACTTCCCAGGGGCCTTTCAGAATGAACACTTGTAGCAATTATAAAATCATTGCTGTCGCTGAGCGTTAAGACTGTGGTGGTCTCCATACAGATCAGCCAAGGATGTGCCCCACTACCAAGCACTAGTTACATAGGAGATGGGAGGCTTAAGACCCTAAGAACGCTTCTCAAAGGTCGAATTGAAATTCCTAAGGTATTCCAACGAACAGCGGGAAGACAGCCAAAGACCACCCCAAGACAAACCTCTCCCTCTCAAGACCCAAGCACGAAAAAAAGACAGCCCGGCCCAGTTTCCAGGTCAATCTTGGAACGCTGGTGGTTCAGGAGGAAACGAAGCTTGGACTCACTCTCAAGGATGGGAGCACTCCGATCATTAATGTTGGTCACCTTCTTCAGTTTGGTCCCTTTGCAGATGTCCTGTAAGAGAGCACCTCGACCCCGCTGCTCATCTCTACTCAGCTTGGGCAGCTCAGTGTTTGCCTGAAGGAAAAGGGAAATATACATTCACCTGAAAGAGTCCCCATCATCACAAGCCTGGGACAAATGTCTTAGGCCAAACTGAATTCCATGAGATACACGTGCCAGACAACATTATTAATGTCCATTATCATCCTTTTTAGAACTTTTTCTCATTTTTCTCACATTGTACCTTCTGTGCAGGGTATAGGTCTCCCTCCTATTCAGAAGCTTTTGCCAGGAGGCCAGCACTAAAACTTCCTGAGTTCCTATGTGCTAGGCTCACGTGTTGGGTGTTTTATGTGCATCATCACCATCAAGGCAAACATTTTATTAAACCCTAATGTATGTACCTCAGACACTGTACACATTACTTTCATTATCTCTCTCTCTCTTTTTTTTTTTTTGCTTTTTTAGGACTGCACCCATGGCATATGGGACTTCCCAGGCCAGAGGTCAAATCAGAGCTACAGCTGCTGGCCTACACCACAGTCACAGCAACACAGGATCCAAGCTGAGTCTGCAACCTACGCCACAGCTCACGGCAACACCAGATCCTTAACCCACTGAGCAAAGCCAGGGATCGAAGCTGTGTCCCCATGGATACTAGTCAGATTCGTTCCCACTAAAACATGAAGGGAACACCTCATTATCTCATTTAAATATTGAAATATTCCCATGACCAACTACAACAGGAACATAGGGACAGACAGCTAGATAAATGGAACAAAAGTCCATAAGCATGCCTAGGTCAATATAAAAAAATAATAAAAGTGCATTTCATCAGTGCAGAAAGGATAGATTATTAAATACAAGGTGTTAATAACAACTGGTTAATTTTAGAAAAAAATAATAAAGTAAAATACCGACTTCACAGCTTTACTCTCAAATGCTAAGTTGAATTATAAAATTTTAAGCATAAAAGAAAAAATAAAACCAAAGAAATATCATATACAAAAAAAAAAAAAAACAGAAAAAGGGAAGGACCCCCTAAGCAAGACAACCAAAATAAAGGAAAAGATCAACAAACTTGCTTATTACAAATTATTTACTTAGGAATTTAAGTAAGTAAGCAGATGACATTATGAGAGGAAAAATCACTGGTGACAAATGTGACAGGTGATAGAAACAAGGTAGTGTCCTAAATCTATACAGCAATAATATATAAAGATGACTTCGAAATCAAGAGGATAATAAGCAATATATTTGAAAAACATTGAGTAAAAGAAATCAAGAGAGCCAGCAAATGTGAAAAATCAATTTCAACTACAATAAAAAATGCAAGGTTAAAAAAAAAAAAAAAGAATGAGGAGTTCCCATTGTGGCTCTGGAAATGAATCTAACTAGGATCCACGAGAACACAGATTCGATCCCTGGACCTGCTCAGCAGGTTAAGGATCTGGTGTTGCCATGAGCTGTGGTGTAGGTTGCAGACACGATTCAGATCTGGTGTTGCTGTGGCTGTAGCATAGGCTGGCAGCTGTAGCTCCGACTAGACCTCTAGCCTGGGAACCTCCTTATGCCATGGGTGCGGCCCTAAAAAGACAGAAAAAGGAGGGGGGGTAAACTGTATCATTATTTACCCATGAAATTGGTAAAGGTTAAAATATAAAATTGCTAGATTCAGAGTTCCTGTTGCGGTGAAGCAGAAACGAATCCAATTAATATCCCTGAGGATGCAGGATGGACCCTTGGCCTTGATCAGTGGGTCAGGTGTAGGCTGGCAGCTGTATCTCCAATTCAAACCCTAGCCTGGGAACATCCATATGCCTTGGGTGCAGCCCTAAAAAGCAAATTAAAAAAAAAAAAAACTAAAATTGCTAGCTTTGTGAAGACAGGAACCACCACCTTGCACAGTGCCTGGCACACTGAAGATGCTCAAAAAACCCACCAAATAAACACCACCCTATGGTGGGCACAAGGATCCAAGAAAACAGGTACTCTTTCCTACTACCCAGGAAAAGATAAATTGGTATGCTTTTTCTAGATAGTAATTTACGTATCACCTTTTAAAAGTCAGCACAAGAATTCTACTTCCAGGAATTAAGTTTAAGAAAATAACCGGATAAATCCAAAGTACATAAATAGGAAAAAAAAAGAAAATAATTGGAGAAGTGCACAAAGATGTTAATAATAGCAAAAATGGTGTATAACAGCATAACATAACACTGAAAGTAATAAAGTTCAACTGAAAAGAACAATGATGGTATAACCATACAATGGAATGCCAGTACAGCTCTTTTAAAATCATTTATTTATACATTCTTTTTTTTTTTTTTGGCCAATTAAGCTCTTAAAGGTATATAAGTAAATGTCTTTTCATGGAAGTAATGTCTGACACAATCAAGCAAAAAATACTATAAAACAATACATATAGCATGATTCCAGTTTCCTCTTCTACAGAATAAGAGTAATAATAGAACCTATCTCAAAAGGTAAGTTTGAGAATTAAATGATGACACTTTTTAAGAGCTTAGTACAGTGTCTGGCATATCGAGCTCAATAAAGTATAGAAATTGTTTCAAGCATCTTCTCTGACCACAAAGGCATGAAACTAGATATCAATCACAGGAAAAGAAATGAGAAAAAACTGACTACATGGAAACTAAACAACATGCTACTAAAAGACCAACTGGGTCAATGAGGAAATCAAAAAGGAAACTAAAAAAACCCTTAAGACAAATAATAATGAAAACACAACCACACAAATTCTATGGGGGAGTTCCCATTGTGGTTTAGTGGTAACAAACCTGACTAGCATCCATGAGAATGCAGGTTCGATCCCTGGCCTTGCTCAATGGGTTAAGGATCACATGTTGCTATAAGCTGTTGGTGTAGGTTGCAGATGTGACTTGGATCTGGCATTACTGTGTCCATGGTATTCAACCCCTAGCCTGGGAACGTCCATATGCTGTGGGTGTGGTCCTAAAAAGCAAAACGAAGAGACAAACAACAACAACAAAAAAAAGCAAAACAAAATCTATGGGATGCTGAAAAAGTAGTTCTTAGTGGGAGGTTCACAGTGATACAGGCCTTCCTCAAAAAAACAAGAAAAATTCTAACTCAACAATCTAACCTACCATCTAAAAGAATCAGAAAAAGAAGCACAAACGAAACTTAAAGTAGGCAGAAGGAAGGAAATAATAAAGATCAGAGAGAAAAGAGATTAAAAAAACAATAGAAAAAGTCAATGAAATCAAGAGCTAGTTCTTTGAAAGGGTAAACGAAATTGACAAACCTCTGTTCAGGTTCACCAAGAAAAGAGAGCTAACCCAAATAAACAAAGTAAGAAATCAAAAAGGAGAAATCACGGAGTTCCCGTTGTGGCTCAGCAGTTAACAAATCTGACTAAGAACCATGAGGTTGCGGGTTTGATCCCTGGCCTTGCTCAGTGGGTTAAGGATCCAGCATTGCCACGAACTGTGGTGTAGGTCGCAGACGCGGCTTGGATCTGGCGTTGTTGCTGTGGCTGTGGCGTAGGCCAGCAGCAGCTCCAATTAGACCCCTAGCCTGGGAACTTCCTTATGCTTTGGGTGCAGCCCTAAAAAGACAAAAAAAAAAAAAAAGACAAAAAGGGAGAAATCTCAACTGATACTGCAGAAATACAAAAAACCATAAGGGAGTACTATGAACAATTACATGCCAACAAATGTGACAACCTCAAAGAAGTGGACATCTTTCTAGGAACATACAGCCCACTAAAACTGAATCAAGAAGAAATAGATGATTTAAACAGACCTAGCACTAGATGTTAAATTGAATATGTAATTAAAAAAAAAAAAAACAAACTCAGTACAAAAGTCCAGGACCAGATGGCTTTGCAGGCAAATTCTACCAAACATACAAAGAAAAACTTGCACTGATCCTTAAACTCTTTCAAAAGATTGAAGAGAAGGGAACACTCCAAAAGTTATTCTATGAAGCCACCATTACACTAATACCAAAATCAGACAAAGATATCACCAAAAAAGAAAATTATAGGTCCATGTCTTTAATGAATATAGATGAAAAATTTCTCAACAAAATTTTAGCAAACCAAACCAAACAACACATAAAAAAAAGATCATACACCATGACCCAGTGTGATTCATCCCAGGTTCACAAAAATGGTTTCAACATACACAAATAAATGTAGTAAACTACATTAACAAGAGAAAAATCAAAAAACCACATGATCATCTCAAAAGATGCAGAAGAAGCATTTGACAAAATTCAACATCTATTCATTAAAAACTCTTACCAAAGTGGGAATAGAGAGAACATATAGCAACATAATTTAAGCCATTTATGACAAACCCACAGCCAATACAATACTCAACAGAGAAAAGCTGAAAGCCTTCCCACTAAAATCTGAAGCAAGACAAGAATGCCCACTCTCATCACTTTTACTTAACATAGTATTGGAAGTCCTAGCCACAGCAATCAGACAAGAAAAAGAAACAGGAAAGAGTTTCTGCCGTGGTACAACTGGACCAGGGGTGTCTTGGGAGCGCTGGGACACAGGTTCGATCCCTGGCCCAGCACAGTGGATTAAGGATCCAGTGTTGCTCCACCTGTGGCTTGGGTTGCAACTGTGCCTCAGATCTGATCCCTGGCTTGGGAATTCCATGTGCCGCCAGGCAGCCAAAAAAGAAAGAAGAGGTATCCAAAGTGGAAGGGAAGAGGTAAAATTGTCACTATATGCAGATGATATGATACTATATATAGAAAACTCCACACACAAAAACTTCTTGATCTAATAAACAAATTCATCAAAGTAGCAGGAAATTGACACTCAGAAGATGTGGTACATATATGCGATGGAATACTACTCAGCCATAAAAAAGAATTAAACAATCCCATCTGCAGCAACATGGATGTAATTAGAGATTATCATGGAAACTGAAGAAGTCAGAAGGAGGAAAGGCAAACACCACATGAAATCACTTATATGTGGAATCTAAAACATGGCCCAAATGAACCTATCTACAAAACAGAAACAGATTCACAGATGTAGAAAACAGACTTGGGTTGCCAAGGGGGAGTGGGGAGGGAGTGGGATGGACTGGGAGTTTGGGGTTAGTAGGTACCAACTATTACATTTAGAATGGATAAACAAGATCCTACTGTATAGCACAGGGGACTATACCCAATTTCCTGGGATAGACTATGATGGAAAAGAATACAAAAAAGAATGTACATACACTTATGACTGAGTTACTTTGCTGTACAGCAGAAATTGCCACAACACTGTAAGTTGACTATATTTTAATTTTAAAAATAAAAATTAAAAAAATTAAAAATGAGTAGCTTATCTTATACTTGAAAGAAAAAAGGTACACACAATGATATATACTGACACTAGTTCATTTCGAGTAATAAATATGTTTTTCTGTATTTTCTAGTTTTCCCACAATAAATATACAAAATGTTAATAAAGGTTTTAGAAAGTTTAACACTTTCTATGTTTATTAGTATTCTCTAATTTTTTCAGATTTTCAGTACAGTAAAAAAAAAAAAATGTTAATGCTATCACTAACCATTTAATGACATGCCAAGCCATTCACGATGTGTTTTTTTTGTTTGTTTGTTTGTTTTTTTGTATTTTTGCCATTTCTTAGGCCACTCTCATGGCATATGGAGGTTCCCAGGCTAGGGGTCCAATCAGAGCTGTAGCCACCGGCCTACGCCAGAGCCACAGCAACACGGGATCCGAGCCGCGTCTGTGACCTACACCGCAGCTCACGGCAACGCCGGATCCTTAACCCACTCACTGAGCAAGGGCAGGGACCGAACCCACAACCTCATGGTTCCTAGTCGGATTCGTTAACCACTGCACCACGACGGGAACTCCCATTCACGATGTTGTAATGAATAAGAACAGATCAGAAATCGGTATGTACGTAAAGCACAAGCTCTCTCTCTCTCTTTTAAAGTAGACACAAAGAGAGGGAGGGGAAGATATACACAAAACTGCTATAAATGGTTGGAGTGTAGGTAATTGCTCCTTTATGCTTATCCACAGTTCATACATTTTTTAGCATATTCCTTTTGTAAAGAGAAAGATTTTTACTTAACATGTCCTAAATTGAGTTCATATCCTCCTCCACAAACTGGCTTCTCTTGTAAATAGCATCATCATTTAATCAATCCCCCAACTAGAGTCATTCAAACCTCCCTCCTCTTCCTCACTCTTCCATGTGTCATCACGCTCCAGATTTCGCTTTTTCAGTATCCCTTGTTTCCACTCTCCGTCCTCATTGCTTTAGTCTAGATTTTCAATTTTCAATTGCCAGAGGCTTCTGTCTCCAGTTTCAACCTATCACTAGTCTCAACTCCCAATCTACCATCCACACTGTTAAGCAAGATCTTTCTAATACAGACCCAAGCAGGTCTGAGCCACGTCTGTGACCTACACCACAGCTCATGGCAATGCCAGATCCCTGACCCGCTGAGCAAGCTCAGGGATTGAACCCACATCCTCATGGATACTAGTTGGATTTGTTTCCGCTGACTGGCCATTATGGTCCTAAGGGAACCTCTCAGGGTTCAGACAACTAGTTGATGGAAACGGACTTTACTTATTTATCCCCCAGCTTCTAACACCGCATGTCTTTGAGCATGCTACGTCTTATACCAGGAAGTTCTAAGTATCCATCAAGATTGTGAGAGAGCTGGGTGGAAGGACCACCTACCTGATTAAAAGTGGGAGGTGGAGGAGGACCAGGGGGTGGTGGAGGGGGAGGAGGAATTGGCATCCTTGCCCTGCTTGCAGTTGGCACTGCTCTCTCTCCGTTTTAATTTGCAGCTTTAGGTCACTCATATACCTGCAAGTGAAACAGAAATAAATTCATGAGAACAACTCTGCTCTTAAGAGACAGTGAGTAGCAGGAGAACCAGAGGACTGGGCATGACATCAGAGAGAAACTAGACACCTCATCTCCTAGTTGTACTGTGATATAGGCCAGGGCTTTGTGAACCTTTCCTATAAAAGGCCAGATTATGTTGTACATTATTCTTTTGTTTTGACAACCTTTTATTTATTTTAGGACTGAACCTTCAGCATATGGAAGCTCCCAGGCTAGGGGTCAAATTAGAGCTACAGCTGCTGGCCTACACCACAACCACAGCAACACCAAATCCGAGCTGCATCTGCGACCTACACCACAGCTCACGGCAACACTGGATCCTTAACCCACTGAGCAAGGCCAGGGAGCAAACCAGCAACCTCAGGGTTCCCAGTCGGATTCATTTCTGCTGCACCAGGACGGGAACTCCGACAACCTTTTAAATTAATAAACTTTACCTTTTATAACAGTTTTAGATTCACAGCAAAACTAAGCAGAAAGTACAGAGCTCCCCTATAACTGCTGTCCCCATGCACATACAGCATCCCCCACTATCAACACCCTGCAGTGGTACATTTGTTATGACTGATGAACTGAGACCTCATTATCACCCAAAGTCCACAGTTTGCATTAGGGTTCACTCTTGGTGTTGTACATTTCATAGGTTTGGACAAATGTATAATGACAACTATCCACTAACGCAGTATCATACAGAAGAGTTTCACTGTCCTGAAAATTCTCTTAGGCTTTGCCTATTTATCCCTCCCTCCCCACCCAGAAGCCCTGGCAACCACTAAGCTTTTTAATGTCTTCATAGTTCTGCCTTTTCCAGAATATTATATATAGTTGGAATCATCCAGTATGTACCCTTCTCAGATTGGCCTCTTTCACTTAGTAATATGCATGGAAGTCTCCTCCAATTCTTTCCATGGCTTGATAGCTCCTTTCTTTTAGTGTTGAATAACATTCCACTGTCTGGATGTACCATAGTCTGTTTATCCATTCACCTACTTAAAGATATCTCGGATGCTTCCAAGTTTTAGCAATTACGAACAATGCTGATATAAACATTCTTGTGCAGGCTTCTGTGAGGACCTACATTTTCACCTCATTTGGATAAATATCAAGGAGTATGACTACTGGATTATATGATAAGAGTATGTTTTGCAATAAACTGCCAAGATATCTTCCAAAGCGGCTGCATCATTTTGCATTCTCACCCGCAATGAATGAGGGGTTCTCTTGCTCCACTTCCTTGTCAGTGTTTTGGATCTTGGTCATTCTAATAGGTGTGCAGTGGTAGCCTACTGTTTAAATTTGCAGTTCTCAAAGGACATATTGTGTTGGAATCTTTTCATATGCTGACTTGCCATCTATATATCTTCTTTGATGAGATGCCTGTTCAGGTCTTTTGTCGACTTTTTAATTGGGTTGTTCATTTTCTTATTGTTGAGTTTTAAGAGTTCTTTGTATATTTTAGATAAGTCCTTTATCAGATTATATCTTTTGCAAATATTTCTCTCTGTGGCTTGTCTTCTCTTGATTTTTACAATGTATTTATTTATTTATTTAAAGTTCCCAGGCCAGAGATCAAATTTGCGTCACAGCAGTAACCAGAACCATAGCAGCGACAATGCTAAATCCTTAACTTGCTGAGCTACCAGGGAACTCCTCTGCAACATTTTAAAAATGCAAAAACCATTCTCAGTCATTGGGCCATACAAAACAGACCATGGACCAGATCTGACTCATGGGCCATAGTTTACTGACCCCTGGTATAGTCATATCACTAGAATCTGATCAGATCATTAAAAAACCACGTGAGAATTTAGTCAGTTATGACTGGCTTAATATTTAACATTCAAAAACTACACAACTATCTCCTTATTACAGTCTGTAAGTGATCCTCATTTCACAAATGAGACTAAAGCCAGGAACTCTTACCCTAAAACCTTAAAGTAAGAGGCAAAGATAAAACCAAAACTCAAGAACATAACTATCCCCCAAAAGTCACCCCAAGGAAATCCCATTTCTTGAATCTCTCCCAAATCAAAGAGCAAGAAAACTGCAGAGGTTTGATTCTGAACTCTTTACAGAAATGGACAAAAATCTCTCTGTAAACTGGGAGTTAACCACTTAAACACTTCTCTCAATGTCCTGGGAGTGACGAGAGGAAAGAACAAATATTCCAAAGCTTCTATGAAACCAAGAACCTTTGTCGGTGAGTAGAATTTGATCAAAAACATGACTGTGAATGTTTTCAAAATCTCAATTCCTTCCAGTGTAATGCCACTACAGTCTGGGTGCGGCCCTGAAAAAAAAAAAGTTTTTCCGGAGTTCCCGTCGTGGCTCAGTGGTTAATGAATCCGTCTAAGAACCATGAGGTTTCAGGTTAGATCCCTGGCCTCGCTCAGTGGGTTAACGATCCGGCGTTGCCGTGAGCTGTGGTGTAGGTTGCAGACACGGCTCGGATCCCATGTTTCTGTGGCTCTGGCATAGGCCAGCAGCTACAGCTCCTATTAGACCCCTAGCCTGGGAACCTCCAATATGCCGAGGGTGCAGCCCTAGAAAAGGCATAAAGACAAAAAAAAAAGTGCTTCCTTCTATTCCTCCAAAGACAAAACCTATTTTTCTATTCAATATCCAAATATTCCTATATTTTAAAAGCACAAAACCTCCTGAGGACAAAGACACTGACTACTACTGCCTTTCATATTTGATAAATGTAGAATCCAATTTAGTTGTTGCTTTTTTCATATGTTTAAAATGATCTAAGAGGTATCCTAGAGTTACCACTACAATTTGAGGCCTTTATTCAAATGGCATTCTGCTGTTATAAAACTCAGGTTTCAATTGCAAGTTATTTTACAATGAGAAAAAATTTATTTTAAACCTAAATCTTAATGCCATCCATTTTCATGCTGAGAAACCTCAGGTAACAGCACTTTTCTTTGATTACAGAGTAAATTACAGTTTTTGTACCAAAGTACCCACAAAATCCCACAGGGGGAAAAAACTGACCTTGAACTTTTTTTTTTTTTAAGTGGCCTGCGTCCCTCAGCAAAGTGTCAGGGGCCTTAGTTCCTTATAAAGTGGCTTATAAAAATCAGTCATATGAATAGGAATTTGGGATGTCAACAAGAAAATTATCTCTCCTTTCTTAAATAAATGTTTAATTCTTTAAGGTCCTAGTAAATCTCTTCCCAATGAAAAGAAACAGAAAGACAGGTAAAAGAGACATTTGAAGATCCTCTCTGAAAGACCCTTAGCTCTATCTACTCTGTCTCCAGATAATCCAAAGAGAAGACAGTGGTGTCTTCAATAGGAAAAGGTTCCAAATGTTCCCCCGAATGGAATTCTTCTGATCTCATAAGTTCAAATCAAAAAAAAAAAAAACAAAAACTAACAGTATCAGAGATGGAATATAAATGTTCAGCAGAAAGAGAAAAATCAGTTGCTCTGGGACAAAGAAAGTCACAAAACAGACAATGGGGTTTTTGTTCGGTGTATTTTCATCCCAGCCAGACGCCTTGCCAAATGTGGCTTCAAAAACCCAGGTAGGTAGAGTGGCAAGACCTTCCAAGCGAGGATGTTAAAAACCCATTGATGAATCAGCTATTCACAACCATTCAATAAAACCAACCCTAGAAACATTCCCATCAAACAAGTTCAAAATGAGCCAGGCCACCGTGTATTCCTCAACCATGCTGCAGACAGACTTAATAGCAAGAAACCAAGGGTAACTGTAACAAATGAAGACGGGTAAAAAAACGAATAGGTAGGTTTTTGTTCAAACTGGATTTCAAATTCAAAAGCAACCACCCCATTCTGATAAGCACCTAACAACTGTTTCTCAACTCTAAAGGGGCCCATTAGTACCAGTTTAGATACTACCCTGAACTAAGAAACTTTACAGGAAACTTTCATGGATCTATGTCCATTTTATCCAACAAGCTCCTAAGCACAGACAGCAGAGTATCCTTCTATAGTTCTTTCCTACTATTTTACAGCATAGAGTAGAGGCTCAGCAGTCACTTGTTGAACTGAACACAAGTAAATTTAAGAGCAGCACTCTCTGGGAGGTCCCTTGGTGGCAGAGCGGAAACAATCCAACTAGGAACCATGAGATTGCAGGTTCGATCCCTGGCCTTGCTCAGTGGGTTAAAGGAACTGGCATTGCCATGAGCTATGGTGTAGGTCACAGATGTGGCTCGGATCTGGCGTTGCCGTGGCTGTGGCGTAGGGCGGCAGCTATAGCTTCAATTTGACCTCTAGCCTGGGAACCTCCATATGCTGCGGGTGCAGCCCTAAAAATACAAAAAAAGAAAAGAAAAAAAAAGAGTAGCACTCTCTGGGGAGTTCCCTGAGGCCTAGTGGTGAAAGGATTCAGCATTGTCATTGCTGTGGCACAGGTTCAATCCCTAGCCTGGGAACTTTTGCATGTCATGGGAGTGGCAAAAAAAAAAAAAAAAAAGAGTTGCATTGTTTGAAAGAGCTAGCAAGTGTGAATGGAGGGGAAAAATAATGAAGGACAGATCAATGTGCCAGAAATGGAAAAGACTGACACACAGAGACAGCTACAAAAAGAGATAAGGAAGAAACATAAGGCTATATACACATGTGTATTTCAGTGTTCCAAACAATTTGAACTTGCTGAACTTATTCATTCAAGAATTCATACAATAAATATTTACTGAGCACCCACTAGGTGCCAAAGCACTGTTCTACAACAATGGATCACAGCCAGGGTGACCCCTTGTCCCCTGAGGGACAGTCAGCAATGTCTGGAGACATTTCTTTTCTTTTTTTTTTTTTGTTTCGCTTTTTAGGGCCACACCTGTGGCACTTGCAAATTCCCAGGCCAGGGGTTGAATCAGAGCTGCAGCTGCCGGCCTAGGCCACAGCCACAGCAGCACGGAATCTAAGCTGTGTCTTCGACCTACACCACAGCTCACAGCAATGCCGAATCCTTAACCCACTGAGCAAGGCCAGGGATCAAACCTGTGTCCTTATGGTTGCCAGTTGGGTTTGTTACTGCTGAGCCACGATGGGAACTCCTTCTGAACACATTTCTGACTGTCATGACCAGAGGGTGCAACCAGCATCCAGTGGACAGAAAAAAAAGATGCTGCTAAACATTCTATAGTGCACGGGGCGGCCCCGCACAACAGAATTATCTGGTCCCAAACCGTCAATAATGAGGAGGCTGATAGATCCAGTTCTAGTGGCTGAACAAGACAACCTTCTCCCATCTTGGAGCTTACATTCTAGTGGAAGAGATCAACAAGGAAACAAATATAATCTCATTATCTCACTACCGATAAAAAGAATGAAATCATAAAAAGGGAATCATAAAGGGAGAGTGTAGGGTAGAGGGTAGGGTTCTTTTAGATAGAGAGAGGGCCGGGGACTGGGGGGCTGGCCCGCCAACGAAGTCTCTCCGTGAGCAGACTAAGCCCTACAAACATCTGGGGAGAGAGCATTCCAAAAATAATTAACAAACATAAAGGTGAAAACCCCCCTGAGATGGGAGTGAGCTTGATGTGTTTTGAGAACTAGCTAAAAAAAAGCCAGGGGAGTTAAAACAAGGTGAGCAGAGGAGCGGTAGATGAAATCTGAGGCATTTTTAGGCCATCCTTCTCCATCTAATGTGCCTATAATGCCAAAGACGTCGAAACAAGCCAGCCTCGCACCCAAAGTAAACACGCTCCATCAATGATCTCATTCATTAATCCACAGACTGTACCTGATATCTTGCTGGCTTGAGCACAGCTAGGGACCTCAGTACTACCTGGAACCCTTCCAGGGTTAAAAGTCACCTGATGGTAATCTGAATACCTGTCTACCTGCCCTTCACCCTTGTCCTCAAAAGCAGTATAGTAGGGGAGTTCCCTGGTGGCACAGCAGGTTATGGACCCGGTATTTTCACTGCTGTGCCTAGGGTTTGATCTCTGGCCTGACAACTTCCACATGCCTCAGGTGCCGTTAAAAAAAAAAAAAAAGAAAAGAAAGAAAGAAAAGAAAAAGAGAAAAGGCAGTACAGCATGGGGAAGCAGGATTTCATTACCATAGTGGCATAATGGCATCCAGTTCTTATGCCACAGAACCCCAACGTGGCAGAAGAGCCAGGAGCTACCTAAGAGTATTCACATGTCTCTGCAGGAGCCAAACAAGTTCCTATAATTACGTGGGAACTGATGTCAACGCAGAATTATGAACACACCTTAATGAGTTCTGGGACAGAACATAGTAGAGAGTTTCTACTAAAGCATTTTTGGTTTCTAAATACAATGAAACATGGCGTGCTCCTGTGGTGTAGCCAGTTAAGAATCTAGCACTGTCACTGCAGTGGCTTAGGTCTTTGCTGTGGCACGGGTTCGATCCCTGGCCTGGGAACTTCCACATGCCACAGGCACAGCCAAATACAAAAAAACGACAAACAGGCTAAATAACTTTCTTGTTACACATATTTTACCGCCCTCCCGCCAACAAAGGCTTTATATAGTCTGAAAATAATCTACAGCCCTCTTCTCTCAATGGAGAAGGTGCTACCTCCCTCTTGAAATTAAATTGTCAAACCTCTGGTGAAACAGATTTCTATCATGTGTGGAAATGGAATTAATTAAAATTCCAAGGCTACTCCATAAGGGAAAAAAATCATTTTCCAACTGCAGACATTTTCTATCATGGAAACTCAACTATGCAGCAAATCTTACTGATCCAACAAGTAATTTAAAAAATCACAAGCACACCACAATTATTTAAACTGAAAATCCTAGAACGTCTACAACTAAACCTGAATGTTTTACCTTTTACATCAATGACCTTTCACTGCTATAAGCAGCACACAACCCTGAAAGAGAAAATGATGGAAACAGAAGAAAGATATTTAACTATATGATGAAATCCTTTCAAACGTAATTTTTCTAATAAGAACATAAGTATGCATCCCCAAATTCAGCTTTTACACCTAATCTTTCTTGTCCCAGATTATTTTTCAAAAGCCATAAAAACATAAACTCAGAAGCCTATGTATTCTTTGACTACCTGATGTGATAAATATTAGGTACCACAGCTTATGATTCCCAGATACAGGGCAACCCAGCAGCCCAGTCCTTACATCTAAAATGATGACAAATCAATGAGAAGTCTATTCTTGTGTTCAGTTAAAGGGCCATAGCTGTGAAGAGTAGCTTCATTAAAAAGATGACTAGAGGGAGTTCTCATCGTGGCTCAGTGGTTAACAAACCCAACTAGAGGACGTGGGTTCAGTCCCTGGCCCCACTCAGTAGGTTAAGGATCTGGCGTTGCTTCAAGCATTGTGTAGGTCACAAACACAGCTTGATCTCAAGTTGCTGTGGCTGTGGCGTAGGCTACAGCTCTGGTTCAACCCCCAACCTAGCCTGGGAACCTCCATATGCCACAAGCGCGGCCCTAAAAAGACCAAAAAAAAAAAAAAAGATGACTAGAGATAACTAATGCGAGAGAGCAAATGTAAATAGAACGTTGAAAATGCATCCTAAACAGAGATCAAGGAATGACCACTCCTGCCTTCAAAGCACAGAGAAAATCCTGAAGGTACTGAAATTGGGGAGGTGGAGAAACACATACAGAAAATAGTCAACTGCAGTAAATCAGTAATAATTCAAAGTGCTGGAGTTCCTGTTGAGCTCAGCCGGTTAAGAACCTGACTAGTATCCATGAGCAGGAGGATGTGATCTCCGGCGTCACTCAGTGGGCTAAGGATCTGGTGTTGTGGTAGCTGTGGCTGTGGCAGGCCAGCAGCTCCAGCTCCAATTCGACCCCTAGCCTGGGAACTTCCATATGCCTCAGGTGTGGCCCTAAAAAGCAAAAAAACAAAACCAAAAACAACCCCAAGGTGCTGTAATGCTTGAAAGCACAGCCAGTGATCAATAATCAATGAGACAATAACACTTTAGATCTAGCATTGTTTCTGTGCTCTCATTCACCAAAACTGTTTCAATGAAACTTGCAAAAATCTATTTGAGCTGTTTCCACAGAACTGTTTGTCATAAAATGTAAATTTATGCCAGAGCCAACATGGCTTCCTCAGGCTGCATTTTAGCTAATAAAAGCCACAGGATTCCTAACAACTATTAACTAGGACATTGCCCTTAGCCTCTACAACATGACTAAGACAGGTACTATTTTGCTTCTGATCTCCAAGCGATTCACAGCAACCGAGGAGCAGCTGCACACACCTCATTTCCAGAAGTTTTACATACTGAGAATACAAGTTCCAGCCATTTTTCCTCCCAAGGCCTAGGGATCTATAACACAAAAAGAAGCAAATGTGCCCTCTCATGCTGTCAAAGGTAAAAACAAATTTCAAATCATGGTGCTTTAACATCTCCAAAAATGATGCTGCAAAAATCTAAGGCAGATAGTAAACTTGTTTTTAAAGCCTGAGTCAATGCTCCACCTCGAAAACAAAAACAAACAAACAAACAACAGATTCCTGGATTTGGACAGTGAAATGATGCTGAAAGTAGCTCAATGTTCATAACTAATATTTCCTCCCCACCCACACATCCCAGGAACCAGTGGGTTTAGAAATGTTAGCTAAAAAAAATGGAGTCACTCAAGGCCAAAGTTATTACCATTAGGCAGCATTTAACGAGAAAAAAGAGGAGTTCATCAGATGAAGGTCAGACATTCTAATTTAGAAACCCAGACCAAAGCCAGACAGACTAAAACACAGTCTGAATACAAAAGCAGTATTAGGGGAAGCCTAAGGAGTCTGCCTTGGAGACTTAGGATAGCAATAAATGGTTTAGATGCTCCTAAAGCAGAGCTTCCAGGGAGTTCTCGTGGCACCGTGGGTTGAGGATCCGGCGTTGTCACTGCAAGCAGCTTGGGTTGTTGCTGTGGTGCAGGTTTGATCCCTAGCCCCACAACTTCCACATGCCATTGGCGCAGTCAAGAAAGGGGGAAGAAAAAAAAAAAAAAAAGACCCTAAAATCTTTCAGAAAAAAACAGATTCCGCACGAAGACTCCAAAATCGGAATGGCATCAAACTTCGTAACACCATTATTGAAAGTTAGAAGACCACAAAGCAAGGCTTAAAATTTCCAAATAAATATGATCCCCAACATAATATTTCATACCTAGTCAAACAACTAACCAGCATGAGGGTAGAAAAGAGAGGATGCAGACACACAAGCCCTCAAAACAAAAGGCCCCCCGCCTATGAACATTTTTCCATAAGGCCTTTGGAAGAGGCTCCACTGATGTGTCTGAACACACTGAAAAGAGATACGTCTCTCTGAGTTTTGGGATGAATGATTGATACTGAATAAATTAAGCAAAAAATAAAAAAAAAAGAAACGGCAATTATTATATTTGGGGGGGAAAAGTAAAAGGAAGGAAATATAATCATAGTACACAGCCATTTGTTACTTCTTTATCTTCTTACTGCTCCCTTCTGGACTCATGGGAGAGGAGGGAGGCTGGAGGCCTGGAAACTACCCTTCTCAGAATCCCGTCAATGGGGCTGCAGTTTTTTTTCTATTTAGGGCCACACTTTTGACATATGGAAGTTCTTGGGCTAGAGGTTGTAGGCTGCAAGCTTACGCCACAGCCACAGCAACGCCAGATCTGAGCTGCGTCTCCCATCTACACCACAGCTCATTGCAACACCAGATCCCCAACCTGCTGAGCGAGGCCAGAGATCGAACCTGCATCCTCAGGGTTACTTAGTTGGGTTCATTACCATCATTACCACTGAGCCACAATGGGAATTCCAATGGGGCTGCAGCTTAAATTCCACCAGCACAAGCCGTTCGCTCAAGATCTGGAAGATGGGGAGTTTCCATTGTGGCTCAGCAGGTTAAGAACCTGACTAGCACCCATCAGTGCCTGGCCTTGCTCAGTGGGTTAAGGACCTGGTGTTGCCACAAGCTGCACCGTGGGCTGCAAATGCAGCTCGGATCCAGCACTGCTGTGGCTGTGACATAGGCTGGTAGCTGCAGTTCTGATTTGAACCCTAGCTTAGGAACTTTCATACGCTGTGGGTGTGACCCTAAAAAGACCAAAAAAAAAAAAAAAAATTGGAAGATGGAAGGAAAGCAGATGTTATTATTATCTTCCAATAGCAAGTATGTGGCCTCCAACAGATGATAGACAAGTGGTTTGTAGCAGTTTTCAATATTCTGCAAATTGCCTGCTTTGGCGTTTACAGCAGCCAAGATTATTAATGGCTACAGTTTCTTACAATCCCTGCAAGTGGTTTTCCCTAACCTATGTGCCCATGGCCTTCCGATGGTTTGGTAATCTTTGAGATATCAAGAATGGCTTGTTTTTGGAGTTTCCATCATGGCGCAGTGGAAATGAATCTGACTAGCATCCATGAGGATGCAGGTTCAATCCCTGCCCTCGCTCAGTGGGCTAAGGATCCGACATTGCCGTGAGCTGTGGTGTAGGTGGCAGATTCGGCTTGGATCTGGCGTGGCTGTGGCGTAGGCTGGCAGCTGTAGCACAGATTGGATCCCTAGCCTGGGAACCTCCATATGCCGCAGGTGCAGCCCTAAAAAAAAAAGTACATACACACACACACACACACAAATAGTATTAAAAGTGATTGAGGAGTTCCCGTTGTGGCGCAGTGGTTAACGAATCTGACTAGGAACCATGAGGTTGCGGGTTCGGTCCCTGGCCTCGATCAGTGGTTCAAGGATCCGACGTTGCTGTGAGCTGTGGTGTAGGTCGCATACGTGGCTTGGATCCTGCATTGCTGTGGCTCTGGCGAAGGCCAGAGGCTACAGCTCCAATTAGACCCCTGGCCTGGGAACCTCCATATGCCGCAGGGAGCAGCCCTAGAAAAGGCGAAAAAAAAAGTGATGGAGGGCAAACAAGGAGAAATGGAGCAGCTTTTTACATTATAAGACTTATAGTACTATTTAACTCCTTAAACTATGTATTTTCACTATTTTGATTTTTGAAAAAATTACTAAAAGCCAAAAAAAACTAACACTGTATAAGCAAAACCAAACTTCAGATTGACCAAAACTGCAAAAAATAAAGTCAATACTGTATCTGTTCCCAAGGCAGTTGGTAAAATCCCAAACAAACCAAAGTAATCTGTGTCTCAGGCTGAACTCTGATGGAGACAGGCTGCCTAATGTGACCTTAATCTCCGCCACAGCGTGGGTGTAACCAAACATTCACCACCCCAGAGCTTACTCTACCACAGGTCAAGGATGTGAGGAACTTCTAGGCCGCCACGAGCATTCATGACCAAAATTTAATCGCAAAGGTAAACACAAAAAGAGAGGGGTAAAATCTTAAAATTGTTATCTTGGCCCCTTTTTAGGTCCTGGGTTTGTTTGTTTTTTGGCTGCATCCGAGACATATGGAAGTTCCCGAGCTACATCTGGGACCTACGCCAGAGCTGCAGCCACACCAGATACTTAACCCACTGTGCCGGGCCGGGGATCGAACCCGTGCCGCTGCAAAGACAACACTTAACCTGCTGTGCCACAGTGGGAACCCCTTGTTTTCAATTTAATGCAACTAACCGAAAGACAAAAATAACCAACATCTGCAGTCAGAATTGCTTTAGAAGTTTTAAGAAACTGCTAATGAGATTAAAAGACTTGTTACCAGGTAGGCTGAAACCTAGTCACTGATGACAGAAAACAGCTCTTCTCACAGTGGGCTGGCCATCTCACAGCACTCACCCTCAACCTCCAGGTGCCTCCCTTCATTTGCACACCCCCCAAATAAAGCAGAAAGCAGAGAACAGTCGGAAGTAAGGAAAATCAGTGATGACCGTCTCCATTAAGAAAAGGCCTGAAAGAAAACTCAAGCAAATGTTCCATAAAGTGTTGATCCAGACTTCACATGGAGAGACGTGTCAGGCCTCATTTCAAAGATAATAAATTAAGTCCCAACTCACCACAGATAATCTAATAACAAAGCTGTGACTTTGACTGTGGAGGCATCTCTTCTCACTCTAATACCCTTCAGCCATCAGATACACAGAGGCTCCTTGCTGAAACACTAGAAAAATCCCCCCATCTTCATTCCTTGATCACTAGTGATGATCAACAATCTAAACCAAGAGTCCGCTTTAAGTTGTGAAAACGGGGCAAGTTGATTCAATTACACAAGAAAAGTACTAAATCAAACAGGACCGTGTGGGCTTTGAGAAAGAGTACTATAATTTCTGAACAAAAGTCAATATAAAACATACTGCAAATATAGCAGATAAAAATGTTTTCATATATTCAGACTTATAATGTCCCCTGGCCTGATTCATCTGCATGTCCAATAATACTTATGCGTCACGTTAAGATATATGGCCTCAGAAGTTCCCCTGTGGCACGGCAGGTTAAGGATCCCATGCTGCCACAGCTGTGGCACAGGTTGCAACTGCAGGTTCGATCCCTCACACAGGAACTTCCACATGCTACGGGTGTGACCAAAAACAGAGAAAAAAAGACATATGGCCTAGATGATGGGTATGACAGAATATCACATTCACTCATTCACAATAAGAACATCTATGTTCTCTCTCCAGCCCCATGAGGCTTACAATATCCCAGTCAATATTCCCTAGAAGTGACTAGGTTTTTCTGCTTCCTAAACAGCAAGTCTGGCAAACTAATAATCCCATCATCCTCCATAATCTAAGAATTGCTCCCCAGTGGTCTCCAAACCAATTCCCAAGAGCCTGCAATGTTAAGACCTAATCCAGTTATGCGAATTTAATTTGCAGGACGTAAAATCGAGACTAAAAGAATAGACCTCATCCAGGGAAGTTCCCTTGAAAACATGTTCCACTGTACAAGCATCAGATCTCTTTATGATACTGACGGTTTCAGCATCAACTCTAGTGAACTACTATCTGTGGAGAGAACCGACAGAAAAAAGTCTCTACTGGAAAGGTTGAGCTCCAAATTCACCACGGTATTTATCTGTATTTTTGGAGAGCTCACCCTCCAAAGCCTTGCTTCCTGCCCCTCTGCTTCTCAATCCCTAAGCTCCAGACACTGGAGCTTCCTTCCACTCTTCAAAACAGCCTCGCTCTTTCCCTCTCAGGCTCTTCGCCTATGCCATTTCCTTCTCCTAGAATGTCAGAACAGTCTTTTGTCCTCCCCTCATCCTTTAGGTTTCAGCCTTAAAAGTCAATTCCTCAGGGACTCCCCTGACTGCTCCGCCTTCCCAATGAACCAGGGTTAGGCTTCCCATTAGCTCTCTGCACAGCACTTATGGCAAGAGTAATTAATTACCTGTTTAATGGATGTTTTCCCCACTAGACCGTGACCGCATGAGTGCAAGGACTGAGTCAGTTTTGTTCACTGCTGTTTATCTCCAGCACCTACCACAGTGCTTGGCACACCATGGGAGCTCAAAAACTCCTGTCAAATAAATGAGTAACAGGGCTCTCAAAAATCAGCTTCACCCTACAGATATAATCACAAATGCAAAGGGCCAAATCTATATGATTATTCACTGGGGCATAACTTTTAACAGCAAAAGACTGGAATCATTTGCTTTATTAATTTTTGTTTTGCTTTCAGCCACACCTGCAGCATGTGGAAGTTCCCAGGCCAGGGAATCATTTAAAATGTCCGCCAGGAAGTTCCCGTCATGGTGCAGCGGAAACGAATCCAACTAGGAACCATGAGGTTGTGGGTTCAATCCCTGGCCTTGCTCAATGGGTTAAGGATCCGGCATTGCCGGGAGCTGTTGTGTAGGTCACAGACGCAGCTCAGATCCCGAGTTGCTGTGGCTGTGGTGCAGGTGGACAGTTGTAGCTCCGATTCGACCCCTAGCCTGGGAACCTCCACATGCTGCTAGAGTGGCCCTAAAAAGCAAAAAAATAAAAAAAATAAAAAATAAAATGTCTGCAGTATAGTGCAGGTGTCAACTCTCTTCATTGCTTATATAGAATGCTAATCTAAGTTTTTTTAAAAATGCAGATTAAGTATTACTAGTGTGCTACACGTTTTAAAAAATGCAAGAAATATATATATATATTTGCTTTATATGTACATGTTGTCTCTGGAAGGGATCTCAAGAAACTGACAATACTAGTTGACTCTGGGAGGACGAATTGGATGAGTAAACAAGGGCTGAGGACAGACTATTCACCATATACCCTTTTTAACCCTTCAAATTTTGGCCATGTGAATGTATTATCTTTTTTTAAAAATAAAATTTGTGGGAGTTCCCGTCGTGGCGCAGTGGTTAACGAATCCGACTAGGAACCATGAGGTTGCAGGTTCGGTCCCTGCCCTTGCTCAGTGGGTTAACGATCCGGCGTTGCCGTGAGCTGTGGTGTAGGTTGCAGACGCGGCTCGGATCCCGCGTTGCTGTGGCTCTGGCGTAGGCCGGTGGCTACAGCTCCGATTGGACCCCTAGCCTGGGAACCCCCATATGCCGCGGGAGCGGCCCAAGAAATAGCAACAACAACAACAACAACAACAACAACAACAAAAAGGCAAAAGACCAAAAAAATAAATAAATAAATAAATAAAATTTGTTAAAGACAATCCTGTCCTGAAGTTCCTGCTGTGGCACAGTGGATAAAGGATCCGGCTTCGCCACAGCTGTGGCATAGGTCACAGATGTGGCTCAGATTCAATACCTGGCCTGGGAACTTCCATATACCATGAGTGCAGCAGAAAAAGCAAAAAAAAAAAAAGACAGTTCTGTCCTTAAAGGACAGAGATAAAGGAGTCCCCTGGTGGTTCACTGAGTTAAGGATCTGGCATTGCCACTGGAATGGCTCTGGTTACTGCTCTGGCACAGGTTTGACCCGCTGGCCCAAGAATTCCCACATGCCACAGGTACAGCCAAAAATTTTTTTTAAAAAAACAGTGATAGAGGAGTTCCCGTCGTGGCGCAGAGGTTAACGAATCCGACTAGGAACCATGAGGTTGCGGGTTCGGTCCCTGCCCTTGCTCAGTGGGTTAACGATCCGGCGTTGCCGTGAGCTGTGGTGTAGGTTGCAGACGCGGCTCGGATCCCGCGTTGCTGTGGCTCTGGCGTAGGCCGGTGGCTACAGCTCCGATTGGACCCCTAGCCTGGGAACCCCCATATGCCGCGGGAGCGGCCCAAGAAATAGCAACAACAACAACAACAAAAGACAAAAAAAAAAAAAGTGATAGAAAGAGTTTAAGTATCTCATACCTGGATCTTTGATGACAAACATGCTGCCTACATCTGAGCACTGGGAAGGTGGAAGTGGAAAGAAGGAAAACTCATTTACAAATCTTGGACAGCTCGAACCACAGCAGATTGGACCATTTAAGAATTTTTTTTTTTTTTTTTTTAGCGTTCCCCTTGTGGCACAGAAGAAACGAATCCAACTAGTATCCACGAGGATGTGGGTTCTATCCCTGGCCTCACTCAGTGGGTCAGGGATCCGGCATTGCTGTGAGCTGTGGTGTAGGTCAAAGACAAGGCTCAGATCCCATGTTGCTGGGGCTGTGGCATAAGCCAGCAGTTTCAGCTCCAATTCGACCCCTAGCCTGGGAACTTCCACGTGCTGAGGGTGCAGCTCTAAAAAGCAAAAAAAAAAAAAAATTGGGGGGGTAGTTCCTGTTATGGCTCAGTGGTAATGAACCCAACTAGTATCCATGAGGATGAGAGTTCGATCCCTGGCCTCACTCAATACGCTAAGGATCCTGCATTGCCAGGAGCTGTGGTGTAGGTCATAGCTTGGATCTGGCTTTGCTGTGGCTGTGGTGTAGGCTGGCAGCTGCAGCTCTGATTCAACCCCTAGCGTGGGAATTTCCATATGCCATACCTGAGGCCCTAAAAAGACCAAAAAAGAAAAACAAAAGTTTGTTTTTTTTTTTTTAAAACCAGTTATCCCAATCTGGACATATACAAACTATTTCACAGAGGGATTACTGGGAGCAAAAAAAGGGTGAGGGAATTATTGGATTCTGCATTTCTATAAGCACAGAGGTTGATGAATTTGCATTGAAGAACTGTCATAAATACCAACTGAAAACAAATTACTTTCACTCAGGGCCTCAAAGTAAATGGAACTTAATTTGAATCCATGAAGTTTAAGAAACCAAAAATTTTTTAAAAACCAACTATTAGAACGGGAAGGAAATCTACACACGTTCTTTATATACACAGATCTGCCAAACTTCAAGACACTCTTCAGGAGACTAGATTAAACACAACCCCAACAATCATATTTGTTACCACAATCAAAGCCCCAGACGAGTTAAGACCTTTGATTGTGAACCTGCATATCAACAACAGAACACTCGGGATTGATGATGGCAGGTGAATCCAGGGCCACCAAAAAGAGAGTTTGTTTGGGGGTTATCTTCAATGTTACAAGAGCCACTGTCATATACTGCAAGAAATGACTGCCATAATCCACTGAAGACCTAATGGAGACACTTATCTTCAAATAATTAGCCCCTGGAAAAAAAAAGGGTATTCACTAAGTAGAATATATTCAAAAAAGCATTTACTAAGTAGAATTAAGTATTTCGTAAAGCCTGTGTTGTTTCTCTCCATGAAGTTCTATTCGGTACTTTTTTTTTAAAGGGCCGTGCTGCAGCACATGGATGTTCCCAGGCTAGGGGTCGAATAGGAACTGCAGCCACTGGCCTACGCCACAGCAACACCAGATCCAAGCCGAATCTGTGACCTACACCGCAGCTTGTGGCAACACCAGATCCTTAACCCACTGAGTGAGGCCAGAGATCAAACCCACACCCTCATGGATACTGGTCAGGTTCTTAATCTTCTGAACCACAACCGGAACTCCTCTACTCAGTATTTTTAAATATTCCTCTATGATAATACTAAGAAATGCTGGTCAATTTTGCCGGTGGCTCCCCAGGCTCAAAGGCTTGGGAGTGAGAGTGAGGCAAAAAAAAAAGTCAGAAACACTCTTTCTCTCTTCCTCAATGCCTTGGACTTTCAAAGCTAGGCAAAGGCAATGATTCTGCATTTAATCACCAGATGAATAAGAAATAGCTTTGAATTTAGAAGAAACATAAAGGAGTTTAAGAACATTCAGTAAAGAGCACCGCCTCTATTTCCTTGCAGAGTAGCTCTCGGGAACTGCCAAAGAACCTCATTTTGACATGGAACACCCCATCTACTCTAATCCGGGCCATATCACTCAAGAGACAGTCAACCGGAACTCTGCCAACTTCTGCTCCGGGGCTGTGTGAAGAACAGCAGCAACAAGAGCCTACTTTGAGAAGGAGATCAACAATCACACTCAAGAAGAAAAGAAGTTATTTGGCAAAGGGAAGCATGTTGCCAAAATGTTAGTCACAGCTTCAAGGTCCTGGTTTGTGTTTCTGCAACTATTCTTTGCTTTGACAGAGTCCATTCTCTGGCCCAGGAAACCCAGCTCAGCTTCTGTCACCCTTCCCATTTGAAGCAGCCAGGAATCCTTTCAATTTGGTGGTATCAAACTGTGACACAGACAAGATGCCCACCAGAGACTAAAAAGGAAGAAAAAAATGTGTAATTTGCCATTCTCCACTGAGGACTGGCTCCAGAAGAGCAATGGAAACACAGGACAGGATAGGAAAAATGGAAAATCATTATGTGAAAGAAGCAGGCTATACCAAGTCTGCCTACAGCTCTGGGCCTCCACAACTTATTTCAAAACTTTCTTGAAAACAAACCAGAATAACATAATGTAGGTTGAAATGACAGCAAAATATTAAGGAAGTTTCTACCCCCAAATAAGTATACAGATGGGTCACATCCTGATAAGCCCATAGTAAACTAAGAATACCCTCAGTCAAAATACATTTAATAGGGAGTTCCCATTGTGGCTCAGTGGTATCAAATCTGACTAGTATCCATAAGGATGCAGATTTGCCCCCGGCCTCGCTCAGTAGGTTAAGGATCCGGTGTGGCCATGAGCTGTGGTGTAGGTCGCAGATGCAGCTCCGATTCAACCCCTAGCCCAGGAACTTGCACATGAGGCCCTAAAGAAGAAAATACATTTAATACATCTAACCTACTTTAAACATGCTCAGAATACTTATACGAGCTTACAGTTGGGCAAAATCATCTAACACTAAGCCTGTTTATCATAAAGTATTGAATATCTCATGTAATTCATGTAATTTATTGAATAGTGTATTAAAAGTGAAAAACAACAGTTGTATGGGCACAGATGGTTATAAGCATATCAGTTGTTTACCCTTGTGATGGTTGGCTGACTGCAAGCTTCTGTTATCTGCTGCCTCTCAGCATCACAAAAAAGTATTGTACCAAATACCAATATCCCAGGAAAAGATCAAAATTAATTCAGGGAGCTCCCTGGTGGCACCCTGGGTTAAGGATCCAGTGTTCTCACTGCTGTGGCTTGGGTCGCTGCTGTGGCCCAGGTGCGATCCCTGGCCCCAGAACTCCAGCATGCCACAGGTGTGTGTGTGTGGGGGGGGTTCAGAGTACCAAAGAAATTCCAGAAACACATAAAACTGAAGTACACTTTCTACCAAAGGCACATCACCTATAATTTACTGTGACGTTGGAACCACGGCAATCAGGGACTTTCCGTATATATGGCAGCTCTCCCTGGGGTTCATACGAAGACCTTGGTTTGCTGAAAGAGCCTGAACCAGCAGCCCATGATTTTCAGAATTACTTCAGAGCCATAGGAATACAGATTCAAGAACACCAGGCTCCTCTCCCCAGTCGAAGAGCCCAAGAAGTCAAGAAAGAACATCTGACAATTTTCTCTTCAAAGGAACAGAATTCCTCTATTCTCGTCATAAAAGCCATCGAGGGAAGCTGAAAATTCCGCACTTCTCAACACCTTCCACCATCCCCTCATTTCACCTTTGTGCTGACATCACCTAACTAATCAGTACTGACGAAGGTAAACAGTACTCTGATATTAAGTGTGAGGGAGCATTAGAGACTGCCCCCTCTCGAGCAAATGCACATCAGACTTCAGAAATGCCAAGACTTTCAGGCACACTTCGAAGCTAAACAAGTTCACCTACGGGCAAAGGGTTTAGAGTATTCTTTCCAAAAAAAAAAACAAGAACAATCAAGATGTTAAAGGATTAACAATAAAGTTGTCCACAGGCAGTCCCTACCGACTGGCAATGGGGCCAAAATGACTGGACCAAAACAAAAGGCTCAACTGTCTAAAACATTATTTTTCAAAGAGTTCATGAGGAAAGTGTTTGTCAAGAGAAAAATACTCTGGCGGCTAAAAAATAAAATACTGCATTCTCCCCCATTCCCCATTAATTGACCTCATTCATTCCCAATTCTAACTTCCCCATCTCCGTCCTGATGGCAGCCAATACAGTGTAACACAACACTATCACATTTTTGGCTACTCAAAGGTGACACTGAGAAAAGTTTAAAAATTGGACATGTATCAAATCAAAACCAACTCTTTCCTGGCACACAAAAATGAGTAAGGCTAAAAGAAGAAACTGAGAAAGACAAGTCTTCTAAATATCACTATCTCAATTTTGTTTTCAGAGATGGCTTCCTTGCAATCACTTTAAAGATCGTTTTTGGTTAACAATCTTTTAGAGGCAGAGAGGTCTCAAACCCACATTTCCAAAGGGAAAAGAATAAGACAGTTTAATGATCTGCCTCAAAGTTACTTAGTAAATCCAAGGTTCCCTGAGGTTCTCTTCTGGTTTGTCAACAGGAGAAGAAAAAAAAGAAAAAAAAAGTCACCAAGAACGTGCAGTTAAGTCATTCAGAAACTGAAATGTAAGGCAAAAACAACAGCATGAAAAAGGAGGTGGATCCTGGGGGGAGGGGGCCAGATCTAAGACTTCACACCCCTCCAACCTGAACCCCCAAACTGCCGATTGGTCCTGTGCAAACCCCAACGTTTCCCAATCCCAATCTTTAACTCAGTTCTGATTTCTTCTCACCTAACGCTCTCAAGATTCCCTCTAGGGTAAGCAATCTCCTCAGCTATCCTTTCAACCATAGGTTTTCACTCACCAACGCCCCCCACCCCCAAATGTCTCAGTGGCCTCCTCACCAAGAGTATCCTGTTAATTACCAGTTCCCGACAGGTCCTCCATTCCCATCTCCCTTTTTGCGCACGGTTACCTTGTTCCTCACCCTGAGTTGCCGTCTTACTCACCTTACCCAACCCCTCAGGATCCCTTATTTCCTGTCTCTCAGTAACCTTCCTCCCCATTTCAGTCAGCACTCGCCCCACACCAATTCCGGACCACTTCTCGAGACTAGACTCCCCCCGCCCGCTCTCCTCCAGGTTTCTCAGACCCAGCCCACAGCCTCCCTCCCTTCAGGCCCCGCCCCCAGGACCCCTCTCTCCCACAGGCCCTCCTCCAATGTCCCCCTCGCTCCTCAAGCCCCGCCCCAATCCCCCCTCCCCCGGCTCTCCCTCCCATTCGGGTCCGCAGGTCATTTCAGCGATAGATCCAGCCTCCCCGGTGTCTTTCCGACCTGGCCGCAGCGGCTCCGGGAGCGAATCCTCCGCCACCTCCGCTCCGGCCCCGTCCCGTCCTGCTCGCCCCCCGGCAAGCTCCTTTTCTCGCCGCCGCCGCCCCTTTTGCCAACCCGGAAATGGATCTGCTCCCACCGTCCCCAGCGTCCGCGAACAAAATGGAGGAGGGGGAAAAAGGAGGAGGGAGCAGAGCGTGAAAAGGCGCTACACGCATGCGCTCCCTGGAAGGCCCGCCCCGTGCCGGCGCACGTAAAGGCGGAAGCGGTCCGGCGGCCACCATCTTGGGAAGGTCGCAAGAATTTCGCTTAACAGCTGGAAGCACGATTTTCAGCTTTGGCTGCAACTGGAATCACTTGGGAAGACTTGACTAACTAGAGACGCCCGAGTTCCACCCCGAGAGCTTCTAATCTAATTGATCGTGGGTACGCTAGGTTTCGGAACTTTTAAAATTGCGTAGGTGATTCCAACATGTTACTGAGGGGGTGAATCACTGAGCGGAACAGTCTTGAATATCTATCTCTGTTACACGCGCGCACAAACACACCCTGTAAATCTTTTCTAATTTCGAGTTAACGAAGAACCCACCGTAGTCAACCCTGCAAGGGCTCAGTAGTCAAGCTCCAGTTGTCATGGCAACAGATGGGCAGGCCCGGCTAAGCAGTCTTCGTTAACGTCATCTTAGCCACCTGACTGAACGCTCTTGAACTTCCATCTCCTAGTTCCCGGGCCGGGGGTTCCTCAGTTTCCACGGATGGCGGTTGGTGGTACGGACCCTCCCAGCTGCTTGGATCAGGGAAAGGAATCGGTACCCTTCCTGGTGGGGCTGCTGTTAACTCCATACCAGCAGACTAATGTTCCCACGCTAGTCCACCCATGGAAGCACTTTTCCATTGGAATCAACCCCATTGCTTTATATCCTCAAAATGTTCTTGGGGGCTCTCCATCATACTTCTTTAAGTTGAATACGAAGTAAGGGAACAGAATTGGGACTTAGTTCTTACCACTTGCTAACCGCATGCCCTTGGGACTCAGCTACTCAATCTGTAAAACGGGTCTAATAGTGCCTCTCCCAACCGCTTCATAGGGTTGTTGGAAGGCTCAAATGAAGTAATGAATGGGAAAGCACATGGTAAATCATAAGCTGTTATTATTTTTGTTTTCCTTCTATTCTGCGATGAGTAGTGCTGGGCACCACCCATTAGTCAAGTAGAGGTCACATCATTCATTGAGTACTTGCTGTGGGCCAGGCTCTGGGCTAGGCATCAGAAGATGGCTACAGAGGTGACTAAACAGAGCCTCTGCCCTTAGGGAACTCACTGGGTCGTGGGCAGATTGGCATGTAAACACCTGGCAGAGATACATGTCAACATGAAAAGTGCCATAGGGACATATGGGCTGTGGGACCTCAGAGGAAGGAGTGATTACTTCCTCCTAAAGAGTTGGAGAAGCTTTCATAAATAGCTTTGAACTTGGCCTTGAAGGATGAGTAGAATTTTGTTACTAATCAGGGAAGGCAAGGAATACATTCCAGGCATAGGGGTCAGTAGGTACAAAGACAAAAATTTTCAGGTATGTAGGTCTGTATGTCCTGTATGAAGTCCTGTATGAAGGTGAGATGACTGGGCTAGAAAGATGGTAGATTTAAACTCCCAGCTCTTTTTTTTTTTTTAAGGGCCATACCTGCCACATATGGAGGTTCCCAGGCTAGAGGTCAAATCAGAGCTACAGCTGCTGGCCTACGCCACAGCCACAGTAATGCCTTATCCAAGCCACGTCTGCGACCTACACCACAGCTCACGACAACGCCAGATCCTTGACCCACTGAGCGAGGCCAGAGATGGAACCCACACCTCATGGTTCCTAGTCAGATTCCTTTCTGCTGCACCACGAAGGGAACCCCAAACTCCCAGCTCTTCATCCCCATCTCCATTCTGTCCTCTCTTCACTCACTATACACGTGCAGACCTACTTTCTAGTGCTGCCATGCACCAGGGGGTTCCTCAAGGCTCCGTAGTGGTTGTTCTCTGTCCCTTCCTCATATTTCAAACTTTAGCTCCAATGTCACCTCCTCAGAGTGAATTCCCTGCCCACTACCTCATTGTCTATGACGTCACTCCATGATAAGAGCAATCAGTGGGGTGAGCAACATTTTGTGTGTGTGTGTGTGTGTGTGTGTGTGTGTCTTTTTAGGCCCGCACCTGCGGCATGTGGAAGTACCCAGGCTAGGGGTCTAATCAGAGCTGTAGCCGCCAGCCTACACTACAGCCACAGCAACTTGGGATCTGAGCGGCATCTGCAACCTACACCACAGCTCATGGCAATGCCAGGGATCGAATCTGCATCCTCATGGATGCTAATCAGATTTGTTTCCGCTGAGCCATGATGTAAACCCCAGGCACATCTTACCTAGACTTGGGGATATAGGTACAAGCTACATAAAGTAGTATCTAAGAAAGCCCAGAATTAAACCCACGCACCTACAGCCAACTAATCTGTGACAAAGGAGGCAAGAATATACAATGTAGGGAGTTCCCGTGGTGGCGCAGTGGTTAACAAATCCGACTAGGAACCATGAGGTTGCGGGTTCGATCCCTGGCCTTGCTCAGTGGGTTAAGGGTCCGGTGTTGCCACAAGCTGTGGTGTAGGTCGCAGACGCGGCTGGGATTCTGCGCTGTTGTGGCTCTGGCGTAGGCTGGTGGCTACAGCTCCGATTGGGACTCCTAGCCTAGGAACCTCCATATGCCAAGGGAGCAGCCCAAGAAATGGCAAAAAGACAAAAAAAAAAAAAAAGGAATATACAATGGAGAAAGGACAGCTTGTTCAATAAGTGGTGCTGGGAAAACTGGACAGCCACATGGAAAAGAATGAAATTAGAACACTCCCTAACACCATACACAAAAATCAACTCCAAATGGATTAAAGACCTAGATATAAGACCAGACACTATAAAACTCTTAGAGGAAAACATAGGCCAAACACTCTCTGACATAAACGACAGCAACATCTTCTCAGATCCACCTCTCAGAGTATTGACAACAAAAACAAAAATAAACAAATGGGACCTAATCAAAATTTTTGCACAGCAAAGGAAACTCTAAACAACACAAAAAGAAAACCCACAGAATGGGAGAAAATCTTTGCAAGTGAATCGGCTGACAAGGGATTAATCTCCAAAATTTATAAACAACTTCTGCAGCTCCATACCAAAAAACAAGCCTATCAAAAAATGGGCAGAAGATCTAAACAGACAGTTCTCCAAAGAAAACATACAGATGGCCGAGAAAACACATGAAACATCACTCATTATTAGAGAGATGCAAATCAAAACCACTCTGAGGTACCACCTTACACCAGCCAGAATGGCCATCATCAAAAAGTCTACAAACAATAAGTGCTGGAGAGGGTGTGGAGAAAAAGGAACCCTAGTACACTCTTGGTGAGATTGTAAATTAGTGCAACCACTGTGGAAAGCAGTATGGAGATTCCTCAGAAAACTAAACAGAACTACCATTTGATCCAGCAATTCCATTCCTGGGCATCTACCCAGAGAAAACCACGACTCGCAAAGACACATGCACTCCAATGTTCATTGTAGCACTATTTACAATAGCTAAAACATGGAAATAACCTAAATGTCCATCGACAGAGGTATGGATTAAGAAGATGTGGTACATATACACAATGGAATATTACTCAGCCATTAAAAGGATGAAATACCAGCATTTTTTGCAACATGGATGGACCTAGAAACTATCATGCTAAGTGAAGTCAGCCATAAGATGAGACACCAACATCAAATGCTTTCACTGACATATGGAATATGAAAAAAGGACAGACGGAACTTCTTTGCAGAACAGATGCTGACTCACAGACATTGAAAAACTTATGGTCTCCGGAGGAGACAGTTTGGGGGGTGGGGGGATGTGCCTGGGCTGTGGGATGGAAATCCTGTGAAATGAGATTGTTATGATCATTATACAACTACAGATGTGATAAATTCATTTGAGCAATAAAAATAAATATTCTAGTATATTTAGAGCTAAAAAAAAAAAAAAAAGAAGAAGAAAGTATCTAAGTGGAGACGAATGAGTAAGTAGAAACTGGTAGCTAAGAGCGGAGGGGAGGGAAACGCATTCCAGGCCAGAGGGAGAATATGTGCAAAATAGGATGAGTGATGGCACATTGCAAAAACTGAGAGCGTTTTGAGGTAGGTAGAGCTAGAACTGATGGGAGAGGCAAGAAATTCGATTGAAGAAGTAATCATAACACTTGATGTTCATTAACACCTACTGTGTGCCAGGCACTGTCATAACTCCCCATGTCACAAGTCCTTTATCCTCAGGATAATTTTCTGAGGTAGGTGTTACTAACTCCATTTTACAGAGGAAGAAACTAAGATACAGGAAAGTTAACTATCTTTTTTTCTTGCCCCTTCGGGGCCACACCCGTGGCATATGGAGGTTCCCAGGCCAGGGGTCAAATCAGAGCTACAGTTGCCAGCCTACACCACAGCCACAGCAACACAGGATCCGAGCCGAGTCTGTGATCCACACCACAGCTCACTGTAACACTGGGTCCCTAACCCGTCAATGAGGCCAGGGATCACCTGCATCCTCAGGGATGCTAGTGGGATTCGTTTCTGCTGCGCCATGATGGGAACTCCCAAAAAGTTAACCATTTTACCCAAAGTCATATGCTGCAGGTACAGCCCTTAAAAAAAAAAAAAAGAAAAAAAAAGATTTAAAAAAATCAATATAATGCCCTCACCAAAAAAATAAAAATAAAAATAAGAGGAAATCATTTCAATACGTCAATGCTCAGGTATCATGACACTGGAAGATGTATAGTGAGGTAGTCAGATGCTTGCAGTCACACCTAGAATCATTAAGAATGTGACAGGGGGAGTTCCCGTCGTGACGCAGTGGTTAACGAATCCGACTGGGAACCATGAGGTTTCGGGTTCGGTCCCTGCCCCTGCTCAGTGGGTTAACGATCCGGCGTTGCCGTGACTGTGGTGTAGGTTGCAGACTCGGCTCGGATCCCGCGTTGCTGTGGCTCTGGCGTAGGCCGGTGGCTGCAGCTCCAATTCGACCCCTAGCCTGGGAACCTCCATATGCCACAGGAGTGGCCCAAAGAAATGGCAAAAAGACAAAAAAAAAAAGAATGTGACAGGGGACAAATGTAGACTGACCTAAGGTGTTGTATGGGCAGTGTTGTCATTTGTGATACGATTTTTGCAAATGATAAACAACTCTTGTGAAAGTTCTGAACAGCAAAACAACAGAGTGTATTCTTGGAAAAGAAAGATTACATTAAATATGTGGGAAAATATTTTACGTTTGTATTTTTCTGTTCTGACAATATGACAGGCTAAGTACCTTGGAGACCATCACTGTAAAAATAACAAAAATCCTAGATAAAAATTTGTTCACTCTTAAATGCTTGATGAAAAAGTGAGGAACTTTCAAGGTAAACAAAATAAGGGAAGGCAGGAGTTCCTAAAGAGAGGTAAGTGGAACACTGAAGCAGGCTTTTGCTCTGAGGACACTTGCCTAACTAGATGAACTTGAGCTTTTGTCACTGTCTTGTGGGAAAATAAAACATTCCAGGACCTTCTCAACAGGGGAGTTTAATAGGAGATTCTTGGAGTTCCCTGGTGGCTCAGCCGGTTAATGATCTGGTGGTGTCACTGTGGTGGCTCTGGTTATAGGGGTGGCATGGGTTCAGTCCCTGACCTGAGAACTCCTTCCCTTTTTTCTTTTTTAAGGGCAGTACCTGTGACATATGGAAGTTCTCAGGCTAGGGGTCCAATCAGAGCTATAGGTGCTGGCCACGGCCACAGGAACTCAGAATCCAAGCCACGTTTGTGACCTACACCACAGCTCACAGCAACACTGGATCCTTAACCCACTGAGTGAGGCCAGGGATCAAACCCTCATCCTCATGTATTCTAGTCGGATTTGTTTCCGCTGAACCATGACGGGAACTCCTGACCTGAGAACTACATGCCTTAGGTGCAGCCAAAAACCAACCAAACAAAAAAACCCTGGAGATTCTCCTTTATAGAGATGGGACCCCAAAGGACTGCGTCCTCATGGTAAGGATGAATTAGAAATACATATGGGAGTTCCCGTTGTGGCGCAGTGGTTAACGAATCCGACTAGGAACCATGAGGTTGCAGGTTCGGTCCCTGCCCTTGCTCAGTGGGTTAACGATCCGGCGTTGCTGTGAGCTGTGGTGTAGGTCGCAGACGCGGCTCAGATCCCGCGTTGCTGTGGCTCTGGCGTAGGCCGGTGGCTACAGCTCCGATTCGACCCCTAGCCTGGGAACCTCCATATGCCACGGGAGCGGCCCAAGAAATAGCAACAACAACAACAACAAAAGACAAAAAAAAAAGAAAGAAATACATATGTCTCTCGAGTCCCCATCGTGGCACAGCGGAAATGAATCCAACTAGGAACCATGAGGTCGCCGGTTTGAGTCGCTGGACTCACTTAGTGGGATAAGGATCCGTCGTTGCCATGAGCTGTGGTGTAGGTCCCAGACGTGGCTCGGATCTGGCATTGTTGTGGCTGTGGTGTAGACCGGCAGCTGTAGCTCCAATTGGACCCCTAGTCTGGGAACTTCCATATGCTGCAGGTACAGCCCTGAAAAGCAAAAAAGAAAGAAAGAAAGAAAGGGAAAGAAGGAAATACACGTGTTTCCTCCTCCCTAGGGTGTAGGGTTAATGGAGATAGATTCTAGCCTCAGATGATAATAGATTTGTCACATAGAATGTTCAGTAGGACATTGAAAGTCATGTGGATAATTCTTGGTTGTGTGGAATGGTCCCTTGCATTGCCACAATCTAGCACACTTGACACCTGCCATCAAATGCCGGTAGCACATCCTTATCAAGATGAACAAAAAAACCTCCACAAATTTCTAAAATGCCCACGTGGAAAACCACTAACCCATTCTATACTGTCCTGTTGCCATGGACCAATCTGTGAAAGACTATTATCCATTGTGAAAAGTTAGATTTTATCTCAAGGACAAGAGGCAAACCATTAGCTGGTTTAAACTAAGAAGTGCCATGACCCACTTTGCCTTCTAGAAAGATCTCTCTGTCTGTACCATGGAGGATGCATTAGAGGGGGGCCAGCTTAAAGGCAGGATGCTCCTCGGGAGGCTGCTGTGGACATCTAAGTGAGAGATGATGGATGCCTGCCCCAAGGGGCAGCTGGGCACTGGCTGGGCTCAAAGACTCTGGAGGCAGGGCTGCCTGTGTGCAGAGCCCAAGACCTCAAGTCTTAGTTCTCCCCACTCCTGAATAGGGTGAGCCCTTGGGCAAACTACTCAGCCTCTACCAGCCTCAGGCTCTCCATCTGTAAAGTAAAGACTAAATGGAATGCCCCTGAACCACGTACACACATGGAAAGCACTCACTGACCTTAGCCGTGATCGCTATGAGGTATCAGAGGCAGAGATGATGCGTTTTTTCTAGAGATATTTAGGTAGAATGTGAGGGCTGAAGACAGGAGCCAAAGACGATTTCCAAGTTACTGGCTTGAACTCTTGGGTGCAAATGATGCCAACCCTGAGTTAGAGAGGGTCGAGGAGGTCGAGGAGGCGCCTGATGGGTGAGGGCGGGAAGAAGGGTTCATTAGGCCACTGGATATTAGGGTCTAGAACTTAGAAGAGCAATCCTAGCAATTTGTGACTCACAAACCGTGGTAGCTAGTCTCCAAAGACAGCCCCTAATGACCCGGGCCTCCTGGAATTCATTGAATCTGGGCCAGCTTGTGACCCCCTTTAATGCAGCTGTACCAGGTCTAGAACTAAGCCTTCAGAAGACCTTGTGCTTTTGGGACCCACCCCCCCAAGCTCCCATGTGAGAAATCAGATAGTCCGTTGTAGAAACCATCTGGGGGAGAGGTTTGACATGCAGAGAGAGAGAGATCCAGCCACCCCAGGCTTCCAGCTCTTCCAACAGGTTTGAGATGAGTAAGCCAATCATTTGGCACACCCCAGCTCCAGTCACCTTCTGACTGCAGCCACCTGAGACACCCCAAGGGAGACAGCAGAACAGTCCAGCTAAAGCTCCATGAGCCTGGAGGATGGTAAGAAGTTATAAAAGTATCGCTGCTTAAAGCCGCTAAGTTTCGGAGTTCCCACTGTGGCACGGTGGAAACAAATCTGACTAGGAACCATGAGGTTGCAGGTTTGATCCCTGGCCTCGCTCAGTGGGTTCAGGATCTGGCAGTTGCTGTGAGCTGTGGTGTAGGTCGCAGGTGCGGCTCAGATCCTGTGTTGCTGGCGCCTCTGCCATAGGCCGGCAGCTACAGCTCTGATTCAACCCCTCGCCTGGGAACCTTCATGTGCCGTGGGTGCGGCACTAAAAAGACAAAAATAAATAAATAAATAAAGCCACTAAGTTTCGGATCATTTGTTACACAGCAATAGATCCCCAAACAAATATATTGATGAAATAGAAGCCCATGTGTACAGAGGGACAAGAGGAAGGCTTAGGACAGAGCCAAAGAACCCCACGGGCAAGGACTGAGCTGAAGGAGAAGGCCAGCAAGGGAGACTGAGAAAGAGAGGACAGAGGGGAATCCTGAGGGCAACCGAAGTAGCCCTGCGTGTTCAGGAAGGGAGAATGGTCAGAAATAGCAAATGCCAGAGAGGCCAACTGTGAGATAAGTGTCTGTTGGATTTGGTAACCTGGGAATCAGTGACCTTGGCAAGAACAGCTCCAGTGAGTAATGAGAGCAGAATCCAGATGCACTGGGTGGAAGGATGAAAAGGAAACAATGCGACAAAACCAAACCAACTAGAGTTACACCTGTTGACCTAGAAGAATCGCCCAAGCCTAACCTCCAGGAGGAAAGTTGCTAAACATTGTATACAGTAGGACAGTATTTAAATAAAGTTTTAAAAATGTGAATATTAAAACTCTTTTTCTTTTTTTTGGTCTTTTGCCTTTTCTGAGGCCGCTCCCGTGACATATGGAGGTTCCCAGGCTAGGGGTCAAATCAGAGCTGTAGCCGCTGGCCTACACCAGAGCCACAGCAACGCCAGATCCGAGCTGCACCTGTAACCCACACCACAGCCCACGGCAACGCCGGATCCTTAACCCACTGAGCGAGGCCAGGGATCGAACCCGCAACCTCATGGTTCCTAGTCGGATCCGTTAACTACTGAGCCACGACAGGAATTCCGAAAAACTTTTTTTTCAGGGCCGCATCCAAGGCATATGGAACTTTTCCGAGCTAGGAGTCAAATCGGAGCTGTAACCACCAGCGTGCACCACAGCCACAGCAACACCACATGCAAGCCAAGTCTGCAACCTACAGCACAGATCATGGAAACAGTGGATCCTTAACCCACTGCGTGAGGCCAGGGCTCAAACCTGCATCCTCATGGATATCAGTTGGGTTCGTTATCTCTGAGCCACGACGAGAACTCCCTAAAAACTCTTAAAGCTCACTAATAAGGAATTCTCTGGTGGCTCAGTGAGTTAAGGATCTGGCATTGTCACAGGTCTGATCCCTGGGCCCAGAACTTCTGCAATGCTGTGGGCGGGGTCAAAAAAAGAAATAGTTTTTTTTGCTATTAAGGCCACACCTGAAACATATGGAAGTTCCCAGGCTAGGGGCTGAATTGGAGCTATGGCTGCCAACCTATGCCATGGCCACAGGAACGCAGGATCTGAGCGACATCTGCGACCTACAACATAGCTCCCAGCAATGTCGGATCCTTGACCCACTGAGCAAGGCCAGGGATTGAACCCACATCCTCAGGGATACTAGTTGGATTTGGTTCTGCTGCTCCACAATGGGAACTCCAAATAATCCAATTTTTATTTATTTATTTATTTATTTATTTGTCTTTATTGCCATTTCTTGGGCCGCTCCTGCAGCATATGGAGGTTCCCAGGCTAGGGGTCGAATCGGAGCTGTAGCCACTGGCCTACGCCACAGCCACAGCCACACCAGATCTGAGCAGTGTCTGTGACCTACACTACAGCTCAAGGCAATGCCGGATCCTTAACCCACTGAGCAAGGCCAGGGATCGAACCCGCAACCTCATGGTTCCTAGTCGGATTCGTTAACCACTGCGCCACCACGGGAACTCCCAAAAAATCCAATTTTTAAATGGGCAAAGGAGCTTGCAGTAGATTGATGAATAATGCCCCTCCCCAATTCACGTTTACCCAGAACCTCAGAATTTGACTTAATTTGGAAATAAGGTCTTTGCATATGGAATTAGTTAAACTGAGGCCAGGAATCGAACCCATGTCCTCATGGATACTAGTCGGGTTCGTTAACCTCTGAGCCACGATGGGAACTCCCCGCTATATTGTTTTTAGATGTATACATATGTACTGAAAGTTTACAGAAATACAGGGAAATGATACTACCCTCAGGAGAAAGGAAGAGGATGTGACTGCAGACAGGTACCAGGAAACTCAGCTATAGGGCAATATTTCATTTCTTAAGGTGAGTGGTGGAGACTTGGGTGTTTATTACATGTCTTTAAATTTTTGTGTGACTGAACTATTTCGCAACAGGAGTTCCCGTGGTGGCTCAGGGGAAACAAATCTGACCAGTATCCATGAGGAGGCAGGTTCGATCCCTGGCCTCACTCAGTGGGTTAAGGATCTGGCATTGCTATGAGCTGCAGCGTAGTTCTAAGACATGGCTTGGATCTGGTGTTGCTGTGGCTGTGGTGTAGGCCAGTGGCTATGGCTCTGATTCAACCCCTAGCCTGTGAGTCTCCATATGCCTTGGGTACTACCCCAAAAGACAAAAAAGAAAAAAAATTAACATTTTAAAAAAAGAAAGAAATATTTCACAACATATTCAAAACTAAATTTTTGGGAATTCCGTTATGGCGCAGCAGGTTAAGTATCTGGTGTTGTCACTGCAGTAGCCCAAGTCGCTGCTGTGGCAAAGGTTCAGTTCCTGGCCTAGGAACTTCCACACGCCATAGGCTCCGCCAAAAATAAAAAATGGGAGTTCCCATTGTGGCGCAGTGGTTAACGAATTCGACTAGGAACCATGAGGTTGTGGGTTCGGTCCCTGCCCTTGCTCAGTGGGTTAACGATCTGGCGTTGTCGTGAGCTGTGGTGTAGGTTGCAGACGCGGCTCGGATCCCGTGTTGCTGTGGCTCTGGCGTAGGCCAGTGGTTACAGCTCCGATTCAACCCCTAGCCTGGGAACCTCCATATGCCACGGGAGCAGCCCAAGAAACGACAAAAATAATAATAATAAAAAAAAAGTGAAAATAACTTTTTTAATAAGAGTGAATGGGAGTCTGGGAAATAAAAAAAGATCTGGGGGGGGAGTTCCCGTCGTGGCTCAGCAGTTAACGAATCTGACTAGGAACCATGAGGTTTCAGGTTCGATCCCTGGCCTTGCTCAACAGGTTAAGGATCCGGCGTTGCCGTGAGCTGTGGTGTAGGTTGCAGACGCAGCTCGGATCCCCAGTTGCTGTGGCCATGGTGTAGGCCGTCGGCTACAGCTCCGATTCGGCCCCTAGCCTGGGAATCTCCATATGCCTTGGGAGTGGCCCTAGAAAAGGCAAAAAGACCAAAAAAAAAAGAAAAAAAAGAAAAAAAAAGAAAGGTCTGGGGGCTAAAAAAAAAAAAAAGAGTGAATGGTTGGGACACACACAATAATTCCAAGATGCAAAAAAATCACCTGTCAAGAGAAAAAAAGTGTCTTTTTTTTTTTTTGGCCACTCAGCATATGGAGTTCCTGGGCCAGGGATCAGATCTTTGCTGCAGCTGCAGCAACACCGAATCCTTAACCCACTGTGTTGAGCCTGGGATCAAAATTGCACTCCAGTGCTGCAGAGATGCCATGCCAATCCCCATCCCACTTCACCACAGTGGGAACTCCATGTGTCTTTTTTTTTGGTCTTTTCTAGGGCTGCACCCACAGCATATGGAAATTCCCAGAGTAGGGGTTGAACCGTAGCTGCAGCTGCCAGCTTACACCACAGCTGCATCAACGCCAGATCCCAGCCAGCCTTCCACCTACACCGAAGCTCACGGCAGTGCTGGATGCTTAACCCCACTAAACGAGGCCAGGGATCAAACGCACGTCCTCAGGATACTAGTCAGGTTCTTAACCTGCTGAGCCACAATGGGAACTCTGGAAAGGGTTTTGTTTTTTGGGTTTTTTTTTTTTTTGGCTTTTTGCCATTTCTAGGGCCGCTCCTGAGGCATATGGAGGTTCCCAGGCTAGGGGTCGAATCGGAGCTACAGCTGCCGGCTTACGGCACAGCCACAGCAACTCGGGATCCAAGCCGCGTCTGCAAACTACACCACAGCTCACAACAACGCCGGATCCTTAACGCACTGACCGAGGCCGGGGATCGAACCCTCAACTTCATGGTTCCTAGTCGGATTCGCTAACCACTGAGCCACGACGGGAACTCCTGGAAAGGGTTTTTTTAAATGGAGAGTTCAAAGAGTTAAAATGCTTAATGGGAAAGAGCCTGTAGAAAAGCGGAGAATGAAAGAGATGGGTTATTCTGGTTAATTATCTCATGCCTGGAGAGAAACCCTCTGAGAGATTCAATGTATATCCCCCCTCCCCCATGCTGTCCCTGCGCTCTGGGTCCCAGGCCTCCTCCCGATCCCCCAGCGAGGCAAGAAAGTCTTGGTGGTGACACCTAGTGGATACAATGGGTACTGCTTAAATTCTTCACTATGCTCACCAGATCCAGAGGGCATCTTACTATGCGAGTTCTCTGCCCACGCCAAATTATTTTCATCCTTTTGCCCTTTGCTAACCCAGCCTAGGAGGAGCCAGGTTACTAAGTACACTCATCCTCTTTCGCCATGCCCAGAGAGCCTTCCATCTCTCCTGTCTTCAGGGGCAGCTCTCAAGGCCCGACAATGCCTCCTAGTGCTTCATCCTTGACTTCTCATTCCCACAGCTGGCGTCAAACACTTTGTCTGCTTCAAGGCCTGGGTCATCTCTTCCAAGAAGTATTCTCTGATTGTCCCCCACCCCCCATTCCTAGACCAGTAGACTCTCCTTGGCTTAACTCCTAGAGTACGCATCATCTTGTGTCTTAACCCCCTCTGAGGACTCCTATTTCAAACAACCTAATTTATTCATTCAGCAAGTATGTATTGAGTGTCTTTTTGGTGCCAAGTACTGTTCTAGGTACTGAAGAGTGAACAAGACAGACTCATGATGCTTACATTCTAGGGTGAGGGGAGCAAATACACAAAGAAGTATAAGAGATGTCTGGTAGCGGTGAGTGCCTTGAAGACAATACAGGAGGATTAGGGGAGAGAGGGTGGGGGTGGGTGGAATCAGAGTAAGAGCAAAGTTAAAATCCCTGAGGGTTTTTAAGAAAGGCTCAGGGAAGAACAAAGTTAAAATCTCTGAGACAAGAATGATTGTCATGTGTTTCAGGAACAGTTAAGTCAGCAGTGTGGCAAGTGAGAGAAGGGAGAGGAGGTGAGGTCCAAGGGAGAGGATTTTGATTTTTTTTTGTCTTTTTTGTTGTTGTTGTTGTTGTTGTTGTTGCTATTTCTTGGGCCGCTCCCTCGGCATATGGAGGTTCCCAGGCTAGGGGTCGAATCGGAGTTGTAGCCACCGGCCTACACCAGAGCCACAGCAACTCGGGATCCGAGCTGCGTCTGCAACCTACACCACAGCTCACAGCAACGCTGGATCGTTAACCCACTGAGCAGGGGCAGGGACCGAACCCACAACCTCATGGTTCCTAGTCGGATTCGTTAACCACTGCGCCACGACGGGAACTCCGGATTTTGATTTTTAATCTAAGTGTTATCAAAAACAAAGAAGTGTTGGAGTTCCTGCTGTGACGCAAAGGGATCTGAAGCATCTTGGGAGCACTGGGATGCAGGTTCAAACCCCAGCCCAGCACAGTGGTTAAGGATACGGCATTGCTACTGATGCGGCTTAGGCTGCAACTGCAGCGTGGATCTGATCCCTGATCCATATAACATAAGGCAGTCAAAAAAAAAAAAAATACATGGAGGAATGTTGGAGTTCCCTGGTGGCTCTGTGGGTTAAAGATCCAGTGATGTCACAGCTGTGGCTCGGGTTGAATCCCTGGACATGGACAAACAAAACAGAGGAGGAATTGTTTTAGTTGAAATGTAATATTACAGTGAAATGTATCAATCTCATGACAATAAACACACACACACAGGTGTAACCACATCCAGGTCAGGATATAGAGCACTGGAGTTCCCGTCATGGCTCAGTGGTTAGCAAATCTGACTAGGAACCATGAGGTGGCAGGTTCGATCCCTGGCCTCGCTCAGTGGGTTAAGGATCTGGTGTTGCCGTGAGCTGTGGTGTAGTTTGCAGACGAGGCTTGGATCTGGCGTTGCTGTGGCTGTGGTGTAGGCCGGCAGCTGTAGCTCCGATTAGACCCCTAGCCTGGGAATCTCCATAAGCCGCAGATGCAGACCTAAAAAGCAAAAAAAAAAAATATATATATATATATATGTGTGTATATATATATGTATATACATATATATATACATAGAACATTATTATCACCACTGAGGGCTTTTGCATACCCCTTCAATACTCTCTTCCAACCCATGAGTAACCACTATTTTCACTTCTATCCCATAATTTTGCCTGTTTTTGAATTTCCCTAAGCAGAATTATACCATGTGTAGTCTTTGTTTACTCAATAGTATGTCTATGAGGGAGTTCCCATCATGGCGCAGTGGTTAACGAATCTGACTAGGAACCATGAGGTTGCGGGTTCGGTCCCGGCCCTTGCTCAGTGGGTTAACGATCCGGCGTTACCGGGAGCTGTGGTGTAGGTCGCAGACTCGGCTCGGATCCCGCATTGCTGTGGCTCTGGCGTAGGCCGGTGGCTACAGCTCCGATTCGACCCCTAGCCTGGGAACCTCCATATGCCGAGGGAGTGGCCCAAGAAATAGCAACAACAACAACAACAACAACGACAAAAGACAAAAAAAAAAACCAAAAAAGTCTTTCTGTGGACATAAGCATTCAGTTCTCTTGGATATACACCTAGGAGTGGAAATGCTAGCTCACAAGTGTAGTGTACATTTAGGTTTGGTTTTGTCTTGTTTTCGTTTTTTGTTTTTGGCTGCACCCACGTCATGCAGAAATTCCCAGGCCAGGGACTGAAACGCGCCACAGCTGTAACCAGAGCCACAGCAGGGACAATGCTGGATCCTTACCCCACTGAGCCACGAGGGAACTCCCCATCTAACTTTAGTAGACACAACCAAAGAATTTTCCAAACTGTTGTACCAATTTACACTCCCACCAGTGAAGTGCTATTTGTCCCATATCCTCATTGATTCTTGGTATCTCTGCATTATTTGATTAGGTTTCTAAAAGAGCCCCCTGGGGAGTTCCTTGGTGGCACAGCAGATTAAGGATCCTGAGTTGTCACTGCTGTGGCGCAGTTTCATTCCTTGGCTGGGGAACTTCTGCATGTTATAGGAGCAGCAAAAAAAAAAAAAAAAAAAAAAAGGAGCACCCTGGCTGCAGTGTGGAAAAACTGGTGGGATTAAGGGTGCATTAGGAAGAGGAAGCCGAGAGAGCCCAGGTAGGAGGCTAGCGCAGTCGCCCAGGGAAGACATGAAAGTGGTTTGGACTAGGTGGTTATAAAGACATCGTAGCGAAGTGGACCGATTGGGATGTGTTCTGGAATTGCAGCCACCAGGCCCACGAGACGAGTGAGGGATGAAAGGCATTAAGGGTGAGTCCTAGATTCTTGGCTGGAAATCTTGAGTGGCTGAGAGGACCATTTTCCAAGATGCAGAAGACTGAGGGAATAACTGACCAGGACCAGGAAGGTCAAGGGCTCTGGCGTAGCTGTTTCGGTATGCCACGTCTCCTGGGGCTCAGGCTCTCTTTAGAGCCCAACAGTGGGCTCTAGATGCCCCACATGTTAGTATAACTGGTAGACACTGCTTGTGTGCCGAATGCACGCTGTCTGGGTAGCGGCTGGTGAACACACCTGCTGTCTGCAGTGGACAGATCTGGGTTAGGGGCCCCATTTTTCTCCCTCACTCACCCTGAGATTTGGACATTATGCTGACACTGCTCAGCTTCCAGCTTCCACATGGCAGTGTTAGGATAAAATGCGAGCACCTATCCTGGAACATGGAAGAATGAAAACATTCACACTTCCAGGTTCCAGGCACTAGGTGGCACGTTGCACAAGGTCAGCACCTTTTCCTCTCACCCACATTTTCTTTATTTATTTAAAAAAATGAGGAGTTCCCGTTGTGGCGCAGTTGTTAACGAATCCGACTAGGAACCATGAGGTTGCGGGTTCAATCTTGCCCTTGCTCGGTGGGTTAATGATCCGGCGTTGCCGTGAGCTGTGGTGTAGGTTGCAGACGCGGCTTGGATCCCGCGTTGCTGTGGCTCTGGCGTAGGCCGGTGGCTACAGCTCCGATTCTACCCCTAGCCTGGGAATCTCCATATGCCGCGGGAGCAGCCCTAGAAAAGGCAAAAAGACAAAAAAATAAATAAATAAAAATAAAAAATAAAAAAGTGGGGTGGGGTGGGGCACACCAGTAGCATGAGGAATCAAACCCATGCCATAGCAGCAACCAGAGCCACAGCCGTGACAATGCAAGGTCCTTAACCCACTGAGCCACAAGGGAACTCCTCGCCCACATTTTCCAAGTCACTCCAGAACAGCCTGGCTGAGGCAGCCCAGAGCCCTGAGAGGTGATTCGCTCTCCCCTCTCTAGGCCCGGGTACCCCAGCCTCAAAGAAGCAGAATGGAGAACAGCAGGTGGGTTGATTCATAGACTTTTATTGGCTTTTACTCCGCCTGGAGGTTTCTGCAATGACAACTGAGCCTGTACAGCACACACGATTCACTCTGGTAAAGCTGTGGGGCACAGGAAGGGGCCCGGGAGGCCCCTGGGAGGCAGCAGGGCAGGCGTCAAGGCTAGGGGCGGGCAGCAGCCAAGAGGGGACCAGTGGGCCCCAGGGCTTGAGGAGGGCTGGGAGAGCTGGAGTGACAAGGCTGCTGAGAGGGGTTGGGAGGAAGGGCACATCTGCAGTAGCAGGGAGGAGGCAGGGAGCAGGAGGGGGCACGGTCACTGTCTGTGAGGGGCCAAGGGGGTGGGACACGGCGCCTGTGGATGTGGTGGGGTCGGGGTGTCCACAGACATTTTGTGCAGCAGGAGCAAGACTGCGGTATAAAAGGGACTGTACAACATAACTTCTGATACATCGTGTACATATGATACAAGGCTCTTTCCCTCTTTGAGTTTTAAAAAATAAATTTACAATTCCAGAGCCTTTGGTAAAAAATATATACACCCTCGGAGCAGGAGCAGCAGTCGCTTTGGGGGCCGCTGCCTCTTTAGAAGGGAAAGAGGTGGTGCCAGAAAGGAGGGTGAGGCGCCAGGAAACCTCACCCCATAGCTGCCAGAGCCCTGCACCCCTCAGCCCTGGAGGCGCGGGACAGGAGAAGGAGGGAGACAGAGAGGCATTGCCAGAGTCCAGTTCTGCCTTTTTCGTCTCTGCCGTTCCCTCCCCAATTTCAGGGGGCTGCCTGCCCCAGGGTCAGGTCCACCCCAGCCCGGCTCTGATGGGAAAGACCCAGGGGGAGTCAGGACAGGGGAGAGGAGACCGAGTGTTGATACCCCACAGAAGGGAGATCACCACTCCCCTCTTCTTCTTTTTTTTTTTTTTTTTTTTTTCCTTTTTGCTCTTTAGGGCCGCACCCGGGGCATATAGAAGTTCCAGGGCAGGGGCCCAATCCGGGCTGCAGTTGCTCGCCTATGCCACAGCCACAGCCACGGGGGATCAGGTCATGGCAACACCGGATCTTTAACCCACTGAGCGAGGCCAGGGATGGAACCCGAAACCTCATGGTTCCTCGTCAGATTCCTTTGTGCTGCGCCACGATGGGAATTCCCACCGCTCTCTTCTCGGCAGTGACACACCCTAAAAGCAGGAGTATGGGTAGCAGGCACCCCTGACTCCTGATATCGCCGCACCTCACCCCACTGCAATGCAGAGGGAGGGTCCTGTAGGCGGCTGAGGCCTGTGTTTCCCTGAGCATCTTTTACCCTCTCGTGGGAGCCCACCCAGGGACCTCCGGGAGGCCTGAGTGGGGGGCTCGTGAGGGCTGATGGCCAACCCTCGCACCTGCCGTGCTCCCTGCCCTCCCATGCAGCTTCACCCACAAGCCTGGGCGTGCAGGGCAGCAGAGGGGCTGGGCAGGGAGGGGTGGGGGTGGGGAAAGAGTCGACAAGGGTAGCACCAAACAGAAGGACCCCCTCCCCAGCCCACACAACCCCCTCCGTCATTATCAGATAGATACACTCCTGCTCCTTCTAAGGGGACACAGGCGCACCCGCGCGCGCGCGCAGGCGCACACGGACACAAGGGCAATATGCTATTCCGGGGGTACATGTGAGGAGTCGCAGCCGCGACCAGGGAGAAGCTTGGCTGGGCAGGTGGTGGAGAGGAAGGCTGCCAACCTCTCCCACAATTAGGCTCTGAGAGGCAGGAGCGGGGGCAGCTTTCCTGCCGGCTTGGGAAGGGGAGGCTGGGGACTCCTGTCTCCGGAACAGACCTCGGTGGGAGGGGCCAGCGGAAGGCGCGCTCTGCCCCCCTTCCCCGGACCGCGGGAACCCCCCGGAGAGGGTGGTTTGGCCTTGAGGGCGCCAGGGGGAGAGGACGTCAGGATGAACAGGCTGATGAGTCCAGGGGTGAGTCCTCCCAGCTCTTCCCCGTGGGGCGGGAAGTGGCTCCAGGGAAAGAGGTCACGATGCAGGTTGGGACGTCGTGCAAAGTGCTTGAGTGCCAGGTGCCCGAGGACCCTGGTAAGGGCCCGGCCAGAACCTCTGTTCTCACTGACTGTTGGCCTCCAGCTTGTAGGAAAGCTCGAAGAGGAGGTTCTGGTTGTCGATGACCTGGAACTGGCGCACATACGCCTTGGTCTGCAGGTGATGGGGGGAGGCTTCCATATCGAGGCCTGAGGGTGTTAAGAAGAGCAGGGCAGTCAGGTGGCCAGCCTCCCTTCTTCCCCTACACACACACCAGCCAGAGGAGAAGGGTGACAAATGGGATGCATGTTGGGCAGGGGCTCCCCTGCACCCCCGCCCCGGTGAGGTGGAGGAGAGAATGAAGAAAGAACACATTCAAGGAAACAGACATTTGAGCTGGGAGTTCTCCAAGGAACCCTCCCACTGGGTCAAAGCTCTACCTGTAAGGCTCTCAAAAGCCTGGATACTCACACAGGGGCCGGCTGCGGTATTTGCGGACTGTCCTCACTTTTTCAGCCACTGAATGCTGGGAGATGACAAGGAATGAGCCCTGAAAAGGGCATACAAAGACGCTCCCCCCTTTAACACTCCCCCTCCTCCGATCTCTAATTCTGCTGGTTTTTCTCCTGCCAGTCCCCAACTCTGGAGAGTCTCTGAAGGACCAAAGAAGGGGTGGAACAGGGTGCCAGGTGAGGGGGAGGTACAGTCGGCCGGCAACCTGAGCTGTCTCTCAGCTTTGCCACCCGTGGGGCAGGTTGCCACAGCAATACCACCAGGGAGACAGGAGCCTGTCAGGAAAGCTGGGCACCATGAGAAAGGCTGCTGTCTCTAGGGGGATCCGGGAGAAGGGGAGGATCCCAGCCCGCCCCCCACTCATGGGACCCGGGTGGGCAGTGTCACTCACCAGCTTCTCAATGTTCACCAAGCCATCTACAAGGGTCTTACTCCCCTCGTGCAGGAAAGTCAGGTCTAGGGATGGGGAGAGAAGCAGGTGGATAAGAGAGCTCATCCCTTGGAGTTCCCGTTGTGGCGCAGCAGAAATGAATCTGATGTAACCATGAGGTTTCGGGTTCGATCCCTGGCCTCGCTCAGTGGGTTAAGGATCTGGCACTGCCGAGAGCTGTGGTATAGGTCACAGATGTGGCTCGGATCCTTTGTTGCTGTGGCTGTGGTGTAGGCTGGCAGCTGTAGCTTTGATTCAACCCCTAGCCTGGGAGCCTCCATATGCTGCAGGTGTGGCCCTAAAAAGCAAAAAAAAAAAAAAAAAAAAAAAAAAGACGCGTCCAAGGGCCCTTCCCCTCCCCCAGAGCGCACCCAGTGTTGGGGGGGGTGGCTCCTCTCTAGATGGGCACACACAGAGCTGAGTTGAGAGGGGACTGAGGGTCAGAGGGGGGGCCTGGAGAGTGTGGAGAGGAGAACATTGCTTGGAGGTGACCCTCACCTTTGAGGATCAGAGGCACAAAAGGAATCACAGGGGGTTTCATCTTGGAGATCACTTCTCGGTAGCTTTTGTGGTTCCTGCAGGGGTCCTAGCATCCGCAGAAGAGGGATAAAGGGACAGATAGACCCAGTGCCCGCCAAATGCTCCCCCATCCCCTGCCCTAGAGATATCTGCAGGCAGACGGGTGTGTTTGGGTGTCTAGCCGGAGGCTTCGCTGCTCTCCCCTCCCGTCCAGTGATAACAAAACAGTAGCCCTCCCATTTTCCCGCCCAGCAGGGTTGGGAGGGAGGGGGGGGGGTTGCAGGCACTAAAAACCTTGAAAGGGAAGCTTGAGGTGAAAGGTTTATGGGCACGGAAAGTCTCTAGTGTGCCAGCCCAGGCGCAGATAAAAAGAGCCAAAGCCACTCACTGTCAGGTTCTCAAATTTGCGGAACAAGTTCTTGAATTTCCCCGGCAGCTTCTGCAGTTTGAAGGAAGGGGAAGAAATGTCAGAGTCTGGAGCTCCTTGGGTTCCACGGATCTCCTGACTAATCCTCAGGTGTTAGAGAGGGAAAGGGCCTGAGTGTCTTACGGGGGGCTGGGAAGCTGGCGGGTGGGGAGGTCCAGCCAGCCCTTCCCTAGTCCGAGGAATGAGTTACTCAGGGCAAATGGAGGCCTCTGCTGATGCACGTGCCACATAAAAGGGGCCTCATCGCGGCGCTGTCTGGACTCCAAGAGCCAAGTCTGCAGCCTGCCCTGGGTTGCCTTCCCTCCAGTCTCCCACCCACCCAGACGTGGAATCTGCCTCTTTACAAATGTGCGCGGACCGGGACAGGTCCCCCAGCCCCGCTGTGTGTCCTGGGACTGTGTCTGCCAGAAGAGGGCGCCTCTTTCCAATTGGCACAAAGCTCCCTAGAGGCAAGCTTCGGTCCAGTCCCGGAGGGGCCGCTCTGGGGCTGAGCCCGGAATATCGAGATTGAGGCTGGGGGCCAAGATCCCCGAGGTGGGCCAGCGCGGGTGGGAGGCGAGGAAAGCCAAGAGGTCTCATCACCTCCCAGGTGAGCCTCAGGCGGCTGACCGCGGCGTTGTCCAGCCCCATGACCACGGCGTAGAAGGACAGCAGGTCCTGGTTCTGCTTGCAGCTGCGGGGGCGGGAGGCAGGGTCAGTGGGGCGTCGGGTGGCGGTGGCCTCCCCGTCCCCGGCCGGGGCGACGCACTCACATGGCCGCGATCTTGATGAACTTCTTGAGCAGCTGCGCGCGCTTGCCCGGGGCCTCGCAGAGCAGCACCTCGGTGGCCACCCAGTGCGTGACCTCGCTGCAGCGCTGCAGCAGCAGCTCCAGGTTGGCCGTCTCCCGGCGGCCGCGCTCCCCGTGGAACACGTAGTCCACGAACTCCAGCTGCACCCACGGTGGCGGAGGGGCCGTGGGGTGGGGGTGGGAAGACGGCAGGGCGAGGTGGTGAGCAGGGAAAGGCAGGAGGGCGGGGGCGGGAGGGGTGGAAAATAGAAAAAACAGGGACAGGACAGGAGGCAACAGAGACGGGGGAGGGGGGAAACCAACCAAGATTAATAAAGCTCTACCATCTACTCAACGGTTACCAGGTGCCAGGCGCTGCAACCATCTGATCGACATTACTGTTGCTGCCTTATTTTATTTCATAGTGAATATTTTACAAATACGAACCCGTGGGTCAGCTTCTGGTGTAAGAAGCACTTAGGCTCCGAGGGCGGGGGGGGGGGGGTGAGGGGGATAATCTCTCTCTTTTTTTTTTTTTTTTCCAAGATAAGGGGACAAAAGCTGAGAGAGGTTCTGGGTGCATTGCCCCAGGGGGTGCTGCAAGGGAGCATCCGAGCCTGTGCCCTCCCTCCACGCCCCCAGTCCAGTTCCAGCCCCCATCCCCACCTCGTGCACACAGCGGAACAGCTCCCAGTGGAAGGCGGTAAGGTGGTTGGCGACGTCCTCAGGCTCCCCTCGGTGGATCTCGGTGTCCCCAGGGGAGACCTGGATCTCCTCGGGGAGGGGCACCTAGTGGCACAAAGGGGCACAGGGGCTGGGCGCCACTCCCGGCTGGCGCTTGTGAGTTTCTGCTTCCACCCCCCTCTCAGCCTTCCTTCGCTCCCAGCCCAGGCTTTGTGAGGGAGTTCTTACCAGGGCCTCATAGCTGTCCCGGGTACAAGCAAACAGGTGGCTGTTGATGCCCAGCGTGGTGAACACACAGTCTTCCGTCGGCTGGAGAAGGACTTTCTCTGCAGGAGAACGAGCTACTCTGCCTCAACCCCGGCCCCTGCACCCTCACCCCCCAGCCCTGCCGCTGTCCCATCCAGGAACTCCTAACCCCACCCAGACATGTTCCAGACTGACAGGACCCATACGATCACCAGTGTACACCATGTTTATTCCAAAAAATGATTTCTCGGAGTTCCCGTTGTGGTGCAGTGGAAACGAATCCTACTAGGAACCATGAGGTTGCAGGTTCAATCCCTGGCCTCACTCAGTGGGTTAAGGATCTGGCGTTGCCTGAGCCGTGGTGTAGGTTGCAGATGTGGCTCAGATCCTGCGTTGCTATGGCTGTGGTGTAGGCTGGCAGCTGTAGCTCCAATTCGACCCCTAGCCTGGGAACCTCCATATGCCGCAGGTGTGGCCCTAAAAAGCACAAGAAAAAAAAAAAAAACCCTCTTGCATTTATAATCTCCTTTTTGCTCCCAATATTCTTTATAGCTCTTCTCTCATTCTATCATCCCTGTGACACTGGGGAAATAAGAATTTTTTTCTCTGTCTTAAAGGAAAATAAGGCTGTGATGACATTTCAGGATTTTTGCCTTCCTACCAGGACTGGAGACCCACCTTGGGTCTTTAGCCTCAAAAACACATCATCCTTAGATGCTCAAGGAGGGTAAAGGACCAGATCCCAAGGCCAGGGAGAGGGCAGGCACCCAGATCAGCATCCAAGTGTCCTGGATCAGGGCTTCCCCAGCTTTAATGGGCATAGGAATCAGCTGGGGATCTTGTTAACATGCACATTCTGATCCACCAGGTCTGGAGTGGGGTCTGAGATCCTGTGTTTTTAGCAAGCTCTGGGGGTCATGCTCATGGGGCTGGTCTCAGGACCACACTTGGAGCTGCCAGGGCCTAGAATTCAGTCTTGACCTGCGCCCCAGGGCACTGGGCTTGTGAATTTCTCCTCCTGTGGCCCCCCAGCCCAACTCTTTCTGACCCTCACCTCCTGAGGAGGCTACAGCTACCAGGATGAGGGAATCCTCACGCCCCGCAGGCTCCTCTGAGTACTGCAGTTTCTCCGTCACAGAGCCCAGGATGTCCTGCACGGATGCTGAGAGGCGGCTGCGTATGGTCACGTAAGAGTGGTCAGGCATGTAGACCCGGCAGAAGACTGGACAGAGACCGGAAGGTGGCTTTTCACCAGTGGGAAGAATGGCAGCAGCGGCCCAGTCCCCTCCTAGGTGCCCCCTGTTCCCCACCCCACCCCACTTCACCCCACCACTCAATGGGTGGGCCTCTGAAAAAAGATGCTGTGAAAAGGACTGGTTCTGTGACACAAGGAGACTCCATCAAGGGTGCCCAAGAACCAGAGACCCCCTGGGGGCCCCAGAGCTGCTCAGGAAGCCGTACCCCGCCTCCTGCCCACACTCACTCTCATCGGAACCCCGGAAGGCCACGCGGGTCTGCAGACAGGAGTCTATCCGACGGAAGTGGCGAAAGAGTGGCTTCACCTGCTTGCTGGGCGGCTGGCTCTCCTCTGGGATCCTGGTGTGGACACAGCTGGGCATCAGGAAGCCCTGCCAGGCATACCGCACACCAGGCAGGCAACATCAACAGGGATTCCTGAACTGGGTCCAGGACGCCCTGGCATCAGAGAGTGGTGAAGGGGGTCAGAAGAAAGGACAATAGCCTGCGTAGGACAGTTGTTCCCATGACCCAAATCAAGCGCCACCTCTTCCTCTTCTCTATCCACCCCAGCTACCAGGGAAGGTCACTTTTTTTGGTCTCAACTGCTGTAGCATGTGGAGCTAATATTTGCTTATGTTCATGTCTTATCTCTTCTGCAGGACTGAATGCTGCTTACTGAATATTATTTTCATCCTGCGGGCCTAGCTGGCACCTGCCTGGCACACGGTAGGTGTAGGTCATCAGCTGTTTGCCTAATTTTGCCAACAAGAACTTCACAGTCTGGGAGGGAGACAGACATGCATACAGCTGCTTCTAACACAAGGCACGAGGTGCTAGGTGACATAATAAAGGTACAAGAAGCATTATGTTGATACGGGGGAGGGATAGCCACTGCTAAAAAGAGCATCTGGGAAGTCTTCACTGAGAAGATGGCATTTGGAGTTCTTATCAAGGCTCAGTGGTAATGAACCCTACTGGTATCCATGAGGACGTGGGTTCAATTCCTGCCCTCACTCAGTAGGTTAAGGATCTGGCGTGGCTGTGGCTGTGGTGTAGGCTGGCAGCTGTAGCTCTGATTGACCCCTGGCCTGGGAACCTCCATATGCCGTGGGTGCGGCCCTAAAAAGCAAAAAAAAAAAAACAAAAAACAAACAAACAAAAAGAAGATGGCATTTGACCTGGACCTTGAAGGGCAACAGGAAGAGAAGGGGTGAGAGGAGGGCACTCTGAGGTGGACCTATAAATGACAGCAGGAAGTGGGGACCGCACAGGAGTTCATGGAATGGTGGGGAGTATAGGGAGAGTCATGGGTGAAGGGGATGTGGGAGATGAGATGCGAAGGACTGGCCGAAAGAGAGGGGCGAGGATGCTGCAGCTCTCTCTTGTAGGCAGTGGGGGGCCGTGGGTACTCTGGGAACAGAAGCAGTGTTGTCAAGTTTGAAAGATTTCTCTGGTGTCAACCAAAGAAAGACACAAGACCATAAACTGAAGCCCTGGCTGGGAGGCTGTGTTGATAATCCAGGTGAGAGATGATGAGGCCTAAATGAGGGCTGTGATGGTGGGATGGAGCGGAGAGAAGCTGAAAGGGCCAAAGACAAGGAGAGATGGCTGCAGTGGTATCCTGAAGCTGGCTCACATTGGCTCATGAAAGCAGATTGTTCCATTTGGGGGAATTTTGCTAACTGGTGTTAAACACCGCCAATAAAAAATTAATTATAGGGGAGTTGCCAGCGTGACCCAGTGGAAATGAATCTGACTAGCATCCGTGAGGACGCAGGTTTGATCCCTGGCCTTGCTCAGTGGGTTAAGGATCTGGCGTTGCCATGAGCTGTGGTGTAGGTCACAGACGAAGCTCAGGTCTGGTGCTGCTGTGGCTGTGGCGTAGGCTAGCAGCTGTAGCTCCGATCCAACCCCTACCCTGGGAACCTCCACATGCCATGGGTATGGCCCTAAAAAGACAAAAGACAAAAAAATATTAAAAAAATTAAAAAATTAAAAATTAATTATAGGAGTTTCCGCTGTGGCACAGTGGGTTAAGAATCCAACTGCAGCAGCTTGGGTCACTGCGGAGGAGTAGTTTCCATCCCTGGCCTGGCACAGTGGGTTAAAGTATCCTGCAAGGTCACAGCTGTGGCTTGGATTCAGTCTGTATGCCAAGGGTGTGGCCATTAAAAAAAACTGTATCTATCTATATATAGATAGATACACACACACACACACACACACACGCTAATGTATATAAATCATTGTATATAAACATATATTTATTACGTGAACATATAGCCAAATCATTACCAGAAAAGCAGTTTCCTAATTGTTGCACTACATTTTACTCTTATCCATGCTCTTCAGGTTATTTGTGTCTATTCAATTTGTATGGTGAAAATACTACATAATGGCCTGCACAGCTCTCCTCTCTTCTCAGCATCACATTCAGTGATGTCACGGTGGTAGCCTGAAGTCAACCATGGTGAGAGAATTTACACCATGGGAATCAGCAAAAGCTACATATCAGGGCTGTCTTCCTGAAAGTGCTGGGTTGTTAAATATTAAGCAGTACACCACTGCATTGACAAATAAAAGGATGGGAGCTCCCCAGAATGACTGAAGGCAGTGTTTTGTGCTACTGTCCAGTAAGAGGAAGGGACTGAAAATAAAACCATCTTGGAGCCAAAATGCCAGAGGGACCCAGCCCTGTAATAGAGCCACTAAGGGGCACGTCCTTCCTGTCCCCTCCCCCAGCCCATTCCCCTCACTTTAGCTCCACCGTTTCCACAAGCTGGTGCAACCTCAGTGTGTCCTCTCGGAGGTCCTGGTAAAGGGACTCATCCTTCATAATCAGCAGGTACAGATCCTGCGGAGAGGAGGAGAGAGAGGTCAGGGCGGGGTCTCATCGCATGCCTGACTCCCAGCCAGGGCGAAGCAGGAGCTCCATGCCTTTGAGCACCGGAGAACTGTGTAAGCTAAAGTCCGCCAGCAGCTTTTCCAAATAGGTACCCAGCTTCAGAAGTATGGCTCCTTCAGTGGCCCCCTTCCAGAGCAAATAGCCTGCTCACCCGCCTTCTCATTCCAGGCCCACCTTGATGATGCGGCCAGCCCCCTCCTCCTCCTGCAGCAGCCCCTGGTAGGTGTCCAAGAAATGAAGGAGCATGGCTAGACAGGCCTGCTTCCGGCCCAGTCCCTCGGGGCCCTCCATGCCACCGGCCCAGACAAAGCTGACCCCTGAGTTAAGAAAAAGGCCTGGGCAGACGGGCCCGAGGAAACTGGGAAGGGATATGGGAAGCAATGGGAGGCAAGGCCACCCCTAGTAATTCTTTAGGTTCAAGGTCAGGAAGAAAGGAGATCCCACGGTCCCTAGAACCAAGACCCTCTTGTGCCTCAGACCAGGTTTTTGCTCAGGGTGGGTAAAGATGGCACTCACTTGACCACATCCAGCTCCCGTCTGTGTGAATTTCACTTGAGGAAATTCCCTCGAAGCTACTCTGCCTGGGCCCACCCACCATCTCTGATCAGCCCACAGCCCGGAGCTCACAGCATAGAAGCGGATGGTGCTAACCACAAACCTGACCATGAGCCTCAGTGTAAGACCTGGTGTTTCTAAGAGAGCCTATGATATTCTACTCACTAGCGTGACATTGACAATTAGGTTCTACAATAACTCAGCTAGAGACCCTAAGAATAGCCCAGCCAGTGGCTTGTCTCTAGTAGCCCCTACTAAAGCACGGCCATCACCTGCTGTTTACATCAGACCCTGTAATAACTGGCTGGGCAACCAGATGTTTTGTGCAATAATTCAATGAGGAGAGAGGACTCATAAGAGAATAATAACACCTTACATTTGTACAGGGCTCTGCAGGTTCCAGAGCATTCTCACATCTGCTGTCAGAACAGTCTCCACAGCAGCCCCATAGGGAGGCAGGGCGGGAGCTATCTACCCCCATTTTACAGAAGAGGAAACTGAGGCCCCAGGAGGTGAGGTGATCTGCCCAAGGTCACACAGCTGGTGAATGAAAAACCTGGAATTGAAACGCCGGTGTGTTTTCAAGGGAAGAGCTTGGACCCTCACATGGCATGTAGGCTCAGGGGAGTGGCTCCCTCCTGGACTTCCCCTTTTGCAAGCTCCACAAAAGGATATTACTGGTGTAGCTCCTGCAGAAATTTCTCCGTGGGGAGGAAGAGAGAATGGGTGAGAACGATGTCATCCAGCAGGATATCTGCGGAGATCAAACGCCACCACTGATGTCAGGAGGGCACGTCCAGGACCTGACTGGACACTCACCACCCCCAACCCCTCCTGCCTCTGAGGGCAAATTCTCTTGAGCCAGGCTGGGGCCCCAGCCACCTGCCCTGTCTTGGAGCGCGCGTGCGCACACACGTGAAGGTTCTGGGCAGCCGCTGCGGGGGTGGGGTTGGCAGCTGCCAAGGCAGCTGGAGGGAAGGAGGGGGCGCCCTTCCATGGCCACGCCCACTGCTCTCCAATGTGTGTGGGAAGCTGGTCAGATCATACACCAAGCTTGAGATCTGCCCCCTAAAAAGAGGTAGCTCACAGAAGTGTCTCTAGACAAAGAGAACTTCTAAGCACAGAGGTTAGGGTCGGCGGTGTGTGCGTGTGTGTCCCTGCTCCCCTCCGCAATCCCTACCTAATAGCTTTGAGGTCCAACTTGGCAGGTGAGAATCAGCCCCACTGAAAGGGAGATGGCAACTGCCATCCCTTTGGTCCCAAAGCCTTTAAATAGGAAGCCTGTGTCCTCTGGATGCCCAGGCATGGAAGAGTTAATGATGCAAAGGTGAGGGGAGTGGCTCCTTACACCACCCTTTCCCCCTCCACACCCCCATCTGGGTCTGGCTCAGCCAGTCAGCCAGGTTCAAGGTCGCCCTGACTTGCAGCCGGCCCTGGGGTGGGGCAGGGCAGCCTGGCACACACAGACAGGCAGGGTGGGGGGAGGGAGCCAGGTCTCCTCACCCGGACAGGTTAGGGCCAGGTCCCCAGGCACTGCCCCAGGACAAAGCCAAGGCTTCTGACGGCTCTTGGGTCCCTATCCCCTGGCCTCTAATTCTAGCCGTGAAAGTGGAGCAGGAGACTCAGCACAAGATCTTCAGCTATGTCAGTTCACAAATGAGACGCTGAGGCCCAGAGCTGGGAGGGACTTCCCTGGAGCTGGAGTAAGGACCCAGACTCCTGAGTCTTTGTTCTTTTCTCAGTATGCCTGAGGCAACCACAGTGGTCAGATGGGGCTACTTGGACATTCGGGAGACTTGGGCTAGCTGAGGGTACCTTCCTCCCATACGCTCTAGAGGGAACCCAGATGGCTCGAGAGCATTGGTTATGTTGAAGAATATCAGAGTGGCAGGTTAAACTGACTCTCATTCACTCTGGAACTGGTTTGCCCCAAACCAGTTAGTCTGGGGATCCAGCCTTCCAGTCCAGATAACACGGCGACAGTCAGTTCGGAAGTCCTTCCCCTGGGGAGACTGAGCAGTGTCTGTGCCACCAGGCCCCTGAGGAAGGGGAAAGACACTCTCTCCCGTTTCCGCTCCGTCCAGCCAGAGGCTGTGTTCTTCAAGCAAGTCTGAGAGCCCCCCAGCTCTGACCCTCAGGTCCAGGGATGGGGGATGGCCAGCATCTGTCCTCTACCTTTTTTTTTTTTTGGTCTTTTTAGGGCCACAGGGGCCGCATATGGAGGTTCCCAGGCTAGGGGTCAAATCGGAGCTACAGCTGCTGGCCTACCCCACAACCACAGCAACGCAGCTCATGGCAACACCCGATCCTTAACCCAATGAGCAAGGCCAGGAATCAAACCCGCGTCCTCATGGATACTAGTTAGGTTTGTTATCCCTGAACCACAACGGGAACTCCCTGTCCTCTACTCTTTATCTCACAAGACAGCCTAACGGAGCAAAGGAAGAGGAACATGGGGCTGAGTCGGAAAGATGCTGCTATGGGGGCTACAGTTTGGCGTCTGTCTCTTCCAAAGCAGGCTCTGATCCAAAGCACAGCCTCCCCAGGGAATGTGTCATAGAGACATAGGGTGTGTGGTGTAGGCGGGAAGTTATGGTTAGGAAAGCTGTGTGTGTCTGATATTTTTCTAATTAAATCCAAAAGGTGTCAGCTCCCCAGGGCAACTACGGCCTGAGCCAAAGAGAGGACTTGGGTCTTGAGAAGAATCCAGGGGAGTAGAGCCCTATTCCACACACCTGAGTTTGGGGTCCCCGCTAAGGTCTGGGAGCAAAGTGTTAAACCCCCATCCTTAGGCCCGCGACCAGGGCTCCCGACCCTCAGCCCCTGCTAGGCTTAGTGAACTGCTGAGAGGCGGCCCTAAAGACCTGTAAGTCTTCTACCTCAGCCACTAACCAGCAATCTGGGGCCTCAGTTTCCTCAAAATCCCCTTAGTAGGGGTGCTGGTGGGAAATGGTGAAATAGCATCTTCGTTTAGGGAATAAGCTTCTCAGGGTGTGGTTATTTTTTTTTTTTCTTAAAGAGTCCATGTGCTGAAGCCTGACGATGGACAGGCAGGAGTTGGAGAGGTTCAGACCACCCCTACCCCCAGATGCTGCAGGGCCCTGATGTCTGCCTGGCCACCTTTCCCCCACCAAATACCTTCTTAGCCCCGAACTAGAACGCGGCCCTCCCCCCAAGCTGCTGAGGACAACGCATCCCTTTGGCTGGGCCCACAAGGCACCTTGGGCCCCATGCCTGTCTGGCACTGCCCCCCCACCCACACCCTGAGCGGGCCAGCCCTCTGCTCTGGGGCTTCTAAACAGAACTGGGGACTCCTGGAAGGTCTTTCAGGGCTTGGCCACCTCTAGGGGGCCACACTGACTGGTCTGGGCAGCGTCCATCTTAGCATGTCAGGCCCGAATTTGGGGCCACAGAAGGACGCAGTCAACATCAGGGACCTAGGAAGGGCTGGATAAGATGTCCCGGGGAGAGGAGAGGTGGCTTAAGGAGAGAAAGAGGTTCAGCTTCTTCCCCAGTCACTGGCTGAAGCTGCTACAGGGAGGAAGGTGGCACTGCCACTTCTCCACTGCAGAAGGGTCTGTCCCTCCCGTAGGCCCCTAGCCCACTTCAGCTGACCAGACCACTCAACCCCACACCGAGGCTCCGCACAGCGCCACCCCCACTCTCCAAGGGCAAGGAAGAGCAACCAGGGGACGACCCCCTACTGGGGGATGGATGAGCTGGCCGACTCCTTACCTGAGGCAGCGCTGTCCCTGGTGGCCCCTCCAGCCAGCCGCTCCAGAACCCGGTTCAGAAGATGCTCCGGCCGCTCGGGGGCGCCCAGGGGGGCCCAGGGTGGGGAAGGCAGGGGCTCGCCCGGGGACAGCTCATCTGAGGAGTACGAGGAAGGGGAGCGCAGGGCCCCCCCTCCCCCGAGCGGTCCGGGCCCTGGCACCTCCTCTAGCTGCAGCCAACAGGGCCCCCTGCTGCTGAGCTCCTCCGCGACCCCCGCCAGCTCGCCCCCGTCCTCCTCAGGGGGCGGCTCCAGCCCCGACTCGGCGGGGGGCTCCCGGAGGAAAGCTGGGAGCAGCAGGCGAGACACGCTCTGACGCCGCTGCAGTGGCCGCGGTCCCCCGGTTGGACCGCCGCCCCCGCCAGGTCCCCCACCCCCTCCAGGCCCGCCGCAGCTACCCGGACCCCCGCCGGGACCTCCCGCCACCGTTCGACCCGCCAGCTGCGACGTCTGCTTCTTCAGAAATTTCTCCAGCGGCTTCATGTCCCCCCCCCCCGCCCCTCTCCTCGGGGCCGCCGGAGGACCCAGGTGTCCCAGGCGCGGGCGGGGGGGGGGGGGCGGGGACACGATGCTCAGAGCCGGAGGGGCAGAGCGGAGGGCCGTGCCAGGCGCCGGACTGGGGGCAGAGGTGCCCGAGGCTCGCTGGCCGGAGTCCAGTGGCCAGGGGCCGGAGGAGGTGCCAGAGGGAAGGAGTGCCTGCTCTTAGTGGCCCCCCATGTCGGCTGCAGCGCACGCGGCCCGAAGGGTGGGTAGGCTGCGGGGCCGGTGCCCCCCGCTCTACGCTCCGGAGCCGGGCTGCGGCGGCAAAGGCAGCGGGTGGTGCGCAACGCTGAGAAGACGCGGCGGTGGCGGCGGCGGCGGCGGCGGCAGCGGCGGCGGCGGCTGTGCTCCTGACCGGGGGGAAGGTGGCAGAACTGAGGCCGCGCCCCCTCCTTCAGTCCCCGCCCAGTCCCCGCCCCCGCCCTTCATGGGCCCGCCCCCTAGGCCGCGCGAGGCTTGAACTTGGGCGCAGGGGCTGACAGCGAGGGAAACAGTAAGGGGCTGAATGGGATTAGATTCAGGACAGATCCAGACATTCAGGGCAAAGGGGAGGGAGTAATTTACCCACTGAAAGGGGGTTCCTGGCTTGAGGCCTACGAGGACTCTTGGTATCATTGCAAAGAACCAGGCCGCACACCTTGCTTGACTCACCTACCTGTATTCGGGTGGGGCCTCCAAAAATTGCTGATTGGTTGTCCATCACTCTGGATCTTGATAGTGTACTCTTGTTGCCATACTCTGAGGAATATGTGGTTTTTATCTTCCTTCTGTTAGAAGGGCTGGAAAGGCCTCGGGTGAACTGGCATTGAAACCTGAGGCAGTACTCATCTGCCCTTTCTGGTAGGGCACAATAGGTGGTGAGGGCCTGGCCTGTGAGAGGCAGGTACTGGCAGGCAGGTAGGAGCCAGGCTGGGAGCCGCAGGTTGTGGCAGGTCTAATTGGGGTGAGGAGAAGAGACAGTAGGCAAAGGGGGAGGAGACCAGGAGCACAAGGGCACCTGAGCCTAGCTGGCAGCAGGAGGAAGCAGAGCCCTAGAGATGGTTGACAAGCTCCAGAACTGCCAACCAACTAACACCATCCAGCATAGAGAGCCCATCCAGAGATGACATAACCACAGAGTGAGGAAAGTAATACCGAATTTGCTCTCCAAGTAATCCTTATTCCTGATGCCTATGCCCAGAGCATTCTGCCCCTAAGGGCACACCGTTCCAGAAGGAGGGTGGTAGAGAGACATGCTCAGTGTAAGCACATCAAGGTTAAGGTAACAAGGTGGGGAGTGGCACCAGGCACCAGATGGGTTGAGGCTCCTTGGCCAATGCCCCACCCCTGTTTACTGTGCACCAACCAGGCAGGAACAGGAATGTTACAGGCTGGGAGTGGTGGTAGAACTGAACAGGGTGTGTGCCATGCACGTGTGTCACTGTGTGTACCTATCTGGTCCTATGTGTGCAAGAGCATGTCTTCATAGAAATAAAGCTTTGCACACCCATCTGTTTGTGGATTTGCAAAAAAGAACAGTTAAAAAGGAGAAAGCACACTTTTGGCTAAAAAGCTGGACTAGAGAGCCAAGTATTTGTTTCCTGGGTTCTCTTTATTGGATACCCCAATATCTTTGGGGCTAAGAGGGGAAACTGGTTGGAGTGGCTCGTAGCTCCCCAGGCATTTTATGAACCAAATAAGAAGAGGGGAGGGCTCCACTCCCAGCACATGCCACAGTTACCAGATTAAGCTGGTTGCCTTGGTAACATCCTCTCTGGGCAGGATTTGGGATTGTCAGGAAGAGGGAAGAATTGGGGAGTATGGAAGGTATGGGGGCTATAAATAAAAGGTTCAAAGAGACTTCTGGAAACTGGAAACACAGGGAACAGGACCCCAGCATTCTCCAGCTACTCAAAGCTATCAGGCATAGACTAAGTTTAAGACCTTGAATCAGAGAGGAAAGCCAGCATGGCATGATGGTCCTCCTAGGACATCAGTGGTTTTCACCCCAACTATACTTTGTAATCCAGGAACTTTTCAAAAATATTGTTGTCCAGGCCCCAACTTGTCAATTAAGTCAGATCTCTGAGGTAGGGCCAAGTGCTATAGTATTTTTTAAAAGTTCCCCAAGTGATTCACGTAGCCAGAGTTGAAATTCACTGCTCCAGGGAGTTCCCGTTGTGGCTCAGCAGATTAAGAACCTGACACAGTGTCCATGAGGATGTGATTTCAATCCCTGGCTTGCTCAGTGGGTTAAGGATCTGGCATTGCTGAGAGGTGCAGTGTAGGTCACAGAAGCGACTCAGATCTGGCATTGCTATGGCTGTGGTGTAGGCTGGCAGCTGCAGCTCCCATTTGACCCCTAGCCTGGGAACTTCCATATGCCGCAGGTGTGGCTGTAAAAGGGAGGGAGGGGAGGAAAGAGGAAAGAAATCACTGCCCCAGAGGGACAACCTAACCCAATCCAACATCCTGATGCTGAGAGACAACTTCAGGATTCTAAATCCTTTGCTGTTCTGTCTCCCACAAGGCCAGTGTGCTGACCCTGTGGGGATGTTTGGTGTGACATCTATACTCTACAACGGAAGAAATGGAGAAAGGGTGGTATGACTAATACCTGTGAGGAGGTGGAGGCAAAACACTTGGACTTCTGGAAGGGGACAGGGCAGGGCTACCTAATCTGTCTGCCCCTTACACTCCCCTTCTTTCTGCCCACTGAGAAGCAGGCTGGGAGGGCAGAGAACCTGGGGGCTTTGGCGAGCTTGAGTTTCTTCTTGCTGAGCTGGTTACCAGGGCAACAGAGAGAGCAATGGGATCTAACTGCAGGACCGGAGAATCAAGAGGCAGGGGTGAGGGGGAAGTATCCTAACATGTTCATTCTTCTTGCCAGCAACCCACCCCCAAGGCTGGCTGGCATTCTTTGCATGACCCCAGGAGATCAGGCCCATCGTTACCCATCATCCCCTGCAGGGGAGGAGAAAAGAAGCAAACTGACAAGATTCAAAGAGGAATTCGGGATCAGGAGAGTCACGGTCCTCTGGCTACAGCAGCACCAAAGAGAAGAGGAGGGAGTCCCAACTGTCATTTTACGAGGCACCATGATGCCCATGCCCCCAGGAGACAAATACGTGTGGGACCCAAGGATAGACGCTGCCAGCTCCACACTAAATTCAATTGCCCTCTACACCAGGGATAGCCTTTGTAGTAATTGTCCACACCACCCACAATCTGGAGGACCTAAAGGAGGAAAAAGCTCAAAGCTCCCAAGCAGCCCAGGTAACCGGCAACATGAGTTGGAGCTGGTCTTTGAACCGCCCCTCTTCTTCACCTGTTCTAAGACTGCTTGGAGCCTCTTAAGACTGTGGTCCCTGATACTTGAGCGCCAGCACAACTTTTCCTTTTTGAGAGAGCTAGCTATCGGAACCTCTCCCTCTCGCAGGACCTGGCACAGCTGTACTGACATCTGGAGCATCACCTGGCAAAACTTACCAAACACTCAAGGCAGGCATGAGGGATACTGGATCTTCGTGTAGGTAAGCAGCATCTTACTAGTCTTTCTGTCCCTGTCACTCCCAATCTAAGGGACTGCATATTCTGGTGGCAATGTGGTTAGGAAAGTTCACCGACAGGGAGTACAGTCACTTGTGGCCTCCATTTCACAAGTCTGAGTTGTGGCTGTGACTCTAGGGAATCAGGGAGTCTGCTTCCCTTGCTCATAAATTAAGATTCATGCAATACACTGGCAAAGGAGCCAAGTTTACATGTCTAAATTTTATTATCTCCAAAGATACAATGGCAATCACATATGTGCACCCGTTAAAACAGTAACAAACAACAACAATACATGTGGAGAAATTCTTGCAACAAAACACAGTGGACCAACAGAGACAGCTGTCACAGTGTCTTAAGGTCTGGGAATCTGGGCATGCTGCCCATTGGCTTGAGGAGACATCTTCAGGTTTAAGGCAAAGGGAAAAGCCTACAAAAGGCACAACCACCAGCTACCCCTAGAAGAATCTCTCAGTCATTTCATGCTTGGGGGTTACAGCTTGAGTGCCTCTCTCCCCTCCCACCCCACACCTGTGACTCAAGAGTGGTTAAGCCAACTGCTAAAGAGAAGGAACAGAATTAGTGACATTACTTGGGGAGAGACACAGCTGCCACCTTCTCCCTCAGGTTCTGTAGAAGGACAAGGACAGTGGCCAAGTCACCCCTGGCAGACACAAGTGCTGCAGTAACATTCTGCAGAGGGGGCAGGGGAGTGGCTCAGGGCCAGAGAGGGAGGAAAAGAGGGAGGAGCCCTTACCCTGAAAGTGACTGGCTTTCTTAGACTTTAAGTCCAGGTGTGGTATCTTCTGTTTGCAAAGAGAGGAGTAAAACTTAGGGGAAAATAAGGTAGTAACATTTAAAACACTTGTAGCAGGAAAGACATGGAGAAGAGCAATTGCAAAGGACAAGGAAGACTGCCTGCTGGGTAATATTTGCCTCTTGAGAGATGCATTGGTCCACAGCAATGAGGGAGAGATAGAAGGGATGGAAAGAAGAGCAGAGCCCTCTAGTTCCACTTACCTCAGAGGCTGAGCCCCAAGGACTGTGTGAATACATACCCCTAAGGTGCAAAGGCTCCCACTCCACCTTCTTTTTCTCACTAAAGCATCTGGTTTGCCATCTTTCCTCACTGTTGAGACTTTGCCCTCAGCTGAGGACTGAAGCCTACCAGGGTACAGAGACTAATGGAGGCTCAGAGTCCTAAAAACCAAAGTCAAGAACAAGAGCTCCTACCAGACACTTTGAAATTTTCTCCACAATGGGATACTCTGCGCAGACAGCTTTGTTACCATAGGGTTAGAAGAGTTACGAGAGTCCAAGTGTACAATGACAAAGGCCAACCAAAAATGAAAGGCCAGCTCTTTGAATACTTGGTGGGGGAAGACTGGCCAGGAAATAAGTTCTCAATTTTCTGGGATGCAAGGAAGAGCCAAAAGGGAAACCAGAGGAGCAAGCAAACCAGAGAATGAACTTGTTTCATTTAAAGGCAGAGACAGAAAAAAGAGAGAGAGAGAGGGAAACTAAAAGAACATTAATTTCAGAACAAGAAGCCAGGCTTTAAAAATGAACACCTTAGAAAACAAAATAAACAGGAAGGAGCTTCCCTGGGAGCAGAAGACACGTGAATTTCCCAGCAGAAAGTGAAGATGAGCAAAAAAAACGTGGACTCCTAGATGTAGTCTCAGAAGCTGGGGCTGTCTGGATCCCGGCTCCTCTGAGCATAGCCAACTCAAGGAAAGACCGGAAACGGGAGGAAGTCCACTTGTTTCTCCCTTTCTCCAACAGAGCCTCTCCTCAGAGGAAGGTGGAGTCCTCCTCACTCAGCTGCTGGCTGGTAGGAGCCACCCTATATCCTTGAAGCCTTCCCGGTAGCAGACAGCCAGTTGTATTCTCTTCTCTCCTGGGTTCTCGCCTCTGTTGTCCTGACAGGGGTAGGAAAAGGGAAGAACCACCAAAGTGTTGGTGGGCTTTTTGGACATTTACAAACTATTTTCAAAAAGCCACATTCTTGGAAGTTCCTCAAGCTAGTATCCATAAGGATGCGGGTTCGGCCCCTGGCCCCACTCAGTGGGTTAAGGATCCCGTGTTTCGGTGAGCTGCGGTGTAGGTTGCAGATCCCATGGTGCTGTGACTATGGCTGGCAGCTGTAGCTCCACTTGGACCCCTAGCCTGGGAACCTTCATACGCTGTGGGTGTGGCCCTAAAAAAAAAAAAAAAAAAGCCACATTTCTAAATAATGTGTTTTTTTTTGTCTTTTAGCCTTTACGTGAGCCACTCCCACGGCATATGGAGGTTCCCAGGCTAGGGGTCGAATTGGAGCTGTAGCTGCCAGCCTACACCAGAGCCACAACAACTCGGGATCCGAGCCACATCTGCAATCTACACCACAGCTCACGGCAACGCCAGATCGTTAACCCACTGAGCAAGGGCAGGGACCGAACCCGCCACCTCATGGTTCCTAGTTAGATTCGTTAACCACTGCACCACGACAGGAACTCCTAAATAATGTATTTTTAAAGTAAAACCAAACAGCAGAACACAACAAGACCCTCATAGCCCTTCTCCTCCATGATCTTTAGAATTGGCTCTACTGTTAACTCCTCTCACTGAGATTTAGATTTCCCCTTTCTTCAATAAGGAATGCCCTCCTGCATTTCTTCCTTCCAGCTCCCACATGATATGCTGCCAAATTAACAATGGTTTCTACTCAACCCTGCTCACTGCATTCATAAAAGAAAGAAACGGGCAAGTGTGGGGTCTCCTCTAAGCCTCTCCCAACCCAAGCTACCCCATGATTACAACTTAAAGCATTAATTAGGTGATTGTTTGTTAAGCATGAACATTAGTTTTAAGAATGTTCTAAGAGTCACAGTAAGTTGTGCACTTACTTTTATATGATGTTAGATTTAAAATATTCAGACATTCACATTAACTGGAACCCCTGCTTACAACCTGAAATAATAAAGTTGGAATCTGTTATCAGGTGATTATATTAAAAAAAGGAGAGAGAGAGAGAGAGAGACCATTTTTCATAGAAACACACCCAGAAAAGGAGGGAAATCTGAAGGAAAAAAAAAGCCCGCCGATGTCATACGTGGCCTAAGCATCCCTCTTTTAGAGCTCCTTCCCTAGGAGCTCTCATACCTCGGGTGGTGGGGGCTTAATGGTGACCGGCTGGGGAGTCCTCCGGGGTGGGGAGGGCTTTGGCTGCACCTGCTGCTGGGCGGGGTTATAGTAGGTCACTCCTCCATATACCTGCGATGGGGCCTGGGACCCAGTAAGCAAGGAGAAAAAGGAATGAATTCATTCAAACTATGATGAACAGAAAAACATCATTCAGGTGCAAAAATAAGAGCACTGGGAATTTATAATTTTTTAAATCTTTAAGCTGTTCCCCTTTAAAATGAAGCGCTATTCATTTATGCCTTCATTTGTCCTAACACGGTTTCTATTTCTTCAAAGTACAGGCCAGCTTTCTTATCTAATTCCTACCATCAGCTGACAAACAGAAGAGACTGAGTTCAGTGGTGACACTCCAGATACCAGATGGTGTCAACCTGTTGGGAGTTAAACAGTACAGGGAGGGATAGGGCTAGTAAACAGAATACAGCTTTCTTATGCAGTTGACTAAACAGCAGACATGGCCTCCTAAGACATACCAAAACACTTGCATCAAACACCATTAAAAAAATGGAAGCGAATAAACAGATGCTAGCCATTACATAAATTGCATTTCCAGCTCTTGACCACAAAGAGGCATCCTGGTGCCACCTGCAAAGGAGGGGCATTGAAATGTTCTCTCAAATTCCTTGGGCATCCTCCCCATACTATATTCCAGTCTGATTTAAAGGATGTGTACCTAGGGAGATCTCATTAGCCATCTCACCTGTGTGTTGGGATATAGATGAGGAGGCGGTGGGGGAGGCAGTGCCCCTGGAGCATAAGGGTAACTGGGATTACCAAAGTTCATGACGCCTGGAGCAGAAAAGTAAGTAGGAGCAAGCAACTGCTGAGGTGGTGGCTGTCCTGGAGACATGGATACTGGTGGGGGATAGAGGCCTGGATTGGGCAGAGGTGCCGGTGTCTGGTGGGGATGTAAACCTGGACAAGGAGCGGAGAACAAAAACTGAAATGAAAGGTAACACCATTCCCAAGGGCTGGCCTGGCTGGACTGGTCAGCACAGACAAGCTCATGATGGAAGTCCTCAGGATGGACCCAAGAGGGGCTGCTGCCCAAGCAGCCAAAGTGGCCAGCCTCAGAGCAAGCAGCATAGAGCTCAGGAGGATGAGGTTTGTGAAGCACCCAACACATATCCTCACGTACTGGAAGCATATGAGCAGAGGCGCAGAGCTTACCTGGGTGGGGTAGGTGCATTTCTGGCTGTACAATCATGCCCTGAGGAGGCAGTGGGGCAGGGCTGTCACCATGGGTATAGATTGGTCCCTGGAACTGCACTGTAAGATATCACATTGGGACTCTCATAAACCCTCACTCTTCACATCACAGGGATAAGTCTCCTTGTCCCCCAAACTCTTGAAAAAGATGTTCTCAACTTTCCATGTGAAGAAAACAGCAACCGGAAAATGTTTGTTAACTACTGTGAGAGGTCAAAGGAGAAATTCGGGAGGCAGGAGGCTGGTCTCTTAGTTCACGTCCCCCTGCCAAAAAAGATACCCCAACAGTAAAAATAAACTCACGGGGATCATAGTAATGTCCCTCCATGATACTGATGTGCACAGGAGGGGCAGGGGGCTCTGGCATAGGTCTTTGCCGTTGAGATGAGTAGCGTTTGGCTCGCCCACCCTGGACACCCTGAAATAAAGAAAGAGGTCTGAGCAAGACTTCCAGAGGGCTGACTCTCATTCCAAGTTCCACCCTTCTTTAGGTACCACAAAACCTGACTTGGTCCATGGCAGTGTTAAAAAAGTATCTGCAAAATGAACTGAAAAACTAATAAAAAGCATCAAGATCTAAACCCAAACCTTGTACCCTACATTTCTGGAGACCCAGATTAAAAGAAACATGGCAGGAGTTCCTGCTGTGGTGCAAGGGGACGGGCAGCATCTCTGCAGCGCCAGGACACAGGTTTGATCCCCAGCCCAGCACAGTGGGTTAAAGGATCCGGCAGCTGCAGGACAGATGACAGATGTGGCTTGGATCTGATCCCTGGCCGGGGAACCCCATATGCCATGAGGCAGCCCAAAAAGAAAAAAGAAAAAAAAATAAATATGGGAAACCCGACTTGGTTTAAACAGTGGAGAGGCCTGTGACATGCACCCTCCTCCATCTACCCTTTGCCCCCTTCTGTACCATTTCTTCCATCCGGTTGAACTGAGGCGGAGGTCCTGCTCCCATGTGCATGTGGTTGGGTACACCTGGAACACATCAAAACAGTCACTGCTGCAGAGCAGATAGATGTGAATGGGACTAAAGTTATCTCAAACAAGTGACAGGTTGAAGAACCCAAAAGGGGAATGGCTTTCTTCTTTTAAACTGACAAAATTCCTTTTAAACTACCTCTGCTTACTGTCACGCCAGCATTGGAAATTTGCCCCCACTGCCTGCCACCTTAACATAGCAATAACAGCCTTTGAACATGAAAACAGAACAAAACAAAAACAAACCTTCAGGAAGAAAATGCAAGTTCAAAATTGTCCCATCAAATACTTCCCTGTACCGAATCCCTGGGAGATTATAATTAGCATATTACACTATCAAACACAGTGAAAGATCTCAGCCCTAGAGTTTCTGAGTAACAGCTGGAAAGGGGAGGATGTTCTTAATCCTCCTGATTATTCCTGGCCACAGAGGTCTAGGCTAGAAGTATGGGAAGAGATGCTCCTCTGGCCAAAGATGCCGCAGAACAAAAAAGCAATGTTTTAGAGACTGTCTTCCAATGATAATGAGGCACTGGTAGGAGCGTGTACGCCTCTGTCCAAAGATCAACTCCGGTCCAATTTTCCCTATCCTGGTTTTTGGTGTTCAAAAATCACATACACCAGAAAAGAATGCTGATATCCCCAGTCCAAATGAGGATTTCCCACCTTTAAGTTCAAGTTAGATTTCAGAAACTAAGGAAAAGATCATCTGATCTAACTGGAGGAAGGAAAAAAGGATAAGCGAGAGTGGTAGAGAGAGGCCCCAGTCTCTAGCACTATGCTGTCCAACATGATATCCACTAGCCACATGTGGCTATTTACATTTCAATTAATTAAAATTAAACATTCAGGAGTTCCCATCGTGGTGCAGTGGAAACAATCCGACTAGGAACCATGAGGTTGTGGTTTGATCCCTGGCCTCACTCAGTGGGTTAAGGATCCGGCATTGCTGTGGCTGTGGTATAAGCCGGCAGCTGTAGCTCCAGTTAGACCCCTAGCCTGGGAACCTCTGTATGCCTGGGAACCTCTGTATGCCACCTCTGTATGCAGCCCTAAAAAGCAAAAAAAAAAATTTTGTTTAGATTAAAAATTCAGTTTATCAGTCACTCTGGCCACATTACATGTATTTAAAAGCACGATCAGGAGTTCCCACTGTGGTGCAGCAGAAATGAATCCGACTAGTAACCATGAGGTTGTGGGTTCGATCCCTGGCCTCGCTCAGTGGGTTAAGGATCCAGCGTTGTCATGAGCTATGGTGTAGGTCAAAGATGCAGATCGGATCCTGTGTTGCTGTGACTATGGTGTAGGGCAGCAGCTGTAGCTCTGATCTGACCCCTAGCCTGGGAACCTCCATATGCCGCCAAGTGCGGCCCTAAAAAGCAAAAAAATAAAAAATAAATAAATAAAATAAAATAAAAGCATGATCATTACAGAAAATTCTACTGGCTTTGAAGACTTAGGAAGTTAGAGATTAAGAGATACTTATCCAGGAGTTCCCGTCGTGGCACAGTAGTTAACGAATCCGACTGTGAACCATGAGGTTGGGGGTTCGATCCCGGGCCTTGCTTAGTGGGTTAAGAATCCAGCGTTGCCATGAGCTGTGGTGTAGGTTGCAGACGCGGCTTGGATACCGCATTGCTGTGGCTCTGGCATAGGCTGGTGACTACAGCTGATTCGAACCTAGCCTGGAAACCTCCATATGTTGCGGGAAGCGGCCCTAGAAATGGCAAAAAGACAAAAAAGTAAAAAAATAAATAAAAATAAAAAAGAGATACTTATCCAAATTCGAATGCAGTTTCTGCCTTGAACCATTTAAATATTAGCTCAAATAATAACTATCCACCTTTTCTATAGAGAATGGTAAAGGATTCTACATTCAGGAGCTCAATATTGACGACTGATCAGTTAAGAGTAAGCAAAGCAGTGAGACAGCCTTGTGTAATAGCTAAAACTGCTCCAAGGTCTTTAACTGAATACCGCTATGAATCTGTTTCTTGCGGTTAATGAAAATGAAGATACTGTCAAACACCACATCCCTGAGAGACATAAGTTTCATGCCCCTAATCTAATGATGCAAAGGGAAAAAAGCTAGTCACTAACCCTAAGGTACCTACCCCGAAGTTCTCGTGACTGCATGAACGAAGGCTGTCCTGGGGTCCAATTCTGTTCTGTTATATTTAGTTGGGCCACGTCTTGTTCAAGTCCACCGGTAGTAGAATCCACTGGAGCCTCCCAGTTTCCAGTCTTAGCAGGTGGTGGTGGTGTGGTTTCTGGGACTGGAGGTGCTGGGGTCAGCCCTTCAGGTGGAGGCGGGACCTCCTCTGCAACCTTGACTGCATCTCCAGCTTTGATTCTGGTTCTTCTTGCCCGGGAATAGGATTTCTTTTCAACAGGCCTGTCAGGGGCCGGAGGTGTAGTTTCAGGAGCAGGATTTGGTATCTCTGGGGCTGCCTCTTCCTTCTCAGGACTGTCAAGCACTTGAGTGTCTGTTTCTGGAGATGGATCCCTTACAGGACTCTGCTCCAGGCGCCGTGACCGGTAACTGGTCTCGTGTTTAGCAGTCTCACCAGACCGGCCAGCATGCTGCCCACCAGCTTCCACAGGCCTAAAACCAGCACGACCTTCCTTGAAGCCCCCAGATCGAGAGTAATTCCTGGGAGCAGACATGCGGCCAGTACCTGCAGCATTCCTGTTGATAAATGTCCTTGGTGGCAGGGTGCCCCCAGGACCCTGGTGGCGATGGGGCTTATTTGGCCGCTCACCAATCCAGCCTTGATCTCTCTGTGGAGGACTCCCAAACCTGAACAAATGGAAAAGTGAAATAACGAAAGGGGCCACTGAGGTATAAACTGAGGGTCAGGAGACTCTGCATATTCCTCATCCATTCAATTATGGGCTGGACTGGCACCTTAAAAAGCAGAGCTTTTTTCCTGCAAATATCAATAGTGTAGGTTCCAAAATTTCCTTACCTGGGTTTCCGAATTCTTCGGGGTTTGATGTCATCAGGATTGTGAGCTGAGCGGATGTCATAGCCATAAAGAGCGATGAGCTCCTGTCGGGACTTTGGAGCCTGCTCATCTTCCCGAAACTTGTCATGCTCCCAGCGACCCTCATCCTTCCAAAGCTTTCGCTGACGTCCCTTGGGTCTGGTTGAAACCAGGGAAAAGTGTCTCAGGTTGGCAGACTCTACCGAGTGAAGATGTTCATGAAATAAAGAGGGCTGGGCAGGGAAACAATAGGAACTCAGGTAGTCTCTCCACCTTCCCAGACAAGTTACACAAAACGGACCTTCCAAAAGCAAGAGTGAATCACAGCACCTCAGGGCCTGCTGGGCTCCAACGTAACAGGAATAGAAACGAGCAATGACTTCACTTCAAACTACTTCAAAGTACTCTGGAAACACCTCTATCCTATAAGGTTGCCTAGCCAGGTATTTCATATCCCAGAAGATTGAGCCTCAGATTAAAGAAGGCGGTGGAGATGTGGGTTTGGATCCCAGCTCCGCCACCAGAGCTCCTAAATATTCTAAGCTTTACTTTCCTCATTTGTACAAGAAGGATAATCACAGTACATACCTCAAAACGGTGTGACTCATAAATGAGATTATACGGGTTAAAACACTTAGCAAAGTGCCTGGCATGCAGTAAGCACTGAACACGTACTAACATACCACAGAGCTGTTACCTGACTTCCTCCTCCTGAGTCTGCCCTCGAAGATCATGCTCAAAAAAGAGCCCTTTCCGGGGTATGTATGCTGGGTTCTTCCGATCTTCGTCATCATCCAAATGTTTAGGGCCCTTTTTACCAACTTTGTTCTCCACAGGCTCTGTGCTTTCCTGTCAGACAGATAAAGGGCTCCTTACTCACTCCAAGGTTAAGAGCACCTATTCTAGAACCCAAATGAAGGCCTTTGGTGGGTACTAACCTGTCCATCCCCACTCTGCCTCTCTCCAGTCACAGTGCCTTTGGAGTCAGGCTTTTCTTCTCCTTTCTCTTCCTTTGCTGAGGAATTAGCAGCATCATTGGCCTCGGATTTCAGCTCCACTTTGGAGTTTTCCTCTTCACTATAATCTCCTTCATCACCCTGAAAAAAAATTTCCCTGTCAGCTACGGAAACAATATCTGGACAATGATTTTTTTTTTTGGCCACACCCACAGCATGGAAAAGTTCCTAGGCCTGGATCGAACTCCAGCCACAGCTGTAACAAAAGCAACAGCAATGACACCACCAGATCGTTAACCTGCTAAGCCATGAGGGAACTCCTGAATACATCTGAAAATTTTCCAAAACAAACAGAACAAAAAAGAAGGAGTTCCCATTGTGGCTCAGCAGATGAAGAACCTGACATATGAACCTGTCTATGAGGATGCAGGTTCAATTGCTGGCCTCACTCAGTGGGTTAAGGATCCAGCATTGCTGCAGCTGTGGCATGGGTTACAACTGAGGCTTGAGAAACTCCATATGCTGCAGGTGTGGCCAAAAATAAATAAACAAGAAGCTTTAAAATAAAATTTTCCTTTTTTTTTTTTTTTTTTTTAAGGGCTACACCTGCAACACACGGAAGTTCCCAGGATAGGGGTCGAACTGGAGCTGCAGCTGCCAGCCTACGCCACAGCCACAGCAGAGCTATGGGCTAGGGAGGTAGGTTTAGAGACCTGTGAAGACACAAAGAAATGGATTCAAGGGAAGATGGTCTGGTCCCCAGTGGTGGGTTAACACATCAGGGGACCAGTGATCCTCTGCCACCTGGTAGACGCGTGTGCCGTGGTCTCTTATTCTACCATTGGGTCTGACACTCAATCTGTACCAGACCCTCTCCTAACTCCAAGCCCAGGATGGTTTCAGGAACCTGACCAGAGAGACTCTCTGTGAGATTCCTGATGAAGGGAGAAGCTTTCAAGCTGTTTCTGACCTTTTTTCAAACAGGGCCAAGACTGCCTGACTGGCCCCAGACAAGCCAATTAAGTCCCCTTCCCCTTTATTCCTTGCTTCATATCAGGATATTTCCGCCTCTAAGTGTTTTGGGTGAGGATTCTCAAAAAGGTGACATTCATGAAACCCAGAGAATTGAGAGACTGACACCACACTATGAGAATGAGGGCTTTACCTACAGCTTTTTTTCTTTTTCTTTTTTTACTTTTTAGGGCCACACCCTTGGCCACATCCCAGGCTAGAGGTCAAATCAGAGATACAGCTGCTGGCCTACATCACAGTCACGGCCAATGCAGGATTCGAGCCGCATCTGCGATCGACACCACAGCTCACGGCAACACCGGATCCTTAACCCACCGAGCAAGGCCAGGGATTGAACCCACATCCTTATGGATACTAGTCAGGTTCGTTACCTCTGAGCCACAATGGGAACTCCCACCCACAGCTTTTCTTTCCTTGGGCCTATGTTCCCTGCAGGTTCTATAGCAGAAATTCCAAGAATCTTCACTGGTGTTTCTGAGACCTTAATTTATTATTCCCCTCCCCTGACACTCCCTCCCCACACCAAATTCAGGTATCTTAAAATAGTATCAGCATGATTAATGAGAGAACTTTGTTTTATGCGCTATCCTACTAGTCTATGTCAAATGAGGCAACTCTTTTATTCTAAATGAGAAACTAATTTTGTTTCCTGGGCAGGACAGAAAGATACAAGTAACACAGTGCTGAAAAGACTCCAAATTAGAGTCCAAGCTTGGTCTAACTGAAGCCAAGGTGCTACCCTAGGAGCAAGCTTCTTTGACTGTGAGCTGGCGTCAAAACCCTTTTCCAGAGACAAACTCCCCTACTGCTGACTCTTGGAGTGAACACCCTTCCCAATTTGAAAGCCTAGCTCTGCTTCCCTGGCAGAATTCCCATGCATAAGTTTTCGCTCATTTTTCCATTCCCCACACATTTCAAGAGTAAGAGGTGGAGTTGGTATCTTCCTCATCTTCAGTGTCTCTTCCAGGTCTAACTCCTCCACCTCATTTTAAACTCATGCTCCTCCGAAGCTCTTATACCTAGCTATACAGGTATCCCCGGCTTCTCAAAAATTTACTTTACACCACTTTGCATTATGAAAGACCTACATTAGTGCCTGTTTTTCAAAAGAAATTTGAGGAGGACTTTTGTTTTAAGAAAAAAGGCAAAAGTGAAAATTGCACTCAGTGTTTGTTTTGCGCTGAGCTGTCATACAGGCAGCTCCGTACCCCAAGTAGAAAGAGTGGTACCACCAAGCTCCAGCCCTGGGAACTATACTCAGCCTCTCAGCATCAAGCTGTCATAGCACTGAACTGTCTGAGCATTCGTGCTTTATCTTGGTTTATTTTGTGCATTCTTTGGCAAGATGTGTCCTAAGGTAATTGCTTCGTTGCTTTAAGCCATTTCAGCCTACTAAAGCTCTCATGGGGGACACTCTACTATCAGACTGAGGGGGAAACCTGTACCCCTCTGCCTGGGCCTATCCTGTCATTGATCTGAAGACTCTGGCAATGAGCTCAGTCTTCACCTCCACTTCAGCCATCCACTTTCAAGTACACACTTCAGACTAGTCTGACCTGGAACTGATACATATGTTTTCAAAGTGAACCTGATCCACTTAAAACAAAAATCTTAAATACCACAGTCTTTGATCAAAGCTGCCACATGCAAAAGAATGAAGTTAGACTCTTACCTCATCTGTTATAGAAAAATTAACTTCAGAATGGATCAAAGACCTAAAATGTAAGAGCTAAAACTCTTAGAAGAAAACCTGACTTTGGCTTTGGCATGGATTAGCAGAAGCTTCTGAAGATATGCCATCGAATGCACAAGCAACAAAAGAAAAAATAAATATATTGGACTTCATCAAAATTGAAACCTTGGAGTTCCCATAGTGGCTCAGTGGTAATGAACCTGACTAGTATCCATAAGGATGTGGGTTCAATCCATGGCCTTAATCAATGGGTTAAGGATTTAGCATTGCTGTGAGCTGTGGTGTAGGTCACAGACGCGGCTTGGATTTGGTGTTGCTGTGGGGCTGTGGTGAAGGCTGGCATCTGCAGCTCTGATTAAGCCCCTGGCCTGGGAACTTCCATATGCCACTCATGTAGCCCCGAAAACCAAAAAAAAAAAAAAAAAAAAGAAAGAAAATAAAAAAAGGATAACCCACAGAATGGGGAAAAAATATTTGCAAATCATATATCTGAGAAGAAACTTGTGTCTAGAATATATAAAGAGCTCTTACAATTCAATAATTTTAAAAACCCAATTAAAAAATGGACAAGGTTAAGTGAATAGCTACTTCTCCTAGGAAAACAGACCAAAAATGGCCAAAAAACACAAGAAAAAATGCTCAATATCATTAGTCATTAGCAAATTTGAAACCAAAACAAGATACCATTTCATACCTACTAGGATGGCTAGAATCAAAAAATCAAGACAATAAGTGCTGCTGAGTATGTGGTGAAACCAGAATCCCCATATACTGCTTCTGAGAATGAAAAATGATGCAGCTGCTTTGGAAAACAGTATGGCAATTTTTCAAAAAATCAGAGTTATCACATGACACAGCAACTCCATTTCTAGAGAAATGAAAACATACATGCACACAAAAACTTGTACGTTAATGTTTATAGCAGCATTACTCACAGTAACAGCAGCCCTTCCACCAACAACCATTCTTTTTTTTTTTTTGAGGGCCACACCTGCAGCATATGGAGGTTCCCAGGCTAGGGGTCTAATCGGCGCTGTAGCCGTCAGCCTATACCACAACCACAGCAATGCGGGAGCAGAGCCGCGTCTGCAACCTACACCACAGCTCACGGCAATGCCGGATCCTCAACCCACTGAGTGAGGCCAGGGACCGAACCCACAACCTCATCGTTCCTAGTCAGATTCGTTAACCACTGAGCTATGACAGGAACTCCCCAACAATCATTCTTAATATCTTTCCTTCTATTTCACAAGGAAAACAAAACAAAGAAAGAAACACCAGCTTCCTCCCTATACACCTTTCCTTCCCACCTCTCTATAATTACCACGGAAGATTTTTTTGTGTGTGTCTTTTTAGGGCCACAACCTGAGACAAATGGAGGTTCCCAGGCTAGGGGTCAAGTCAGAGCTGTGGCTGCCGGCCTACACCACAGCCACAGCAACGTGGGATCAAAACTGCATCTGCGACCTACACCACAGCTCACAGCAAGGCCGGATCCTTAACCCACTGAATGAGGCCAGGGATTGAACCTGCGTCCTCATGGATACTAGTCAGATTTGTTTCTGCTGAGCCATGACGGGAACTCCAGATGTTTTTCCTGTCTGGTTCCTATTGCTTCTCAAGGACACCAGTACACTTACTACCTACCTACCCCCCTCCCTTTTCTTTCTCTTTCTACTCATTTCTTCATTCCTTAACCATATTCGATTTTCCAACTTAAAAAATAACACCAGAGCCAGGACTGTTGGCATCAATCATGCCCCTGCAAGGGAAGAAGCTTCTGGATATCAAACATGGGAGCCCCTAAGGTGGATACTGATGCAGGATTTCACCCCCAAAGGCAATGCAGGAACATTTCAAAGAGGTTATAGCCTGTATTGCAACGACTATGTCAATGTGAACAAACAGAGCATTGCTGGGCTTTCTATGGTGATACTGCCTTATCCGCTTCTTAACTACTGCCATTCAGACAAGGAACTCAAACATGAGCGGCTGTGCAAGTACCACCGAAGAGGGCGCACTCTGCATTCCTGACCTGGACCCTTGCCTGGCACCCCTGAGTCCTTTCATATCCTAAGGAGAATTAACATTCAATAAAAGATGACTGGTAAAAAAATAAAATAACACCAAACCCTCTCTTGACTTCAGAGCCTTCTTTCTAGCTAGCTTCCCTCTAGCTTCCTTATGGAAGTCCTAGTTTCTTTGAAGAATTTTCTTGAAGGATTCTGGGGAAATGGTAGCAGCATTTTTTTTTTTTCCTTTCCCTTTTAGGGGCACACCTGCGGCATATGGGAAGCTCCCAGATTAGGGGTCAAATTGGAGCTGTGGTTGCCGGCCTACACCACAGCCACAGCAACGTGGGATCCGAGCCCCATCTGTGACCTACACCACAGCTCATGATAACTCTGATGCCCAACCCACTGAGCAAGGCCAGGGACTGCAATCTGCATCCTCATGGATGTTAGTTGGAGTCATTTCCTCTGCGCCACAACAGGAGCTCCCTCAGCAACCATGCCTCTTTATTTAACCCAGGGATCAAATTTGCATCCTCATGGACACTAGGTTGGGTTCTTAACCCACTGAGCCACAGCGGGAACCACAGCAGCACAGTTTTTCATATCTTCAAATCTCCACATGAAATGGAAAAATCAAAATCAAAATTCTCCGGACAGCCGTGAGCTGTGGTGTAGGTCGAAGACTCGGCTTGGAACCCACGTTGCTGTGGCTGTGGCATAGGCCAGCAGCTACAGCTCCAACTAGACCCTTAGCCTGGGAACCTCCATATGCCTTGGGTGCAGCCCTAAAAAGGACAAAAGACAAAAAAAAAAAAAAAAAAAAACTTCCTCTGGACAGCATTTACAACAAAACTAGGTCATGAGGTATCCCCCAGGCGCCAAAATATAAACATATAATGAAGCATCAATAGCCACAAAATCTGCATCAGTGCTGGAGAAAGCAAAGAGCAATAAAAGAACCTGAAAACAGGAAAACCCTGAACTAGACAACAGGTATTCAACAGAAAGCAAAACTAAGAACTACAGTTGAAACCAGAAGGGGTTTTATGGTCTCCAACAGAATGTGAATTTAAAGGTCCTGCAATAAGGTCTAAAGCAGTCTAACCCCTCTGAAATCTTAAAACCAATCTTGATTCCTGGACTCCCTTCCAAGACAGGGTCCAACATTGAATATAAAACTTGAGAAGAGAATCAAATTTTGTCCAGCTGAAGAGGGACAAAAGGAATGAAGGAAAGAGAAGGTCCAAAACAAATTAGAGAAGGGAATAAAAGTAGGAAATCTCAGAACACAAGCTCCGATTCGACCCTTAGCCTGGGAACTTCCATATGCCGTGGGTGCAGCCCTAAAAAAATGTTTTAAAAAAAGAATATTACATAAGGCATGAAAGCACACCAATCAGAATTAGAAAAATTCAAAAATGAAATGAAAAAACTCAGGAAGGTATTAGAAATTTTTTTTTGTTTGCTTTTTAGGGCCGCACCTGTGGCATATGGAGGTTCCCAGGCTAGGGGTTGAATCAGAGGTACAGCTGCCAGCCTATGCCACAGTCACAGCCACGTGGGATCCGAGCTGCATCTGCAACCTATATACTACAGCTCATGGCAATGCCAGGTCCTTAACCCACTGAGCGAAACCAGGGATCAAACCCGCAACCTCATGGTTCCTAGTCGGATTTGCTTCTGCTGCGCCACAATGGGAACTCCCCAGGTATTAGAAATTTTTAAAAGATCATTTCAAATACAAATTCTGAAACTGGAAAGAACACAAGAGTTAATGAACACAACAATAATGCCTTATGAAAAATAAAAAGTGAAAAGAAAGAAAACATTTAAAAATGAAAAGGAAATGAAGGAACAGAATCAAAGGGTTAGAGAGAAAGGGTCAAATACTGAAGATAGGAAAATAGTATTTGGACAGAAGTTCATAACATAGTGGAGAGCACATCTCATACCTGTGAGCACGGATCCAGAATGACCAATTCCAAGACAAATTCTAGCAGAATTTTTGGACCTTCAAGAAAATATACTGGAACCATCTATACAAAAATTGCAAGTGAGGAGTTCCTGCCATAGCACAGCAGAAACAAATCCAACTAGGAACCATGAGGTTGTGTGTTTGATCCCTGGCCTTGCTCAGTGGGTTAGGAATCTGGTGTTGCCATGAGCTGTAGAGTAGGTCGCAGACACAGCTTGGATCCCACCTTTCTGTGGCTGTGACGCAGGCTTGCAGCTACAGCTCCAATTAGACCCCTAGCCTGGGAACCTCCATATGCTGTGGGTACGGCCCCAAAAAGACCAAAAAAAAAAAAAAAGCAAGTGATCTATAAGGGGAAAAAAATTAGGTGATCTCCAGTCAGTTTTATGTAAATAAAAAGCTCTGGCTCACATCGGTATTTTCCAGGTCCATGGAAAGAATTTGAAAGAAACACAAAGGAGAGAGAAGGCATGCTGAGCTGTACCATGAGTGAGCAACCATCGAAATCTTTTCAACTGATACACTGTAAAGAAAAGGAAGGGATGAAAAACTAACCTCTAGACTAAGAGATCAAATTTTAAGAAATAGCCAAGACTGGAGTTCCTGTTGTGGCCCAGTGGATTAAGGATCTGGTGTTGTCTCTGCAGTTGCTCGGGTAGCTGCTGGGGGGCAGGCTTGAGTTGCCGAAGCTGTTGCATAGGTTGCAGCTGCAGCTCAAGTTCGATCCCTGACCCTTAGGAACTTTCGCATGGTGTGGGTGCAGCCAAAAAAAAAGACACAGACAAGACTAATGTGCACTGTCTAGATATACACAGTTAGTAACCAAGGAGAAATGCAAGCAAGTAACAGATTTCTATGAAAGGCAAGATATCAAGTGTCTTTTCTAATCTAGACTAGTATACTGTCCAACAAACTCTTTGGGATGATAGAAATATTTTTATCTGTGCACATGTGGCTACTAAGTACTTAAAAATGTGGCTATTGGAGTTCCCGTCGTGGCGCAGTGGTCAACGAATCCGACTAGGAACCATGAGGTTGCGGGTTCGGTCCCTGCCCCTGCTCAGTGGGTTAACGATCCGGCGTTGCCGTGTGGAGCTGTGGTGTAGGTTGCAGACGCGGCTCGGATCCCGCATTGCTGTGGCTCTGGCGTAGGCCAGTGGCTACAGCTCCAATTGGACCCCTAGCCTGGGAACCTCCATATGCCGCGGGAGCGGCCCAAGAAACAGCAAAAAAAAAAAAAAAAAACCCCCCAAAAAAACAACTATGTCTTTTTTTTGTCTTTTTGCCATTTCTAGGGCCGCTCCCGAGGCACATGGAGTTTCCCAGGCTAGAGGTCCAATCGGAGCTGTAGCTGCCGGCCTACGCCAGAGCCACAGCAACGTGGGATCCGAGCCGCGTCTGCAACCCACACCACAGCTCATGGCAACGCCGGATCCTCAACCCACTGAGCAAGACCAGGGATCGAACCCGAAACCCCATGGTTCCTAGTCGGATTTGTTAACCACTGCGCCATGACGGGAATTCCAAATCTATGTCTTGTTAGTGCCACTGCCACTTCTTTAGGACCTCATCACCCTCCTTGGACCATCCTAACATTGTGCTCTGCCTCCAGTCTGGCCTCATCCACAATTCAACCTTCACACTTAAGCCTCCAGCAGCAGCCTTTCTTTCTTTGCTATTAGAGTAACTTCCAAACTCATTTATACACGGAATAGTAAATTGCTACAAATTCCAAAATCACCAAACCTCAGTGATCACTCCATACTGCCTGGCAGTCTTTCTAATGTTTCCGTTCTCTAATGACTACTGTAAACATTCACTCCAAGTCCTCTCATCTCCCTTTTACTCTCTGTAGACAACTTTACTGCTGACTTCAGAGAAAATAAATCATCTCATCAACCACATCCTGCCAATGCCATAGCCTAAATAACTTTCAGTGCTGTCCACCTTTATTTTCACTGCCACCACTCCATGGCGTGCCATACTTACTGCTTTCCTAGACTTCTACAATAGCTTACTTAACTAGCTTTTCTGTCTCGAATCTTGCTATCAGATCAACTTCCCCCACTGCACACAAAATAACTCATAAAAATAGAAACTGTCAAATATTACTGTGAATAAACGGCAACCTGGGATCTCAGCATATAAATCCGAGTCTTCCCTCCCTCTGCAAGATCCTGTTTCAGTAAGATTGTTTCACGTAGGTGTTCCTTGGATCTGAAGTCTAAGCCACATCACACTCCTGTTACGGGAGTTCCTGCCCTGGCACAATGGGTTTAGAACCCAACTGCAATGGCTCAGGTTGCTGTGGGAGCATAGGTTTGAGTCCCAGCACAGTGCAGTGGGCTAAAGGATCCGGTGTTGCCACAGGTGCGGCTTGGATTCAATCCCTGGCCCAGGAACTTCCATAGAGTGTGTGTGCGGCCGTAAAAAAATAAAATATAACACTGCTATGCTTTTTTAATTCTGTAGAATAAAATCCAAATACTTTTTCACCTGGCTTGTAAAGTACTTAAAGATTTTGACTGAGATTCCTCCTTTCCAGCAGTCATACTAAATTTTTCATATCATCTACTGACCATACGGTCCATCCTTTCTAGACCTTCTCCCATACGGCTCCCTCTGCTTAGACAATTCTACCTGGCTAACTCTGACTCATCCTTTGGGTCTCTGTTTGAACAATGGAACCTGTAAGCGTTTTTCAAACACCCTAAACCCAATCAGTTGCCCCTGCTATGTGCTCTCAAAGTGCCCTATGCTTCTGATACCATGGCATTTACCAAACATTACTGTAATTACTTGCCTGTCTATATTTTCCCCCTCTGACCTGGAATGTAAATTCCCTGTGAGCAGAACTATGTCTCTTTTATTCCAGTGCCTAGTAGAGCTCTTGGCACTGAGCAGGCAGTTAATAAAGAGAAAGAACAAGTAAGCCCTGCATGATTTAGTCCCTGCTCACTCATCTGCGTCTACTTCTGGTATCCATCCTGTCCCAACAATGCTCCAGCCACACCAAATTACTTTCAATCTTCTCTCCTGTCTCTGGGCTCCTGCAGCTGTTGTTCCCTCTGCTTAGAACATGGTTTGCCTGGCTAACTCAATTTATTCTTCCCTGACTGCTAAGATGGATTCAGCACCCAGCCATTAACACACTACTTAAGCCTATCCCCTAGCAGTTGTCGCCAAGTGCTATGATTGCCTTTATGTTTGTCTGACTTCCTTACTAACTTGAAAGATTTCTTTTTCCTTTTTCCCTTTTTCGGCTGCACCCAAGGCATACAGAAGTTCCCGGGCCAGGGATCAAATCTGAGTTGCATCTGCGACACACACCATAGCTGCAGCAATGCAGTGAAGCATTAACCCACTGCATCATAGTGGGAACTCCAGCTTTAAGACTTCTGAAGGAAAAATTTTACTATAATGTTCACTGCTACATCTCCAGAGCTTAGTGAAAAGTCTAATATGTAGTAACAGTTCTATAAAATTTGTAGGATGAGGAGTTCCCACTGTGGCACAATGGGATTGGCAGCATCTCTGGAGCACTGGGATGCAGGTTTGAGCCGCAGCCTGGCACAGTGGGTTAATGATCAGGCCACAGCAGCAGTACAGGTTGAAACTGTGATTCAGATCTGATGCCTGGCCCAGGAACTCCATTTGCTGAAGGGCGGCCAAAAATAAAATTAAATATTAAAAAAAGAAAAAAAAAGAAAGAAACATTTGTAGGATGAAACTTTCATCCATAATCCAATTCTTCCTGCATATAAGTCCATGACCAAAGTCTAGAACTTCGGACTCTATTTAACGACCCCAGGAAACAAGTAGTCATTTTGACAGTGTCTCTAGTAGTTTATCCAGTCAAAACAAATTCCTAAAGGTTTGGCTCAGGGAAACTTTCTGTTAAAGACAGAAAACCTCATCGATCAGCTGAGAAATGTTTCTGACACAAACCACTTAGAATCCTACCCTTTTGAGGTCTCAGATATACTCAGAAAAAATATCCAACTGGCTGGCTTCACTACTTAGGCATCATAAAAAGGGAATGTCAAACATCCTCTGAAGGGCTTCGCTCGGGATGTTCGCATTCTCTTATTTAGAACCTTATTTTCTTTAAATAAGGTGAAAAGCCAACTGCTAACAGTGTAAGACATATAGCCTGAAGAGGCTTACACCAAGCTTCCCTTGATGTAACTAAACAAGACCTTTTATAATAGTTTTTCAGAAGCATAAACGAAGAAAAAATGCACAAGAGGAGGTCCAAGTAGGTCATGGTACTTTTGAACCACAGATGTGCACAGTTTTAAAAATACATTTTCCAACCTACACCATAGAAAAAAGAACCTATCACACTTACTTCTGAGTCTTCTGCACTTTCGTAATCAGAGAGAACAGCTGAAAGAAAACAGAAACAGATTAAAAAAAAAAATCAACAGAAATTATTATAATTACATCTCTTGACTGCTTGTTGTGGGTGAAGTTAAAACTCTCATTTAATTCTGACATCAAAATTGGGTTGTGATGATCGTTGTCTAACTATAAATGTAACAAGATGTTCCCATAGTGGAGCGTGGAAACAAATCTGACTAGGAATCATGAGGTTGCGGGTTCGATCCCTGGCCTCGCTCAGTGGGTTAAGGATCCAGCGTTGCCGTGAGCTGTGGTGTAGGTCGCAGACACTGCTTGGATCCTGTGTTGCTGCGGCTGTGGCGTAGACCGACAGCTACAACTCAGATTGGACCCCTCGCTTGGGAACCTCCATATGCGGCAGGTGCAGCCCTAAAAAGACAAAAAAAAAAAAAAAGCTACGAATGTAATAAAAATCACTGAGTTAAAAAAAAATTCTTTTTTTTTTTTTTGTCTTTTTGCTATTTCTTGGGCCGCTCCCGCGGCATATGGAGGTTCCCAGGCTAGGGGTCGAATCGGAGCTGTAGCCACTGGACTACGCCAGAGCCACAGCAACGCGGGATCCGAGCCGCATCTGCAACCTACACCACAGCTCACGGCAACGCCGGATCGTTAACCCACTGAGCAAGGACAGGGACCGAACCCGCAACCTCATGGTTCCTAGTCGGATTCGTTAACCACTGCGCCACGACGGGAACTCCAAAAAAAATTCTGACATCAACCTATGAGGTAGATAAAATTATACTCCCCATATGCAGAGACAATAGGTTCAGAGAATGACTTTCTCAAGATTATACTGCTAAAACGTATGCTCTTTAGCACTATGCTACCAAGAGCCTCTTTGTGGAATTCCTCCTCCCGCCCCAAATCCTTAAGTTTGAGAGGATGTCAATTGCTGGAAATAGGTGACCTACGTTTATGAGCAAAAAACTGTCACGATGCTACTTACCATCGCCCTCGATGCCATCTTCACTCTCCTGAAGGAAAAGAGAAGACATGGGTTACTTCTGTGATTTCCAGAGGATGGAGAGTTGGAGACTGAATACAAAATGATTGCAAAGGGAGCCGAGGAAAGATACATCTTTAACAAACTGCGTCCGAGGAAGGTCCAGTCTATTCCCCTCCAGTCCCGATTACTGAATAAACATCCGCTTTCCATCCACAGCAGCTCTGCCCTCTTTCTAGACACCCCGACCCCTCCTATTCCCTTGGGGCTCCGGATGCAAACCGCACTGGGACAGCTCTCCCCTTCTCGAACACGTTACACCCCACCATCTACCATCAACTCCCAGCCTCCCGTCATCACCTACAACCCGCCCCCTTTCCCGGCCCGCCCCGCCCGCGCGCACTCACACATTCCGACTCCTCAGCGCTCTTGGCCCCCCCGCTCTCCACCCGCCGCAGATGAAGGGCCCCGACTCGGCCTCCGCGCTGGGAGGGCAGAGAGCCGCTGCCGCCGCCTCCAACACTGCCGCTGCAGCTCCCGCCGCCCCGCGCCAAGGAACTGCCGCTGTCTGAGCCGGAAGCACCAGATTCTTCGTCCTCAGTGTCCTGCGAAGCGCGCTGCCGCCGCCGGTCCGCCATCTTACGGAGAACGGCCGCCGCTGGCCAGCTCCTTACGTACCGCGCCCGTCGCAGGGGCTGCCGGGAGGCTCGAGAGTCGGTCCCAGCATGCTTCACTAGTGGGGGCTGGTCGCCCCTTTTCAGGGGGTGGGGCTGGAGGCGGGGCTGGCGCCCTGCGGCACGTTGCGGGCGAGTCGAATTGCGTCAAACAGTGCCGTAAGGGGGCGTGGCATGGTCCCAGACTTCCCCTGGGTAGGGCCCCGGGCGAGGGGAGCCGTGCTCCCGCAGCTTCCTCTGGCTCCTTTCCCGGCCATCTTGGGCTTTGCCAATGGGTAGCGTTGACCTGTCACAGCTTCAGAGCGGCAATGCTGTTTCATGGTTTTCTTTTTCCATTTCTTGTTTCTGCCTACGTTTGAAGCAGATCGTTTTACTGCATTTGTTTGTAAAATCACGAATCAAGGTAAACCTCTAGAGCCGTAGTGCGGCATCAGATTTGTCAGACCAGTCCATTTTAAGCTAAAGGGTGGAAGAGAAACCAGTTGTCTGCAATGAAGCTCGAGGATTCAGTGTTGCAGCACTGCAATGTTATCCCTGTATTCTCATTTCCTCTTCCCTCGTCATGGGTCTTCCCACCCCAGCCATCACCTCTCCCAAAGTGCAAGCAGGTATAACTGTAATCTTACCAAGATTTTAGAGCCGATTTAAAAAGAGATAATCACAGGAATCGGAGTTGGTAAAACATCCTGATTTCCTTTTTGTTAAGGGTTGCCAGACGGGTAGATGAGGGAATGCTTTGGATTTGGCAAGACATTTTAAAGCAATGAAAAAAATCAGTATGGTTTCTCTGGACCATGGTAACGTACAAGAAGCCTCAGCTAAGCTATTAGTGTACCTACAGGAGTGCACATTAATATACACCAGAGGAATTCCTGTTGTGGCTCAGCTGGTTACAAACCCAACTAGCATCCATGAGGATGCCGGTTCAAACCCTGGCCTGGCTCATTGTGTTAAGGATCCGGTGTTGCTGTGGCTGGGGTATAGGCTGGCAGCTGCAGCTCCAATTTAACCCTTAGCCTGGGAACTTCCATATGCCACAGTTGCGGTCCTAGAAAGAAAAAAAAAATGTGTGTATATATATGCACACACACACCAGAGCAAGGTCCTTATGGGATAGCACAGGAGTCTGTCCTGTGTAATATTTTTACAAATATGGTTAAGGGTCCTGATACCAAATTCATATGCAGTATGAAACTAGAAGTCCTTCTGAATGAATTAAGATATTTAGTCAGTATCCAAACAGATCTCAATTGGTTAAACAAGTGACCAATATGACAACTTGTAAATACAGCTCCAAAAACCAACTGCCTGTGTTAAAAATGGAGGATGTATGACTTTTTTTTTTTTAAGGGAGTTACATGGTGGCAGCATTGTCACTACTGTGGCACATATTTGATAACTGGCCTGGGAACTTTCACATGCTGCGGGCTCAAAAAAGACCTAGAGTGAGTTCCCGTTGTGGTTCAGCAGATTAAGAACCCAGTTGGTATCCATGAGGATGGGGGTTCCATCCCTGGCGTTGCTCAGTGGGTTAAAGGATACAGCGTTGCTGCAAGGTGTAGGTTGTGGATGCAGCTGGGATCTAGCGCTGCTGTGGCTGTGGCATAGGCTGGAGGCTATTATGGCTCTGATTCAGGCCCTAGCCTAGAAACCTCCATGTGCTTTTGGTGCGGCTCTAAAAAGACAAAAAAGAGAGAGACTTAGAGGATCCTATTGATCACAAGGTAAATTTATAAACTTGGCCGCCAAGTTTAGTGTCTAAATATGGAAAGTCTGCCACTTTGCCTTTCAGTTGTTTGGTCTGAGTTCAGCTTTTAAATAGACATAAGCAAATTGTTCACTCATCCAGGGAGAACTGAAACATTCAAGTCTTTCTTTTGAGGAACAATTTTAAGATCTCTACCATGAAGATTGGATAGCCACAGCAAACAGTCCCTTTAACTATTCATGGGACTATGAGGAAAGGAGGAATTGATCTTTTTTTAATCACCCTGGAAGGCAAAGCAAGAACTAGTGGGTTCAAGTTATGAGCAGCTAGATTTTGTCAACAAGCAAGATTTCCTAAAATTTACAAAAAAAGTTATAGGAGAAATGTGTTAAAGGAGAAGCTGGACTTCATTTGTCTGGAATGTTGTCAAAAGTAAATCATGTCTAAGTTCTTTCCAACTGAGGTTTTATTAATTTAGACACCAGGCACCAAGTATAATCTCTTGTTTTTAAAGTTGCGCATTATGTGTAAGGAAGAATACAGGACAGAGGGATAAATGCTTCATATAAAAGAGAAAAGGTATGTTTTTCTATTTTGTGAAAGTGGATTTCTTTTTCTAGCCTTTTAAAACTTATGTTTGTTTTTTGTCTTTTTTAGGGCCGCACCCTCGGCATATGGAGGTTCCCACGCTAGGGGTCCAATCCGAGTTGTAGCCACCGGCCTACGCCAGAGCCACAGCAATGCTGGATTCGAGCCACATCTGCGACCTATACCACAGCTCACAGCAACACCAGACCCTTAACCCACTGAGGGAGACCAGGGATCGAACCTGCAACCTCATGGTTCCTAGTCAGATTCGTTAACCACTGAGCCATGACGGGGACTCCATAGCCTTTTAAAACTTATAAGCAGAGGAGTTCCTTGGTAGCACAGTGGGTTAAGGATCCGGCATTGTCACAGGATTAGGGATTGTCACAGGTTCAGTCCCTGGCCTGGGAACTTTTGCATGCTGTGGGTGTGGCCCGGGGGGGGGGGGATATATGTGTGTTTATATATATATGTGTATAAATGTGTGTATGTATATATATGTATATACACACACACACGCAGCATTATTTAATGCTTCCCAATGTCTAATAAATTGAAGCAAAATTCAAAAATTAACAGCCACAATAGTTTATTTACAATTGAACTCTTTATAAGATATTTACAAGACAACCAATTTTACACATCAGAAATGGTATCAAAAGTATGAATTACAACACAGACAACAATATGAAATGGGCATAAAACAAAGCTGAAGTGGACAGACAAGCAATTTCTCTTTTTAATTTATTAACACTAGCTTAAACTTTGTTAAAGAAAGAAACAAAGAACTATGTTTTAGGAGAACTGTAGGGCCTTCAGTTGAAGATGGGATTTCACAGTGCTGTATCCCATGTAGGGGAAAAATACGACTGATTTCCCCCCACACTCTAACACACTGTAATTTTGCTCTTGGAACTTTGCTGATCTACTCTCCATCCTCCTTCTCAACAAAACTTCAACATATCCAAATCAAAGGAGAGTTGATCTAGAAGAGGGGACAATAAAATAAGAAGTCCTAGGTCAAGGGAGAACCAAGGAAAGAAAATCCACTTAAGTCTGCCCAGATAGCACCTCATGGATTCCTCTTAGCCTAACTCAAGTTCAGAATCTGGGGAGTCCCCTGGGTAGGCACAAACATAAAGGTTAAATCTGCTAACCCATATCCAAATTAGGAATCTGACAAATGCCGAAAATCAAGAAGTGAGAGGAATCAAGGACTAAAATAAAGAGACACTGATTGGTCTTTTTTCTTCTTGGGCACATTATAAAAGAACATAACATAGGTCAGAGTAGGAAAGCCAAACAGCTTGCCGTATTAAAATGATGGAGAACAAAGAAAATCTGGCCCAGTTTTTCTAGAAATCTCCTTCCTCTCCTTAAGGTGTGAGATGAGAGCCCCTAGTGGAATAAGTCCTATTTCTCTCTACATTCTTGCTGCAATGAAGTTCACAGCAGGTTCCCTTGTGGAGAGCCCACTCTCCTAAGCAGATGGAGTTACAAATGAAAACCCATAGACACACACACACACACACACACACACGCGAGAAAGGAAAAATAAGAGCAGCAAGATCATCCAAGAATACTACATGTGCTGCCGGAATAATTCCTTTAAAAGTCAAACTCAGGGAGCACAGATCAACGTCTCACAAAAAGCTTTAGCAGTGGGAGGCCCCTGAGGAACTTTTTTCTTCCCACAATGGTATCCCATTCTCTCATACTCCACTGATGGGCCGGCCACACACCCTACATACCTTGGCTTCTCCTCTAAAAGTGCTAATAATCTGGGGACATATTCTCTTCAAGGATAAAAGCCCCTACCTTCTAGGAGATTAGACCCCTACTTGTTTTCACACAATAGTCCTGAAGACTAAAGAAAGGCAATTCCTATATATTTAAGACCAGAGGTCTTGGCTCTATTTTCCTTCCAGATAGTTACAGGGATCTTACACTGAGACCAAAGTGGCCTGGAGTGCTGTCCTGAATTTTTTTTCAATAATGGGGAGGGGGAGTGGTTTGGGGGGTGGGAGGGAGCCAAGATGGTACACACACAAATCTATTTTTACAAAGTGAATGGAGAAGCTCATTAGGTACACCTGTTTCCAGATGTAGACATTTGCCAGCCAAAGGAAGCATGGGTTTCCACATACACCCCCACCCTCCCTCAATGTCTGTCCCCCCCACCAAGAGCTCAGCTAAAAGGATAAAACCCAACTAAGGAATACTTGAGAAGTGATGTGACACAAGGACATCTATACAGGTTCTGGCATGCCATCTCCAAATGCCAACTCCTTTTGTTTAGAGCCATAACTGGTCCAAAACTAACCATCCTCATTCTCTTTTCCAAAGATTTTATTTTTTGAGGGGTAGGGGAATAAATTCAGTTACCCATTAACTAAGAAAATAATCAGAGCCAAATATCCCTTCCCACATGGCTATATCACAGAAGAGTTTTCAGAGAACAATTGTCTTTTCAGATAGTCATCTACCAACTCTCCAATCTCTTTTCTACCCTGTGAAGATGACTTGCTTTATCACGTCACTTGCTATTCCTCATCTGATCCTTAAGCTCACGGTGATATGGTTTTTTGTTTGTTTGTTTGTTTGTTTGTTTGCTTAGGATAAATACCACTCTACTCAAACAGTGAGGAAGGGTATACCAGGGCGAGAAGAGTACCATGTAGGCACAGCTCCAAAGGCAGGGGTTGCTTCATCTTCCACAAGTCTAATGAAGAGAGCCCTTTTGCCCCTTTAAACATAGGCAAATGTAGAGAACCAGACCCCTGAAGCTTCCAAATCTGCCAGCCTGCAGATTGAGCTTGAGAGCTCATTTCCCCAAAAAGGGAAAAGAAATCCCAATCACCCTCCATAATTCACAACTAGCCCAATGAAAGAGTTTTTGTGAAATCAGAGTGATGAAAACAAAACCAAGATCAGGGGAGTATGGAAGGGCATTATCAGCAAATGTAACATACATGAGGACATAGGTCACATATACAGGTCTCTGCCACTCTCTGGGAATGGCATGCTACAACTATCTGAAGACAGAAGGTTCTTGCCAACACAGCTATTTCCTACATGTCCGATGAGGAGTTTGCTTCTTCTGGATCTCCAACCTGCATCGGCTACGCTCATCTAACCAGGGCAGCTCAAAATTCCTGGCAAAAAAGCGGGTAAGAAAGTCAACTTGCAAGACTAGAGAAATTCACTACGAATGTAAGAGTAGCTCGGAAAAAAGACATTATGCCCTTCACCACTCCTAGCCCTGACTCCCAAGTCCCAAGTTTAGAGTGTCTTTTCCTCCCTCAAAGCCCGAGCAACAGTGTGCTATTAAAGTGATTGATCTTTAGTGTTAAGTCTATTTCTAACTCAAAAAACAATCCTCCTAATTCCTGGCTTGGGACTCTTATCACAGAAAAAGTTACTTGTCCAAGCAGCCTCATTCCATCAAAAAACCCACAGATATCCCTAACCCAGCCATTCTACCTTGTACCTAGGCTTCCATGAAGTGGGAGGTGAAGTGCAGCCTACCTGAGAGGAGGCGGAGAAAAAACTCAATACTTACTGTGGAGTTAGTTTTGGTAATGGTCGTCCAAATGCTACAACAGGCAAGAAGGGGGTAATCATCAAACTTTCAACTATGGAAGAAAGCCAAATGGGACTTTGTTAGTGACATAGATGGGGAATGTCTAGCAATTTAAATGTTCCAAAATATTGCATTCACTCAGACCAAGTTGTATCCTGGAGCTCTGCACCCTTTTCTTCTCTGAAAAACCTACTCTTCTCAAGAAAGAAAACTTACCATCATCTGGCTCAGGGAAAAATGAGGTAACCTCAGGCTCAGATTCCTGAATTCCTTTCTTTTTATACATTCTGAGCTGCAGTCGCTGTAAAATTCTTTGTTCCCTGATCCTCTGAATATCCCATCTGGGAAAAACAAACCAGACAAACAAAACAAACAAACCCAACATTACTGAAAACCTGCTCTATAAAAGCAATTCCAATCCAGATGCTAGGGAGATCTTTGCTGAGTCTTCTAGATGGGGGTAGGATGAGGGGAGGATAAAAAGAGAACTGCCTGCTTGCTTAGGGAAGAGCTGCTAAGGTCTAGCAGTCTAGAGCACATGTTGGTGTTCCCTCTAAAGAAAAAGAGGCCAAACATCTTTACCCATACATGACAACCACTTCATTTTTTTTTTCCCCCATAACAACCATTTCAAACTCTGACACTCAACCAATTGGGAAGCCAGTAATTTAAGAGTATTAAGGGAGTTTCCGCTGTGGCTAACAAACCCAACTAGTAACCATAAGAACGAAGGTTTGATTCCTGACCCTGCTCAGTGGGTAAAGGATCTGACGTTGCTGTGGCTGTGGCATAGGCTGGCAGTTGCAGCTCCAATTCCCCTGGCCTGGGAATGTCCATATGCTGTGGGTGAGGCCCTAAAAATAAATAAACAAACCAAAGTATTAAGCACTCCAGGGCTCTCCTCAGTGTAGATGAGAGAGGTCAGGGTCCTATAGGGCTCAGTAGTTCCCAGAATGGACAGGCCTAGCCTCACCTTTTCCTTCTCTTCTCATCCAGCTCCAGTTTCGCATGCCGCTTCGAAAACACACTGTCATCCAGATTCTGTGTAAAGAACAGCAGTTGATAAGCTATTTCTCATCATGTGATGCACACATACTCATTTACAGCTTCCAAGAATATAAAATATTTCACTTCAGGGCCCACCTGAGTCTGTGAGTTCTCTGGATATCATGGAAACCTCCTGGTAACAAAAGCAACAAAACACACACTCCTTTCCCAACCCCCCTGCAGAATTTCTATACTTCAAGATCATTTCTATAATTTTCCAAGGTAAAAGTCACATCAAGGAGTTCCCATCATGGCTCAGCTGAAATGAATCTAACATCCATGAGGATGCAGGTTCGATCCCTGGCCTCAATCAGTGGGTTAAGGATCCAGCGTTGCTGTGAGCTGCGGTGTAGGTCACAGACGAGGCTCAGATCCTACGTTGCTGTGGCTCTGGTGTAGGCCAGCGGCCACAGCTCTTATTCAACCCCTAGCCTGGGAACCTCCATATGCCGCGGGTGCGGCCCTAAAAAAGCAAAAATAAAATAAAATAAAACTTTTAAGAGTCAAATCAGCTCAGAATATGTAGTTCTGTTACATGCTCACATGCTAACTTTTCTACTTAGAATGAAAATCTAGTTTTGTTTTGAACATTCCCTAGCTATTTATTTTTCAATAAATCACTTAGCCACTCTGGACCTCAGTGTTCTCATCTACACAACAAAGGATAACTTCTCAAGTTACCTTCTGGCTTCAAGGTTCTCTTAACCCAACTATACAGTTACTATAACATATTCATGTTACATCCCCATTTCCATCTGTCTCTCACCCCCTTCCCCTGACAGGTCTTGGGTACGTACCTCCAAAAGGTCTGAAGGATTTGGGTCCCTTAGAGGCTCTACTGAGTGGTCCCTCCAAGAAGGAACTGGAAAGAAAAAAAAAAAGAAAAAGAAAGGGAGGAGGGGTGGAACCACCCTTAAATCCAAGGTCGTACAATTTACTATTCACTAGGACAAGAGGTCTCTCCCCAGATAAGACAAAGTTACCAAGTGATAGGAATCCATTCTACGGCCTCATCTGAAGCCATATTCAGTGTCCTCGCTACGGTATTAAAAGAACCTAAAATGCCATTGCAGTCTGCCAAACACAGGATCACAAAAACCCTAAACCAATACCTGACAATTCATATAATGGATGCTATTGCAGTTCCTGAAAAACAACTGAAATTTGTAGTCATTTTGAAGTCTATAGTGTGATCACCAAGGACTCTCACTCTCCCACATCCAACTGATGGGGAATACAGCTCCCAACCATCCACCATCCCACCCACCCCCCACCCCAGGCCCAGCCAGCACAATTCCTATTCTACTCACCAGCCAAGACTGAAGTTTCTCCTGCAACACTTGATGGCATCAGACACCCTAAATAATGCAGGAAAGAAGAATCATCTCAGTGTAAAAAGAAAAAAAGCCCATACCCAAAAATGGAGGAAAGGACCATCACTGAAGTTCTCACTAGGAAGCCATTTTGGTTTTTTGAGTTTTTCTTTTGAGAATTTCTCTCTGGGGGAGGGGAAGAGGGAACAACAGACAAAAGAAAAGAAAATAAGCCCACCACTTTTTTTTTTACACTGAGACGACTTCTTTTCTTCATTATTTAGGGTGGTTTCCCTGCAACAGTTGATGGCCATGGATATCAAACCTTAAACTCAGAACATGGCAGGTGAGTAAAAGTTGACCCTATTTTTCAAATACAAGTTCAGTGTTCTCAAAAGTTACATATGTAGTCTTCTTAAACAGCTCCCTCCTCCCTCCAAACAAACTACCTTGCTGGTCCAGCCTGAACAACATGCACAAAGACTTTGGCTTCCTTAGAACAAGCCTTTGAGACTTCCTCTTGAGATAGGGGTGTCAAGAATAATGATTCATACATTTATTCACAACTCAGGCTCCTCAAAGGGCTGGGATCCCCCCAGGCAGACTCTTTCTGTACTGCTAGGCCCACAATCTCAGAGGTGTTTGGAATTTTCTGTACTAGGGCGGAAAGGATTTTCAAAAACAGCCAGTCACACCGAACAGCTCCGGACCAAGCCATTTCCCAATCCCGGATGGGAAATTGCTTCACGGTTTCTCTTAAGTTGTTACACAGCATTGCCATGGCAGCAAGAAAGTTAAACCATTAAGGATGAACCTGTTCAACTGACTGAATCAACAAAAAACCTGAACCTAGATCAGTGCCCTGGTCTATCGCATGTACTCAAGTGTGTGCCTAATGAGTTTTAGATCATTAAGAAGAGTACTCTATCTTTCCCACTTAATTTTGTCACCAGAACAGCCAAACAAAGCCTGGAGAATGCTCTTGTCTCATTGGAATGGATTCCCATCCCCATCCCTACTAGGGCAAGACACAGCAGTAAAAACTCAGGGCTGTGGCTTCCAAGAAGGCTGCCCCACCATCATCCCGCGGCACCCACAGTGACTGTCACAGACTAACATTACACGATTGAAGGCACATTCCAGTTACTGGTTGATGTAGGAGATAGGGGAACATCTCTGTGTGGAAGCCATGAAGAAAAAAAAGGGAATGAAGACCAAGGTCCCATACCCCACACCCATCCCAAGCAGCTCAGATATCCCAAGATAGTCCTTATTGTTTGAAAAATAGTTTGTAGACCATTTTATTTAAATATATGAACAACCAATGGGCTACTGCAATCCAAGTAAACTCTTCACATTTAGAACCTTTGTGAAGTATAGTAGGATAAAGTAAGACTGTTGGTCTTTGGCAGATTCCTCCTGCCCCCCAGACCGGGACATAGAGATACAGATAAATGTTTATATAGTTAAAGAGCGGAGGCCCAGGTGAAATTCCCCACCCCAAGCTGGCTTCCCAACCAGAAAATTACCATTGGCCCCTGAGAACACCCAAAGACCACCCTCCCAGGTTTCACACAATATCAATTGCAGGAACAGTCGTGCATGGCAAAGTATAAGTTCTATGCATTTCACAGCACAGAAAACCCTTCTTTCAGAGGGCATGCAAGTTGCCGGAGATTACACCCCCAAGTCTGGTGCTCTTGTGATGAGCAACTTACTGGCAAACACATCTCCCAGTGTTGTAAGCAGGCAAAAACATTGAGCACATTTTGCTGTAATTCCATCTATTTGCAATGCCTGCACAGTGTCTGTCTCTGGCTGTTAACTTACTCATTCTTGACAGAACTCTGCTTTATTGATTGCACTTTTTTAAAAATGCCAAAGGCATTTCACACTTGTTAGCTTGACCGCCACCACTAGGGTATAAGAGCAAGTGTTCTCTATGCCTTACTTGCTACAGTCTCCTCCTTCTTTGGAGAGGATTCCCGTAATGGTAACGGTGATGGGGGAGGCTGGTGCCAACGACACAAATACATTTCTGTGGTGGAAAGGTACGGCAAATCTTCTATCTCACTTGAGAAGGCTTTCTCCTTGGGATGGGTGCTGGGTCCCTTCTGGGGAGTTGAGAGTCTTGGTGGGGTGTCCACTGAAGACCGGGGCTTTTCTGGAGTTTCTTGGCTCCTCAATTCACGTTTACAAACAGTTTCAGATAAGGAACCACAGGGTTCCTCCTTAACAGGAGAGTGCTTAGGAGTTTTTGTTTTGACTTTTGAAAATTCAGGAGCCAGCTTTTTAACAGGAATCTTTCTTTCTGTACTTCCAAATGGGGATTTCCTATTAGATAGGGAAGAAAACATTATAAAATTTATTGACTCTTGAATGAAACCTGATTTGATTACATTTTGGGGCAAAAGAACTAGCTTGCCGCAAAAATGACCAGTGTTCAGACATCTAAATGTCTGGTTTATCTGGCTGTCATGAGCACGAACAGCCATATGTTTAAGAGTGTATATAATAGGCCCTTAGTAAATGTTTGTTGAACAAGTGAGTTTCTATGCCTAAGAACCTCTACTAGTATCCTATTGCCTACAAAATCTAAAAAGGTTCCTATTTTACTCAAGATCCTTTAGCTAATTTCAGATGCCTCTACTCTGTGGTCTATTTCATTCCTGTCAACCAGAGACCAGTCTCTTATTCCCCCCACAATCCTATACCATGTTAATTCAACCTCTGAGTTAGGAGGGCTTTTGTTTGTTTGTTTTGCTATTTCCTGGCTCTTTCTCCCACCACTCTACACACAGACACACACACACAGACACACACACACACTGCCAGAATGCCATCTCCTTTCCTTTTTACCAACCTAAAATTCCATACTTCTTTTCCAAGATCCATTGCTTCCTTAAAGTTTCACTATTCTAACTCACAGTAATCTTTAGTATCTCTGAATTCTATAAAACTTAGTTTGTATCCCTGTTATCTATCTGCATGTTTTATTGCAGCTGAATTCTGAGTTTTCAAAATTCATGCCATCTTTACAGCCAGAGTAATCTCTTTGAGTCCAAGGACTATTAGACCTTTCATTTTAATGTCTGCTAGTGCCTAACACAATAAAGGAATTCAACTGTTCCTAACCTGAAGGGCTATAGTTTTCTTTAAGAAACTCAGCTGTCACATTTGTTGTCCATTCTCTTTATGATGTACTCTGCATTCTGTAGTTATGACTGTGACCAAAACCTTCCTAACAGACTTTTATAGCCTGTGCAAGAATGTTTCAAGACAGTTTCTCAGCACAGAAGGCCTCATGATTCAAGATATAGTTGTATTAAAACTAATTTATAAGTCCTAATTCTCTACTCTCTGTCACTGGAAACAAGTGTCCTTATGTCCAGACAGTGTAACAAAGTTATCAGCACACCTTTTGTGTCCCTTTCCACTCCGCCCACACGAGAAAGGCTTGGGAGGCAGAGTCTGGGATGTCTCAGAAAGCTCCGGCTGGCACTCCAGTTTAATTTTCTCAGATAGCTCCGTTTCCTCTCTCTCTTCAGTTTCATAGCCCTGAAACAGCTTGTGCCTTTCTTTCTCGTTATCCTTCTTTACCAACTGCATCCGTCTTTCCATACGTTCAATCCGAGCAAGGAGCTAAAAGAGAGAGTGGCAAAATGCAGGCTTAAAAAATGAAAATTATTAAACACAGGTAACTTAGCCCCATTTTGGAATCAGTATGGTCTTCTGCCTCTTTCCATGAACCACAGCAATTCAACTTATTTTTAACAGGCAGACGTCAATCTGAATAGATTTCCTTAAACACAATAGAGAAGACAGGTTACACTACTTAATTTTAAGGGCTAACCTAGTTGGGGAGAAGCATGGGGAAATGTGCAGTTCATTCTTCTGAAAGAAAAACCTCTTCACTGGGAGGGACACAACATGCCTTTTAAATGGCCTGGTCTCTGCTGCTGCTAACCATGTGGCTCCAAGTCAGTTTGGGAGTTTCCAGAATTAACCTTAACGTTCTTTTAAGGAGGCCATAAATTTCTCCAAACTGTATCCTCTCTACTTCCACTCCAAAATGCTATACACAAGGGCAAAGTCCAAACAGTACATTGAGAAGGAATTAAAAGCTCACACAATCACAGTGTCACTAGGGATTGCAGTGTTATTTCAAAGGGGAGTGGAGGGTGGGGAGGTGCCACCTAAACAATGAACACTCAATCTGAAAGAATTATAAAAAGAACCAGTACCCATAAATCCCATCAAACATCAAATATGCATATTGCTTTGCATTTGAGATAACAGGAAAAATTATACCCATTTATCTAAATATTAAAAACAAAGTCTTTTCATTCTAATTAAGGGGAGGACCACGTAATCAAACAGAAAATGGAAGTCTATTATCATTGAAAACTTCACCTTAAAATGTCCTGAGAAAAGGTGCCAACTGTGCTACTTATACCCTAAATAAGAATTTTATTTGGGTTAGACAGGTACATTAATGTTGACTTCATTACATCCACTTAGCTGCATAGGTTTCATGAGAGACCAAACAACAACTGGACTAAGAGAAACAAGCTTAAGCAATGCTAAGACTGCAATACACAACAGAAGAAGTGAATGCCAAGTTCACAATGACACTCTATCCTTAACTCACCCCACTTTTCCTGCCTAGGAAAGTCTGCAAAGGGGCCGTTACCTCAGGAACTAAGCAGAAACCTCCACAATCAGCAGAGAGCACCCTTGTCAGCCATACTCTCATTTCATCTCCTTCTGTTTTGATTCACAGCCTTAACATTACTTAACCACGGTTTGTGGGTGACATTTCCTTGATTTCTTCTCCTCTACTGGTCGTTCTCTTCCCGCCTCCCCCCACCCCAAGTAAGGACATGTTGTGTTGTAATTACAGTACCATCACCCCCCTAGACTGCAGTACAGTAGCTGAGCAGTGCCACCTCCATATTGAGTAACTTCCACAAATCAACACCAGGAGATATTTTAATGAGACCTGCCCCAGCTCCCATTCCACCTCGCAGAATGCATTCTCCAATTAAACAGTTGCTGCCTGAAGAGATTCATTTGGAAAGCAAACAAAATGAATAGCCTCTGCTCCCTTGCTCAGCCCTTGGCGCACAAAAAAACGCCAGAGAGAGAGAGACAGAGGGAGAGGGAGGGAGAGAGGGAGGGAGAGAGGGGAGAGAGAGAGAGAGAGAGACTGCTGCAGCCTGAACACAACAATTGTAGAAACCATGTTTATTTTTAGGCAGCTGTAAGGTATGCTGGCACCATAATACCCCACCACCACAGCTTTGCTGATATCTGAAGGAATATATTTTATCACATAAGGTGCCCTTAACTACTTGCTGCAGTAAAAGCAAGCCTATACAGTCATGCTCCTTAGAAGTACAAAGAAATAATAAATGACTCCTCTACTACCCTAAGATGCTAAAATAGGGGAAATTTTTTGGTCTACTTAATACATTTAATAAGCTTAATTTCCCCTGATGCCTTGAAAATCTTCCACCTCTAAACACCATGCTTATGATACAAGGGAACTGGTCAGTAGGTCATGTTTTATAACTCAAATTCCTGTTAAAAACTGTTTGAAACCAAAGGCCATGATTCTTTTAATATCATCTTAAAAAACTAAAATAAGATTCCACCGTGAATCACCTCTACCCCTCTGCCAATTAAAAGGCCTGCTGTACTCTATCTAAAGATGCTATAGCAGTGCTTGGAGCAACAGCTGCTATGGCCCTCTTCTCCAAAATGCACGTCCAACGCAAAGCTCTTTAGTTTAACCCCTTCCACAAAGCCACCACATCTGCATCCCACCTTTTCATTTTCAACCCCTCACAAATCAGGTCTTTTCCCACTCTAAACGTCTTTCCCACAAGTCTGCGGCTGTCATTTTAAATTAACCCTTTGGCACCTGAACCCTCCCCTCCCCCTCCCCTAGGAGGCTGCCCTTTAACCCTTCCCTCCAACCCAGCGTGTCTGTGAGCCCGGCTCCCAGGGACCCGGCACCCAAGATGACGCCTTTGCTGGAGGCCAACCTCCTTAACCCTAACCCAGGGATACCTTAACCTTCTACAGCCCCCTTCCCCCGAGCATGCGCACAACTCGCTCCTCGTCCCGAACGCAGATTAACCCCTCCCGTACCGTGTCTCTCTCTGACTTCAGCTCCTCGATCTCCTTCTCCTTGGCCTGCAGCTGCTGCTGCTGCTGTTCGATGAGGTCCAATTGCAGCAGAAGGATCTGTTTGAGGCAGGCGGCCTGACTGGAGGCTCCCGAGCCGCCGCCACCCCCGAGAGGGCTCTTCCTCATACTCTTCCATCGGCCCTCGCTGGCCGCCAGGGTCCCGGCGGTGGCGGTGGGCGCGAGGGGTGGCGGCCCTGGCAGAGGTAGTGGTGGGGGTCCCGCCGGGTCCGAGGCGGTGGCAGCTGGGGGAGCCGCCCCACCCTTGTCCCCAGCCCAGGGCGTAGGCTCTTTGGCCGCCGCCACGAGAGAGCCCGTCTGAATGGGCAGCACCGCCTGATACTTGGGTCGGGGACTGCAGCCGGCTCCGGCTGCCGCTGGCTCCCCCCCAATGCCAGCTTGTTTGGTGGCCGGGGGCGGACAGGGCAAGGGCACCGAGCCGCCCCAGCTCTCTTCCTGCTGCCCGGGGGCCGCCCCGGCCGGGAGTAACAAGCCCCGGCCCTTGCCGCCGCAGCCGGCCGGGGAGGGCGCGGGGCTCCCGCCCTGGGAGGAGGCCAGCGGGGGCCCCGGCTCCTTGAGCTTACGGTGCCGGGGGAGGAAGTGGGCTTCGGCCGCCCCGGGCTCGTCCTCGGGCCCGCCCAGCGCCGCAGCCCGCTCGTAGTCCAGTCGCTGCTCAGGGTTGCCGCCGGCAGGGGCCGCGGCCGCCTTGAACACTGCGGATCTCATGGTCATAGTGGTCCGGAGCAGCGCCGGGGACCGAGACGGAGGAGGGGGTGGGGAAGGGGCGAGGTGCTGGGGGTCGAGGACGGAGGAGGGGGAGGGGAGTTTGGCGGGCTCGCCTCAGCAGCGCGGCAGCAGGCCTCGGCTAGCGCGGCTCCTCCGGGGCCCGGGCGCCATCCCGCCGGCGTGCGGAGAAGTGGAGGCCGCGGCTGAGGCCCGCCGCCGGCCCATGGGGGCCTCGCCGCCGCCTCTGCTGCCGCCGCCGCCGCCTTCGCCTCAGAGGCAGGAGCTCGCACCCAGCCGCCCCCGAGCTCATCCCCGGAGCTCGCTTCGGCCCCCCCTGGCCCGGCCGGGCCCGCCTCGTCTCCCCACCCCACACCCCCCCTTCCCCGCCCCGGCCCCCCGCCCCGGAGCTCGCCTCAGCCGCCCCGAGCCTCCATTTTCCCCCCTCTCCTCCTCAGGAGGGGGTGGGAGGGATGGGTCCGCCCAAAGCCCTCCTACTCCGGGAGGGGGTCTGTCGCCTCCCCTGGGGGTCTCCGGGCTCCGAGTCCCCCTCCCCCACTGTCACCCCCGGCGCCTCAGCGTTTCCCTTTAAAAAAACGGAGCCGCTCCGAGCCGCCGCCGCCGCGGCCGCCGCCGACAGGAGGGCGCATGCGCTGGGAGGGACGCGGGCGGGAGCGAACCGGGAGCCGAGAGGAGGGAGGCGGGCCGCGCTATTGTGAAAGGGGCCGCCGCCGCCTCGAGGAGGGCGGGGAGGGGGCCGCGGGGGCGCCGGGCGCTGGGGGCCGGCGAGGGGAGGCCGGGGATGAGGGGCGAGGACCCAGAAGCCGGCGGAGCGGCGGGGTGAAGGTGGGCTGCCGGGGGAGGGGCGAGCCGGGGGAGGGCCAGGAGGAGGGAAGAAAGGGCGACTGCGGAGGCTCCCCGGGAGAGAGGAGCGCGAGAGAATGGAGCTGAGAGCAAGGAAGGGGGCTTCGGGAGGCTGAGGCGCCCTCCGTGGAAGTGTACCGAGCGCTCCACGTACCCGCCCTGCGCTGGGCGGCCCCTTCCCGGGGCACCTTGGCAACCCGTCTGGCCCTCGCCAGAGGGGCCCAGCGGCCCCCGCAGCCCCGCACGCCTCCTGGACCGGAGTCAGGATGCAGGCTCCTGTGGGTGTTTTCTGGGCATAGAATTCTAACCCCTCCACCCCCTGCACTCCCCAGCAGCCCCACACTGGTATGGGAGAGAATGAAGTTCTTTGTCTCTAAGGGATCCAGACCAGAAACGGAGGGGACCTCTGGTTCCCCAAGGAAGGAAAATCCCTGCTGTCTGCTGCCTGGGGAGTTGTTGCCACCACCTCCCTGAAATGAAGTATTGCCAGCTACCAACAGTTCTTCCCCAACGGCCATGTCCCCAGCCTTCTTAAGTCACTTCTAGCATCTTCTGGGGGTTCATGAAAGATTGAAGAAAGGAAGGCATTTTTACCTTTACCCAGAATAGGAATAATTTAGGGTATTTTATGCTGAGCACTTCATCTTCTCCGTGTTCCTTGTGTGTATGTGTCTGTCCGTCTTAACTTCCAGGCAACTTTAGCCAACAAATCCTCACAGAATTCCTCGTGGAAAAACTCTTAATAGTTTTAATTGATTGTTTTTCTTTTCTGTTGAGGTGGGATTTTTTTTTTTCCTTCAGTCCATATGGAGAGGGAGATGACTAACATTCTTTGGCCCAATGTGAAAACCTCTAATTAAAACTGTATCTCTGCCTTGTGGGCCCAAAGCATAAAGCACTGGAAAATTGAGATAAATAGGTGTGAATGTGTTGAGAAGCCAAGAGAGCCCCAGCCTTCTTCTACCAGACTTTATGGCCTCAGATCTGCAAGGGGGATTTTATTGAAGTTAGGGATACCAATGAAGGGGGGAGGGGGTTGTATGGCAAGAGGCACATAGATTGTGGTGATCTTTTTCAGTGTCAAGACTTTCAGTACCGGAGTTTCCGTCATGGCGCAGTGGTTAACAAATCCGACTAGGAACCATGAGGTTGCGGGTTCAATCCCTGGCCTTGCTCAGTGGGTTAAGGATTCGGAGTTGCTGTGAGCTGTGGTGTAGGTTGCAGACTTGGCTCGGATCCCGTGTTGCTGTGGCTCTGGCGTAGGCCAGTGTACAGCTCCAATTAGACCCCTAGCCTGGGAATCTCCATATGCCATGGGAGCGGCCCTAGAAAAGGCAAAAAGACCAAAAAAAAAAAAAAAAAGGCTTTCAGTACCATCTCTACACTGGCAAGTCCTAAATTTATATCTTCTTTCTAGACTCATCCCCTCACTCCAAAATCATGTATTCAGAAGTTCCCTGATGGCGTCTTGGGTAAAGGATCTGGCTTTGTTACAGCTATGGTTTGAGTTCCATCCCTGGTCTGGGAACAGGCCACAGTCAGGGCCAAAATCATATATTCAGCTGCCTAGGAGACATATCCATTTGCTTGCCTAGCAGGCATTTCAAACTTACATCTAAGTCACACTCCTGGAGTTCCCGTCATGGCTCAGTGGTTAACGAATCCAACTAGGAACCATGAGGTTGAGGGTTCAATCCCTGGCCTTGCTCAGAGGGTTAAGGAATCAGTGTTGCCATGAGCTGTGGTGTAGGTTGCAGATGCAGCTCGAATCCCACGTTGCTGTGGCTGTGGTGTAGGCCGGCGGCTACAGCTCCGATTAGACCCCTAGCCTGGGAACCTCCATATGCTGCGGGAGCAGCCCTAGAAATAGCCAAAAGACAAAAATAAATAAATAAAAATAAATCACACTCCTGAATTTCTCTCACCCGAATCCTGCTGCTTCTTGGAGTTCCTGTTGTGGTGCAGTGGAAACAAATACGACTAGGAACCACGAGGTTGAGGTGTTCGATCCCCAGCCTCGCTCAGTGGGCTAAGGATCCGGCATTGCTGTGGCTGTGGGGTAGGCCGGCAGCTGTAGCTCCGACTGGATCCCTAGCCTGGCAACCTCCATATGCCGTGGGTATGGCCCTAAATAGCATTAAAGAAATCAATCAATCAATCAAAATAGTCATTGGGGAGTTCCCGTCGTGGCGCAGTGGTTAACGAACCCGACTAGGAACCATGAGGTTGCGGGTTCAGTCCCTGCCCTTGCTCAGCGGGTTAACGATCCGGCGTTGCCGTGAGCTGTGGTGTAGGTTGCAGACGCGGCTCGGATCCCGAGTTGCTGTGGCTCTGGCGTAGGCCGGTGGCTACAGCTCCGATTGGACCCCTAGCCTGGGAACCTCCATATGCCGAGGGAGCGGCCCAAGAAATAGCAACAACAACAACAACAAAAGACAAAAAAAAATAGTCATTGTGACCTATAGGATCCAGATCCAGCCCCCTCTGACTTTTGCTCCTACTACTCTCCCCCTTATTCACTCCCCTTCTGGCACACTCACCTCTTTGCTGTCCTTCAAAAACACCCAGCATGTGTCTGCTCAGGGCCTTTTGCTGTTCGCTCCATTTGGGTCATTTTTTTTTTTTTTTTTTTAGGGCCACACCTGCAGCATATGGTAGTTCCCAGGCTAGGGGTCAAATCAGAGCTACAGCTGCCAGCCTACTCTACGCCACAGCCACAGCAACTTGGGATCCAAGCCGCATCTACAACCTACACCACAACTCACAGGGCAACACCAGATCCTTAACCCACTGATGGAGATCAGGGATTGAACCCGCATTCTCAAGGATCCTAGTTGTGTTCATTAATTACTGAGCTACGACAGGAACTCCCTCACTCCTTCAGATATTCACATACCTTCCTCTCATTTCCTTCAGCTTTTACTAAATATCTTTTTATCAGGCCTTCTCTGGCCACCCTGTATAAACCCACAACCTCCTCCAATTCCCTCCCCCCTTTCTTGCTTTATTTTTTTTATGTAGTTATTAACATCTTACTTGTGGGGCATTCCCGTCATGGCTCAGTGGTTAACGAATCTGAGTAGTATCCATGAGGACCCAGGTTCGATCCTTGGCCCCGACCAGTGGGTTAAGGATCTGACATTGCTATGAGCTGTGGTGTAGGTCACAGACGTGGCTTGGATCCCAAGTTGCTGTGGCTGTGGCGTAGGCCGGCAGCTGTAGCTCCAATTTGACCCCTAGCCTGGGAACCCTCCATATGCCATGCAAGCGGCCCTAAAAAGACCCCAAAAAACCCTAACTTGTAATTTACCTTGTTCATAGTCCTCTCCCGCTAGAATGTGAATTTTGTGTTGTTTTGCTCACTGCTGTAGCCTCAGCCCCTAGAACCATACCTGGCACAAAGCAGGAAATTTAATATTCACTGAGTGAGTAAATAAGCTGTTTAGATATATTAAGAGAAAGCATCTACCCTTAAACTTTAGCTTGGTTGAGAATAACATTAACAGAGTGTAAAAATTAATGAAACCTAGGGAAGAATGAAGTTGTCGAGAAGCACAGAGAGGACAACACATTATCTAAGGGAATTCAGAAACCGACAACTGAAGGTTGAGGCCATAGGAGGACATTTCAGACAGAAGTGAGAACATTGCAAAGACATAGGATAAAAGGATGTATTGGAGTAAATGGGAGAAGCTGGCTGGAGTTTAGTTTAGCTAGTGAGGAGTATAGAAGATAAAGCAGGCAAGGTGTGTTGAGACCAGATTATTAAGGTCTGAAGGTCAAGTTAAGAAATAGAAAGTCCCCTCCATATCTGTAAGTTCCACATCTGCAGATTCAACCAACTGTGGCTCAAAAATCTGCAAGAAAAAATTCCAGAAAGTTCCAAGAAGCAAAACTTGAATTTGTCACATACCCAGCAATGATTTACATAACATTTACATTTTGTTAAATAGTAAAAGTAACCTAGAGATATTTAGAGGATGTGTGTAGGTTATATGCAAATATACCTTTTTTTTTTTTTTTTGGCCAAGCCTACCCATGCGGAAGTTCCCAGAGCCAGCGTGACAACTCGGGATCCTTAACCACTAAGCCACCAGGGAACTCCAAATATATGCCATTTTATATAAAACCTGAACATTCAAGGATTTTGCCTGGACCAACGCCCCTTGGATACTGAAGGACAACTAATTTATCAGCCAAGGTGAAACATGAAAGGATTTCCAGCAAAGTGTGGAATGATCAGACTTATGTTTTTGAAGTCTAGCTTCAATATTTATACATTTGGGAGTTCCCGTCGTGGTGCAGTGGTTAACGAATCCGACTAGGAACCATGAGGTTGCGGGTTCGATCCCTGCCCTTGCTCAGTGGGTTAACAATCCGGTGTTGCCGTGAGCTGTGGTGTAGGTCACAGATGTGGCTCAGATCCTGCGTTGCTGTGGCTGTGGTGTAGGCCGGTGGCTACGGCTCCGATTCGACCCCTAGCCTGGGAACCTCCATATACTGCAGGAGCGGCCCAAGAAATGGCAAAAAGACAAAAAAAAAAGTTATGCATTTGCACCGAAGGCTGTTAGTCCAGGTGAGAGATGAGTGGTTAATCTAAGGCACTAGTAGATTCCCTAGTGGGATATAGAGGGAATGACAAGAGACGCCATGATTAGGGAAAAGCTCAGGTATGAGGCTGCAAGCGGCCATCACACTTCCACCATTTATTGGCTTGTGTGATTTAACCTCTATCTCAGTTTCCTTATCTGCAAGATGGCAGTAACAGGACTTTGCCTCCCAGGGTTATAGTGTGAGGATTCACTGAGATAATCCAGGCAAAGTGTTTATCATGTCCTATGGCACCTGGTAATGCTTGAGAGCGTAGTTATCATATTACTATTAATTTGCAGAATTTGTTGATCAATAGAAAGTGTGAGGAGGGGGTAAGGAAGAAGGGCTTTGTGGTCAAGATTTCTAAGGCCAGGCAGATGGCAATTCCATGAACAAACTGTGACTGTTTTCTTCCTCCCTAGACCAAGAGTACTCCCAGAAGGGCATCGACAGCAGCAGCGCCTGGGAACTTGATAGGAGTGCAAATTTTTAGACACCCCCCCCATACCTAATGAATCAGAAAATCTGGGGTGATACTCAAGCAGTCTGTGGGATTTTTTTTTTTTTTGTATTTTTTTTGCTTTTTAGGGCCACACCCTCGGCATATGGAAATTCCCAGCCTAGGGGTCAAATCAATTGGATTGTATCTGCTGGCCTACATCGCAGCCATAGCAACATGGGTTCTGAGCCGAGTCTGAGACCTACACCACAGCTCACAGCAATGCCAGATCCTCAACCCACTGAGCGAGACCAGGGATTGAACCTGAGTCCTCACTGATACTAGTCTGGCTTGTTACCACTGAGCCATGATGGCAACTTCCAAGCAGTCTGTGTTTTAACAAGCCCTTCGGGTGGCCAGGGATCAAACCTGCATCCTCATGGATACGAGTCAGATTCCTTTCTGCTGTGCCACAATGGGAACTCCCTTTTTTTTTTTCTTTTTTTTTTTTTTTAACAGCCTCACAATGGCATATGGAAGTTCCTGGGCCAGGGGTGGGATCAGAGCTGCAGCTGCTGGCCTATACCACAGCCGCAGCAACACTGGATCCAAGCTGCATCCAGTGCAACGCCAGATCCTTAACCCACTAAGTGAGGCCAGGGATCGAACCTGCATCCTCATGGTTACTAGCCAAGGTTTGTAACCTGCTGAGCCACAAGGGAACTCCACTGGCAGACCCATTCTTAAGGAGCCAGACAGTAAATATTTTAGGCTTTGACAGCCATGAAGTCTCTTGCACTATTCAACTCTACCATCTTAGCACAAAAGATGATGTGTAAATGACTGTGTGTGGCTGATGAGGAGAGGTTAATCTAAGGTACTAGTGGTATGAGGATTTAGAGGTGACAACTCAGGGGTTAAAAGCAAAGGCTCTGGTGACACTGCAAGCAGCAATCACAGTCCCACCATTTTACAAAATTTTATTTAGAGACATTGATATTTCAATTTCATGTTTCATGAAATATTATTTCATTCGTTTTTGGTTTTGTTTGGCTGTTATTTTAGATTTTCAACTATTTAAAAATACTTAGCAGAGGAGTTTCTGTTGTGGTGCAATGGTTAACGAATCCGACTAGGAACCATGAGGTTGCGGGTTCAATCCCTGGCCTTGCTCAGTGGGTTAAGGATCCGGTGTTGCTGTGAGCTGTGGTGTAGTTTGCAGATGCGGCTTAGATCTGGTGTTGCTGTGGCTGTGGTGTAGGCCAGTGGCTACAGCTCTGATTAGACCCCTAGCCTGGGAACCTCCATATGCCATGGTGTGGTCCTAAAAAAAGAGAAAAAAAAAATGTACTTTCTTTTGTGAAATGATGGTGACAGTAAATAGCAATGGGTGGTGGTAGTTTTTTTTTAATGCTTTGGATGTTATTTATTTATTTATTTATTTATTTTGTCTTTTGTCTTTGTTGTTGTTGTTGTTGTTGCTATTTCTTGGGCCGCTCCCTCGGCATATGGAGGTTCCCAGGCTAGGGGTCCAATCGGAGCTGTAGCCACCGGCCTACGCCAGAGTCACAGCAACTCGGGATCCGAGCCGTGTCTGCAACCTACACCACAGTGCACGGCAACGCCGGATCGTTAACCTACTGAGCAAGGGCAGGGACCGAACCCGCAACCTCATGGTTCCTAGTCGGATTCGTTAACCACTGCGCCACGACGGGAGCTCCCTGGATGTTATTATTTTTAATTGAGATATAATAGGCATATAATATCATCTTAGTTTCAGATGTACTACTTGGTTTTTTGTTTGTTTGCTTGTTTTTAGGGCTTCACCCACATCATATGGAGGTTCCCAGGCTAGGGGTTAAAGTGGAGCTATAGCTGCCAGCCTATGGCCAAAGCTACAGCAACATCAGATCCAAGCCAAGTCTGCGACCCACACCACAGCTCACAGCAATGTTGGATCCTTAACCCACTGAGGGAGGCAAGGGATCAAACCCCCAACCTTATGGTTGCTTGTCAGATTCATTTCTGCTATGCCATGACAGGAACTCCTACAACTTAATTTTTTAAGATATTATTAAATGATCATCACAATAAGTCTAGTTAACATCCATCACCACAAAGTTACACATTTTTTTCCCTTGTGATAACCCGTTGTGGGAGTTCCCTGATGGCTCAATGGATTAAGGACATGGTGTTATGGAGTTCCTGTCGTGGCTCAATGGTTAACGAATCCAGCTAGGAACCATGAGGTTTCGGGTTCGATCCCTGGTTTCGCTCAGTGGGTTAAGGATCCAGCGTTGCCTTAAGCGTGGTGTAGGTCGCAGATGTGGCTTGGATCCTGCTTTGCTGTGGCTCTGGCGTAGACCAGCGGCTACAGCTCCGATTGGACCCCTAGCCTGGGAATCTCCATATGCCAAGGGTGCGGCCCTAGAAAAGGCAAAAAGCCCCCCCCCCAAAAAAAAGGATATGGTGTTGTCACTGTTGTGGTTTGGGTCACTGCTGTGATACAGGTTCGATCCCTGGCCTGGGAACTTCTGAACACCACATGCAGCCAAGAAAAAAAAAAAAAGTTTTAGTTCAGCGGGTTAAGAACCTGACTAGTGTTCACAAGGATGCAGGTTCAATCTTGCTCAAAGGGTTAAGGATCCAGCATTGCCGTGAGCTTCAGTGTAGGCCAAAGGCACAGCTGGGATCTGGCGTTGATGTGACTGTGGCATAGGCTGGCAGCTGCAGCTCGGATTCAATCTCTAGCCCAGGAACTTCCATATGCTGCAGGTGTGGTCCTAAAAAGAAAAGAAAAAAAGAAAAAAAAAAAGGAATGTTTCCTCTTCTAACAACTTTCAGATAAACAATACAGTATTATTAACTATAGTCATTATGCTCTTGACTTATTTATAACATCCCATGACTTATTTTATAACTGGAAATTGGTACCTTTTAACCACCTTCACTCATTTTGCCCAACTCCCATTCCCTGCCTCTGGCAATTGGTGGTGGTAGTTTTTTAATGTCCTTACTTGGCAAAATAAAGAACTGGCAATCCTATATCAGTCCCTCACAGTTTTTTTTTTTTTCCTGAAAACTTTACAGCTCTGAAAACTCAAACTCTAGGATTTCACTGCTCCAGACGAAGTAAACATGCTCTTCTTCCCCAAAGCCAACAGGCTGGAATTTTGGACTCAAGGTCTGATCTTCTTGAGCTCAATTCACAGGATGAGGTGGATAAGCCACCTGGAAACTGAAACCTGGAAGGAGAAACTCTCTAAAAAGGGAGAAGAATTTTTGCTTCTAAATCATTAGGTTTTAAACTGTGATACTTCCTGAACTAGGACATATAAGGACATGAGATGTCAAAGAGGAAAGGCCAAGAGAGAGAAAGTGGACCTACTAGGTCCTAAGAGGGAGCCTCAGGAAAACTGTTGGACCCATAAATCAAGTCCCTGAACAACTCTCTTCATAACTCATCCCTAATGAGATAATGACTGCTCCCTCTGGCTAAAGTGTACCGATAGAGTTAAAGCCAACACTTTCACCATTCCTCTAAGACTTTTGGGTTTTGTTTGTTTTTTTGCTTTTTAGGGCCACACCTGTGGCACATGGAGGTTCCCAGGCTAGGGGGTCCAATTGGAGCTACAGCTGCCAGCCTACAGGAGAGCCACAGCAAGGCCAGGTCCTAGCTGCGTCTGTGACCTACAACGCAGCTCACTGCAATGCTGGATCCTTAACCCACTGAGGGAGGCCAGGGATCAAACCCTCAACCTCATGGTTCCTAGTCGGATTCATTATCGCTGCGCCACACTGGAAACTCCCCCCTCCAAGACATTTGGAACAACAGAGTTCCATTTCTACGACCTCTATTCTTTGAAGGGAACGTCTATAGCGTGGAGAGAGCATGTAGCAAGCCCTCTTACCAGTCTAGGTCTTGGTTTCCCCAACAAAAAGGAAAATTGAATTAGAGCATCTTTAAGACCGTATGAAGCTGTATTTTTCTGCAAATAGTGGAGTAGACCTAGGTACTAAAGAGAGACCTGTTGGCTTCTTCCCCGAGAGAGAGGATTCATCTGGGCGGCTTCCTGAGGCTCTTGGAAAGGTAAATAAGATTGAGGTTGCGTGGCTGGCATCAGCCCAGCTCTACACGACACCGAAAAGAGACCAGTGGTGGAGAGGCTACCTTTCCCTTCTTCGGGAGGTTGGGGGATGGGAAACCAGCGCGGAGCCACAGAGGTTTCTGGCTCTGAAGCCCGGCCCCAGCTCAGTGCTCTTTCTGGCACAAACTCTTCTCTGCGTTCCCAGGCCTCCGCGAGCCAGATGCTCATGTGCAGCTCCCCTTCTCCCTTCAGCGGGGGCCTCTCCGAGGGCAAGACACACCCTCTCTGCTGCCTTTTTTTTTTTTTTCCTTTTTAACAAAATCACAGCTCAAATTGGTTTTTTTTCTCTTTTTGCCAACCCCGCCAAAACTTTCAGCGAGTTCCGCCCACTCCACGTGGACCTCCCTTCCCCATCCCAGCAACCTCTGCGAGGACCCCACCTCCAACACGTGACCAATTGTTATGTTTCCTTCCTGGGGCTCCTTTTTCGCTGGCACCAACTAACAACTGAACAAAAGTGCCCCCTTCAGGATAAATGTGGAGCAGCAGCTTGGGGAGGAGAGGAAAGTTGATCAAGGGCTCGATTACAGTAGGGGAACGAGGCTGCCTCTGCTTAAAAAGATTTCAGACCCACATAACTCCCCGTTTAATAATTATAAGAATCATGCAACAGGAAGATAAAGCAAATTCAAGAGGAGGGATGGAAGTTCCTTTGTGGTGCAAGTTAAGGATCTCTTTTGCTGCAACTGCGGAGTTGCTGCAACTGCAGGAGCCCAGTTAGATCCCTGACGGAGGAACTTCCACGTGCGGTGCGTGCAGCCAAAAAAGAAAAGAAAAAGAAGGAGGGGAGTTCCCGTCGTGGCGCGGTGGTTAACGAATCCGACTAGGAACCATGAGGTTGCGGGTTCGGTCCCTGCCCTTGCTGAGTGGGTTAATGATCCGGCGTTGCCGTGAGCTGTGGTGTAGGTTGCAGATGCGGCTCGGATCCCGCGTTGCTGTGGCTCTGGCGTAGGCCGGTGGCTACAGCTCCGATTCGACCCCTAGCCTGGGAACCTCCATATGCCGCGCGAGCGGCCCAAGAAATAGCAGCAACAACAACAAGACAAAAAAAAAGAAAAAAAAAGAAAAAGAAGGAGTAGGGATATCGCTGAAGAAAACTGGTTTGGAGGTGGAGTTGAGTAGGGTTTTAATCCTTAACTGCAAAGCTGGTCACCTCTACTCCAATTCCATTTCCCCAGAGGTTTTTCTTTTTCTTTCCTTTCTTAATTTCTTTCTTTCTTTAAATAGCTGTGCACGTGGCGGATGGAAGTTCCCCCGGCCAGGGATCGAAGTGGAGTAGCCGACGCCCGCGAGGCCAGATCCCTTAACCCACTGCATGGTGCAGGGGGTCCAACCCGAACGTCTGCAGCACATGGAATTGCTACAGTTCGATTCCCAACCCATTGTGCCACAAGGGGAACTCCCCCTAGAGTTCTTCATGCTGTTGGCAGACCTCTCTGAGATCCCCGATACCAGTTCTTTAAATGTGGCCTGGATAAGGGAGCGTGACCTCTCTCCTACAGTGAGTGTTCCGCTTCTTGCCGCTTCCATCACCTCTCCTTCCCCAGTGATGCTGGTTCTTCCTCTATGGGCTCAAATTCCTCATGCTGGGAGATATTTCCAAAATGGAGAATCCTCCTCTCTCAGAATTAAGAACTTTTGTCCTGGATGGGAAGAGCCTCTCAGAAATCATGTTGGGGGAAGGTGGAGAGGGCAGGACACCAAAAATTAGTCCAGTGAAAAGGCTTGATGCACAGAGCTGGGCTAAAAAGCTAGAAAATAGGTCAAGTGAAGCTAAACAGAGGAAACCATTTCCTTGGGAAAAATTCTGACCTAGGCTTTGTCTATTTTCCTCTCCACTTCTTTTCCTCACATGAGATGTGAGGTTCAGAGATTGGGTAGGGAATTGGGCTGATGGAAGGTATGTGGTTGGAGGCAGACCAGGAGTTGTAAGTGGGGCGGTGCTCAGAGGAGGAAGAGTGGCGAAGGGTAAATTTAAGATCAGAGTATTGGGAGGCGGGTTCCCCTTGTGGCGCATCAGAAACAAATCATGGACTAGTATCCATGAGGATGTGGGTTTGATCCCTGGTCTCGATAAGTGGGTCGGGGATCCCGTGAGCTGTGAGCTGTGGTGTAGGTCGCAAGCGTGGCTTGGATCCCACATTGCTGTGGTTGTGGCGTAGGCCTGCAGCTGCAGCTCCAGTTGGACCCCTAGCCTGGGAACTTCCATAAGCCTGGGTGCCGCCCTAAAAAGTAAGAAAATAATTATAATAAATAAAAAATCAAATCAAATCAGAGTATTCAGGGGCCATTTCTCCCTCCAAAGTCATAGGGGGTTGTGAATAGTAGATAACCCCCGAGCTGCAAGTCTTGGGGCACAGGAAGGGGACGTCATTCTAGCCAAGAAGCACACTACCCAGGGGCATGTTGAAGAGCCCTGTGTGGAAGGGAATGGGAGGAGTCCTGGGGCACCTAGTTTCAGGAGAAACAGCTCCAAAGTCCTCAAGCTAGAACGTTAAGGGCCAGGGACACTTGCTCCCCTATAACTCAGCATCTGTCAGCGCTCCCATTACCAGGTGCTATTTCCAGAGTCCTGGGCCTAGTGGGGAAAAGGGCGGGGCGCTGGGGGAGAGACCGAGGCGGAGCCGAAGGGCTCCGCCCCCAGCCCAGCCGCAGTTCCAGATTTTCGCCACGCGGGGGCTCCCGAGCTCAACAGCAGCCCCAGGGTTCGGGAGGGGGAGACAGACTCTCCCGAGGACAGTTTAGGATGTCAGTTGTGACCCTGAGCAGAGAGGTGACCTAAGGGTCATTGGCTCCGAAGCTGCAGCCCCTTCGCATGGCCGTTGGAAAGACGTCCAGCCTCAGCCCTTCTCTCTGAAAGGGGCTCGTGGGACTGGGAACTAGGTCCCCGCCTCTTACCCTCACCCTCTTCTCCGTGGTCATTTCCTCCCCTGCGCGCTTCCTCCCCCTCCCCCATCCTCGTGGTCGGAACACCGCCACCCTCCCCCACAGCCCGTCAGAGTCCTGAGGAATGCTCTCACCCTGGCGACGTGCCAAGCTCTGGACTTCCTGGGCTTTGGGGTGGGGCTTGGCCAAGGGGAAGCCCTCTGGACAGGAGAGCCACCCAATCCTGCAGAGCCTGCCCGCGCTCTCCCTCTCTTTCTCTCCCTCTCTGCTAAGCAAAAGGCTCATCTATCATTCTCTGTCACCACCACCTAATTCCACCCCCCCCACCCCCACCCCCCCCCCGCAAGACGATTTCCTTGCCAGGGCAAAACATCCACAATCTGGAGGCGGTGGGCATCCTAAACACTGGTTTATGGTGGGAAAAGGGGAAAAAACCCTATTTCTGAACCTGCCTTCCCTGTCCCAGAAGGCCTAGAGCTGGAAGGAGAGGTTCAGCTATCAGGGTCCTGAGGTGAGGATTTCGTAAATGGTCGTTCAGCCTTGGGGCTCCTTCTGGATCCTTCCCAGAGTCCTTGGGTCTAAGGAAGTAGTCTCTATATAGTAAAGCTTGGGACTGAATTTTTGCATATCTGACTGCCTCTACTCAGCTTCCATGTTCCTGAAATAAATCAGCTGAAATTTGAACTCACTGGTCTACATCAAGGCCAAGGAAATCTTTCCAGCCAGCTGTAGCCGACTGGGGTGGGTTCAGTGAGAATGGGGAGCAGGCAGAAACCACTCCCAAATCTAATGAATAGAGACCAGGCCTGTCAGAGACCTCTGGCTCCTTTCTGGGGGGTGGGGGGTGGGGTCACTGCTCAGAAATGCTTTTGCACTTGGGGGCTGAAAGTCTTATATTGTCCACAAATGACAAAGTGAGAACTCAGTCCTGTGGCGCCCCCTGCCTTGAGGTCCCTCTGTGCTGCTTTTGCAGTCTGTCATCCCTAACCTGTGCCAGATTCCCAAGTTCCTATCTTGAAACCTCAGCCCCCACACCCAGGGCCTAGGGGAGAGCCAATGTAGGTCACTGCAGCTGGGCCTGCAGGGCTGTCTGCTCCTTGAGCTCAGAGCCTTTCAGGCACAGAGAGGAAACCGTGCAGAGAAGTGAGAGAAAAAGGCTCTATGAGAATCAGAGGAAAGCACATTACTCAAAAAATGAAGCATGGAGAGGCCAGGAGTCAACGGTCACATTTAAGACAGTAATGGGGGCTCTGGTCCCCAGAGAGGCTGCATGTGATGGAGGAGGGAAGGGAGAGCAGAGGGGCTGAGCCTGGGCCCATCCCTGACTTTGGCTCTCATGCCCCACCCTGGCTCTGGCTGCCTATAGAAGGAAACCTTTCTGATCTGATGTCCATCCCCCATTCTCCAGGCGCTTTGCATTCAAGGCTCAGATTTCATTCTCAGGAGCCTTTGTGATTTGCTTTAGAGACCCTCTGCTTCCTCTGGTCACAGTTTCTGGGTCTCAGGAAGCTAGAATAGGCCAGGGGTGTCCCCACCCTCCCCCATTGAAAGGCTCTTCCTGCTGGTTTTCTGTTAAACTCATTTTGCCCCTGGGGGTCCTTCCAACCCTCTGGGACCTCCTTTCTTTTCTTGGCTCTCCCTCCTCTCCCCGCTCTGGGATCCCAAGGAGTATGTGTGTGTGTGTGTGGTGCTCATGGTTTGGGTTTTTGTTTTTTTGTTCTGGTGCTCATAGTTTTGCATGGGGAGTCAAGGGCCATGGCTGTAACTGGCCTGGGGTCTCCATGGCCAGCAAAAATAAACAAGGGACCAATTTCTACCTTCAGACTCAAAACAAAATTAAGCCATAATCACTGGTTTTATAGGAGTCTCAGGACATGAAGAAAAGGAGGTAAGATGGAGAAAGGAGAAATAATCACAGTCTTAGCTTTCTCTTTCCCTCATTCTTCCCCCAAAACCTTACCTCCCCGCTTCAGGTCTCTACTATTTATCCTTTCATATCCTTTCACTACTCATTTGCTCTAATTTTCAGAATCCTTTCACACAGTAGGCATTCAATAAGTGCTTTTTACTCAAACACAAACTGAATCCAATCCAGTTATGCTGTCTAGCTAAATGCTGAGATGAAGAAGCCCAAAGGGGGAAGGCAGACCTTCTCTAGATCCTGGGCTAGATTCTCCTACAGGACTGATTGCTACGGAACAGAGACTCAGAGCAATGCTTCTCCCAGCTCAGCATATATCAAAATCACCTGCAGGACTGGTTGAAACTCAGATTGCTCTGCTCTACCTCCAGTTTCTGATTCAACAGGCCTGGGACGGGGCCTGGGATTTGCATTTCTTTCTTTCTTTTTTATTTTTAGTTGAGATTTTTTGTGGGTTTTTTTGTGGGGTTTTTTGGTTTGTTTTGCTTTTTAGGGCCGCCCCTGTGGCATATGTAAATCCCCAGGCTAGGGGTTGAAACTGAGATGTAGCTGCCGGCCTATACCACGTCCACAGCAACACGGGATCTAAGCCGCATCTGGGAAGTACACCACAGCTCACAGCAACACCAGATCCTTAACCCACTGAGCGAGGCCAGGGGTTGAACCTGCATCCTCATGGATCTTAGGATCATTAACCACTTGAGCCATGAAGGGAACTCCTGCTTGTTTGTTTTTATGGCTACACCCAAGGGCACGTATAAGTTCCCGGGCGCAAGCGCAAATCCATGCCACAGCTGCTGCAGTGACAACATTAGGTCCTTAACCTGCTGGGCCACAAGGGAACTCCCAAGAATTTGCATTTCTAACAGGTGCCCAGGTAATGGTGACCCTTCCACGAATCCTGGGACCACCAGTGGATCCTGAGAACTACTGTCCTAGGGCACCACAGCCCCTCACCCCAGTGCTCACCATGGGGACCTGGTTGGTTCCAATTTCATACAGTTTAGGAGAAACAGGTGAGAAGAGGGAACACGTGACTCCTGCTCAGCCCTCCACCCCTATGTGTACAGGGATCCCCGAAAGACGGGGCAAGGGCCGGTAAGCAGAAGTCAGTCTCCGGCTGATTATCCCTCCTATCTCTTTTGAAATGGTCTAAAGACTCCATCCTTATTGAGAGTCACTTCCCAAAAACATGTTTTGCAGCAGCGGCGGAGCACTCGGAATTTCCTGTGGCGAGGCTGCGCCAGCGTGGGGAGGGGACAGGCCGCGCTGAGCGAGCGCCTTCCCTTGGCTGGGGCCGGGCCACGTGCCCCACCCCCTCGCTTGCACATGTCTCTGCCGCCACCGCCGCAGCAGCGGCTGTTTATGAGCGAGTTGTTGTGGTAGAAATGGAGCAGGCTGCACATGCCCGGGCCATGTGACCCCAGCAGCCCGCGTGAGCCTCGAGCCGGCACAGACACACTGGCCCTGTCCTCCCCCGGCCCGAGAAATGAGAGGAAAGACGGGGAAGGAGTGGAAGGGCATTGGGCTCCCTTCCCCCGTCTCCAGGCTCGTCTCCTTCTGTCTCTCCCGAGTCATCGGGAGAGCCAACACCCAGGAAAGAAACACGGTTTCCCCAGGCATATTCTCCTCCCAGGCAGCCCCCGGGACATGTACACAACCCGGGGCCCCGATGAACAAAGGTCTTCCCCAAGCCAAGAGCGAAGAACGCCGCCCCAGCCCTCCAGCCCTCCAGTTGATGTACTAGTGGCAGCCCAGAGCCGAGACTTGGTTTCCCTGCAGGCTGGGCTCCCCACATCCAGCTGCCTGGTCCCTTCTTTCTAGGAAGGAGGATGCCGCACAGAGATACAGCAAGTGCCCATTCCAGGATCAGAACTAGGAGAGGTCGGGGATTTGTGGAGTCAGGGACAGGAAGCAAGGATTCTTCCTTCTGCAGCAGTGGTCTCTGGGGGTTAGTGGACCGGAAGGGGAAAAATCCCGCTGCCAGCTGGGGACGGGGAGGAGCTGAGGGGTGGGGTGGGGGTGGGGAGTGAGATCTGGAAGAACTTCCCACTAACCCCGTCCAGCTGGAGAACAAAGTCTTCCGTGCGAGAGACAAGCTCGGCCTCCATCCCTCTCCCTGGTGGAAGTGTCCCTTCCCATCCGCCTGGCTCTTTCCGCCCCACAAAGTCCTCTTTCAGCACTCTAACCCCAGACCCCGGCTTCCAGCCCTCTGCTCCGGGCCCCCCACCCCCACCCCGCCCGTGACCCTGTTTCTGAGCAGCAGCGCCTCTTGCTGGGATGTGAGACTGTGCTGGAGTCAGGCGGACAGTAGGTTAGCAGGAACAAGCAAGTGAAACGAGCACGACCCACATTTCCTCACCGCACCAAAACTTCGCAGATCCTGCATTGCAGAGCTAGCGCTTTTTTTTTTTTTTTTTTTTAAATTCTCGGCTGGGCCCCTACACACGTCTGCATTTTTGCAACGAGCACAGATTTTTTTTTTCAGGGTGCAAACTGCGCATTCTAATGAGCCAGAGCTCCTTCCTGCGGCATTGAAAATCTCTGGCAAATTGCTTGTCCCCACCCCCATCCTCAATTTAGAAAAAGGGGAGGGATCCCAAATTTGTGAAGTCGCATCCTCTCTCTCTCTCTCTCTCTCTCTCTCTCTCTCTCTCTCTCTCTCTCTCTCGCCTTCCCTTCCCCCCTCCCCCAAGATACTGCAGTCTTTCCAGCCCAACTAACAGCTGCAGACCAGGAGAGCGGGAAGGGAGGAGGCAAAGTCAGCCTCGTTCCTTCTTTCCACTCAGACTGAGCTGGCCGGGCAGGGTCCGCTTTTTTTCCTGGGCAGCCCATTGCATCCCTTTTCCCCTCTGCATCCCAGCCAGTGTTTATGTAAGCCTCCCAGAAGCTACAAAGGAACCTCAATGCCTGCCCAGGCTGCAGTTCCTCCAAGGTCCATACTTCTCACGAGGACTGTCATGAGCCTCCAGCCTCCCCAGGCAGCTGCCTGGAGATCTGCAGAGGCCCAAGGGATGAGGAGATGCTGGACCAGAGGGTTTGAGATAGAGTTTGGGGTAAGGGATGGAGGAGGAGGCAGGCAGGCACCCTTCCGCCCCCACTCCCCATACACATTCTTCTGCATCTCAGTCCTGGGGAGGCTCAAAGACAGCTAACAGGCAGAGACCTGGAAGGTAACACCACCTGCGGGCTCCAGCAGCAGCATAGCAAAGTGGACAGGATGGCCTTAGCATAGCATGTGCTGAGTGCCACCATCCCCCAACCCAGGAGGAGGAACCCCAGGCCAGAAAGAGGGCATTCTGGGACTTAGTCTTCCACTGCCAAGGGCAGTCCATGCCACCTAACTGATACTGTGATTCCGGTGGGATCCCGGCTCAGAAAGTGGAACTCTCCTTTGGGTTCCCCAAAGCATCTGTTGAAGAAGTATTGACCCGTGGAGTTCCCTTGGTGGCACAGTGGTTAATGAATCCGACTAGGAACCATGAGGTTGCATGTTCGATCTCTGGCCTTGCTCAGTGGGCTAAGGATCTGGCGTTGCCGTGAGCTGTGGTCTAGTTCGCAGACGTGGCTCGGATCCCGTGTTGCTGTGGCTCTGGTGTAGGCCGGTGGCTACAGCTCCGATTCAACTCCTAGCCTGGGAACCTCCACATGCCACGGGTGCATCCCTAGAAAAGGCAAAAAGACAAAAAAAAAAAAAACTATTGACCCAGGAAAGTGGGTGGCTCTCCAAGGGCTTGTTTTAGAAGTACACATTTCTCAAGGAGATAAATGGGGAAGTGGGATGTTTCCTTTCTTTCTTTCTTTCTTTCTTTGTCCTTTGTTGTTGTTATTGTTGTGGTGGTGTTGCTATTTCTTGGGCCGCTCCCGCGGCATATAGAGGTTCCCAGGCTAGGGGTTGAATCGGAGCCGTAGCCACCGGCCTACACCACAGCCACACAGCAACGCAGGATCCGAGCCGCGTCTGCAACCTACACCACAGCTCACGGCAACGCCGGATTGTTAACCCACTGAGCAAGGGCAGGGACCAAACCCGCAACCTCATGGTTCCTAGTCGGATTTGTTAACCACTGCGCCACGACGGGAACTCCTCTTTCTTTCTTTATTTCATCTTTTTAGGGCAGCATATGGAGGTTCCCAGGGTAGGGGTTGAGTTGGAGCTATAGCTGCTGGCCTATGCCACAACCACAGCAATGCCAGATCGCAGTTGCGTCTACGACTTATACCACAGCTCATGGCAATGCCGGATCCTTTATCCCACGAGCGAGGCCAGGGATTGAACATGCATTCTTGTGGATACTAGTCAGATTCGTTTCCGCAGAGCCACAGTGGGAACTCGGGGATGTTGTTTAGTTATGGCTTTTTATACAACTTCTGTCTGTCCTTGGTGGCCTTCCACACTCTCATTTAACCAATCCATTCTTTTTACTTTTGGCCAAGCCCACGGTAAGCTGAAGTTCCTGAGTGAGGGATCCAACCCATGCCACAGCAGCAACCTGAGCCACAACAGTAACAACCCCAGATCCTTAAGTAGCTGAGCCACCAGGGAACTCCATTCTTTTTTTTTTTTTTTTTGGGCCACCCTGTGGCACATGGAGTTCCCGGGCCAGGGATCCTATGAGAGCCTTGGTTATAACCTACACTGGAGCTGCGGCAACTCCGGAAACTCAACCCACTGTACCGCCAACTGGTCCAGATCCTGTGTCCTAGCGTGTAGGCAATCCACTTGTGCCACAGCAGAAATTTTTTTTTTTTTGCTTTTAGGTCTGCACCCGAGGCATATGGAAGTTCCCAGGCTAGGGGTCCAATCGGAGCTGTAGCCACCAGCCTACACCAGAGCTACGTGGGATCTGGGCCTCTTCTGTGACCTACCCCACAGCTCACCGCAACACCAGATCCTTAACCCACTGAATGAGGCTGGGGATCGAACCCTCATCCTCATGGATGCTAGTAGGATTTGTTAACCGCTGAGCCACGTTGGGAATTACCTTTTTTTTTTTTTTTTTAGTTGAAACTTGTATTTGAAATGTTAGCAAAGAAAGAGAACTTTGGTCTTATACGGCACAGCGGGTTAAGTATCCAGCATTGCCACAGCTGTGGTGTAGCTCGCAACTGCAACACGGATTTGATCCCTGGCCTGGGAATTTCCACATGCTGTGGATGCAGCAAAAAAGAAAGAACGAACTTTGGTTCACTGGCAAAATCGATCAACTAAATTAATTATAAAGTTAACCATGCATGCAACAGGTCATTACTGGCAATGAACCTATATTGACTGGTTCCTACCAAGGGGTCCATGTAGATACTGTTCTCACCATAGGCTCTGCACGCACACAGCCCCCATGGGAGAGGGGGTGTCCACACAGCCCATATCCATGCGGCCCTGAGGACCCCCTTGCCATTCAACCAATTTATTTATTTATTTATTTTAATTTTATGGCCGTACCTGGGCCGTATGGAAATTTCTGGGCTAGGGATTGAACTTGAACTCCTGAAGTGGCCTGAGCTGTTGCAGTCGATCGAATTCTTTCTCTTGCTCTCTCTCTCTTTATTTTTTTTTTCCACTTTTTTAGGGCCAAACCCACGGCATATGGAAGTTCCCATGTTAGGGGTTGAACTAGAGCTACAGCTGCCGATCACAGACACAGCAATGTGGGATCTGAGCCACCTCTGTGATCTACACCACAGCTCATGGCAACACAGGATCCCTGACCCACTGAGTGAGGCCCGGGATTGAACCTGCATCCTCACGGATACTACTTGGATTCATTTCCACTGGTCCATAACAGGAACTCCCTGCAGTCGGGTTCTTAACCCACTGAGCCACGGTGGGAACTCCCAATCCATCCATTCTTTTTTTTTTTTTTTGTCTTTTTGCCATTTCTCAGGCCGCTCCTGCGGCACATGGAGGTTCCCAGGCTAGGGGTCTAATGGGAGCAGGAGCCGCCAGCCTTCCCACAGCCACAGCAATGCGGTATCTGAGCCACGTCTTCGACCTACACCACAGCTCACGGCAATGCCCAGAAACTTAACCCACTGAGCAAGGGCAGGGATCGAACTCGAAACCTCATGGTTCCTAGTCGGATTCGTTAACCACTGCGCCACGACGGGAACTCCCCCAATCCATCCATTCTTGATACATCCCCTGGAAGGAAGCACCATGGCCCTTAAAGGGGCTCAAACCCACATGTCCCTCTCCTCTCATCACCAGCTACAGATCCCAAAGTGAGGGAATCAAGGAAGAGCGTTCAGATGCAGCCTATGTGGGAGTTTGGTTTTGGTGTTTGTTTGTTGCACCCTATTCTGGCCTCCTTCTATGTAACCAGAAGAGGGGCAGGTGGCAGGGAGTTTAAGGGAAGAGGAAACAGAGTTGGAGTTAGAGGCTCTGGGAAGCCAAGGTACTTGTGGGGGCAGGAGCAAGGGGTGCTTCAGGCTTCCCTTTCTGGGGACACATCCCATTTCCAGCACCATCATTGCTTAGGGAACACCAAGATGAGTTTACAGCTCAGACATTCCACCTGGAGTAATTATTCTCTCCAGGAAGGGCAGTTTTGTTAGTGGAAAGAGTTTCATCCACAGGCCTGGTGTTGAATTCCCAACATGGCCATTGATAGCGGTAGTTCAAGAGGTAGTAGGGGGAGCTTTAGTGCCGCCAATAATCTTCATTACGTCCATCTCTCTCTCTCTCTCTCTTTTTTTTTTTTTTTGTCTTTTTAGGGCCCCACCTCTGGCATATGGAAGTTCCCAGGCTAGGGGTCAAATTGGAGCTGCAGCTGCCGGTCTATACCACAGCCACAGTAACACCAGATCTGAGCCACATCTGCGGCCTACGCCACAGCTCACAGCAACGCCAGATCCTTAACCCTCTGAGCAAGGCCAGGGAGCGAGCCTGCGTCCTCATGGATCCGAGTCAGGTTCCTTAACCACTGAGTCACGACGGGAACTCCCAAGTCCATCATTCTTTAATGTGACGTCTTCTCAATCTTAAGCGCCTCACCTTAAATGCAGCTTCAGGAGAGTTTCCTTCGTGGCTTAGTGATTAACGTACCCAACTCGGATCCATGAGGTGTTGCCATGAACTGTGGTGTAGGTCTCAGATGCAGCTCGGATCCCTCGTTGCTGTGGCTATGGTGTAGGCCAGTGGCTGCATCTCTGAATTGACCCCTAGTCTGGGAAACTTCATATGCCATAGATGCGGCCCTGAAAAGCAAATAAATAAATAAATAAACACAGCTTCAAGACAAATTGCCTGGTCTCTGGAGCATCCTGGGCAAGTTAATAAATGTCTCTAAGGAGTTCCCTGATGGCGTAGCAGTTAAAGGTTCTGGCAATGTCACTGCTATGGTGTGGGTTCACTCTCTGGCCAGAGAACTTCTGCATGCCTAGGGTGTGGCCAATAACGAAATAAATAGGAGTTCCCACTGTGGCTCAGTGGTAAAGACCCTAACAGGTATTCTCGAGGATGCAAGTTCAATGCCTGGCCCTGCTCAGCGGGTTAAGGGTCTGGCATTGCAGTGAGTCACAGACACAGCTCAGATCCAGTGTTGCTGTGGCTGTGGCACAGGCTAGCAGCTGCAGTCAATTGGACCCCTAGCCTGGGAACTTCAATATGTTGTAGGTGTGGCCCTAAAATAAATAAATGTCTCTATGTCTCAGATTCCCTACCTCTAAAATAAGAACGAGACTACAGCATAGAATTGTTGTGGATAGTCAATGAAATAATGTATGTAATACACTTAGCCCTGTGCCTGGCATACAGTTGGTACTTAATGTATATTTATTATTTCCCTTCCTTGGAAAAAGGAGCAGGGAGGTAAAGACAAAATCTGAGGCAAAACGCATCATGGAACCAGCCCTCGATCATGCCTCCCCCTGTGTTTTTCCATCTCCCCCAAAGAACAAATTAAGCCAGACTTTGACCCTCCTGCTTCATCATCTTGAAATTCTCCCCAAGCCATCGGAGCATTAGGTGGGTTAGGGAAAGCTGGCTGGCCTTCTAGAGAACAGGAAAAGTATCTGGGAGGGCAGGGAACGAGTCTCTCCAGGCCTCGGGCTGGTTCCCGAGTCTGGGGCATTCCCAGGTGTTCCGTCCCGGGTTTGCATCATCTGGGCAGACAGATTATTTCACGGGGACAATGGTTCGATCGGTGAGAAAGAAGGTGGGGAGGAAGGTGCCGACTGAAGCCTGACCTGGTTTCCAGTAAAGGACCCACCCTAGCCAGTCAGTCAGTCAGTCAGTCAAGCAGTTGGCCCAAGATTTTAGGCCACGCAGGATTTGCACAGGGTGTTGCCCTGTTACCCAGAACCACCTACAGACAAGGAGAATAGATCCAGACACATACGTGCACACACATTCACGCCAATCACACACACTCACACATGCTCTCTTTCACTCACAACCATATGAACACACACATTCTCTGCCTAGAGCTCAGAGCTCTCCCTCTCTTCCCTTCCTCTGCTCGACCTCTGCTGTCCCCCGCTCCCCGGGCCAAAGAGATCAGAGAGAATTTAAGACATAGTTGGAAACATATACACCCACTTGGATCCCACCCTGCCCCTAAAGGGTGAGGTCGCTCCCCAGAATCCCAGTCTCCGAGGAATCTGAGTACCAGTGCAGGCAACATGGAGCCAGAAGTGCTTCGCTGTGTCAGGTCCTAGAAGATGCATCTGTCCCCTGCGGTTCTATCTGAGCACTGTTTATTTTTATTTTGCTTTTTAGGGCCACACCCGAGGCACATGGAGGTTCCCAGGCTAGGGTCCAGTCAGAGCTACAGCTCTTGGCCTATGCCACAGCCATAGCAACACCAGATCCGAGCCTTGTCTGTGACCTACACCACAGCTCATGGCAACGCTGAGCAACGCCAGGGATTGAACCTGCATCCTCATGGTTCCTAGTTGGATTCGTTTCCACTGAGCCATGACAGGAACTCCTGAGCACTGTTTATTAAAGGTCCAATTCCTTCTTGGGCTGTATTTGGCTAAGGGAGACATGGGGTGGGGTGTGTGTGTGTGTGTGTGTGTGTGTGTGTGTGTGTAGAAGTTAATTGGAATGTCCAGCTGGCAGGAGAGGTGGGAGGCTGTGTTGAGACACACCTGTTGTCTTGAGGTCAAGGTCGAGGTCAAAAAGAGGCCAAAGCTAGATTCTATTCCAGGTCCCCAAAGGCCAGACAACCCAGACTTTTCTCCCTTCCTTTGGTGGCTCTGAGTCCTGTAGTCTCTGACCTTCTCCCAGTGGCTGTTAACAGAGAGAGGAGCAGGGTAGATAAATAGAAGCTTCTGGGGCAAGGGAGAGTCCTGCCTCTTCATTATTCTGTATCCACTCCAGTGGTAGAAGGAAGATCCCACCAAAAAAAAAAAAAAAAAAAAGAAAAGGAAAAAAAAAAAAAGAGTTCCCGCCATGACGCAGCGGAAACGAATCCAACTAGGAACCATGAGGTTGTGGGTTCCATCCCTGGCCTTGATCAGTGAGTTAAGGATCTGGCATTGCTGTGAGCTGTGGTGTAAGTCGCAGGTGAGGCTCAGATTCTGCTTTGCTGTGGCTCTGGTGTAGACTGGCAGCTGTAGCTCCAATTAGATCCTCTAGCCTGGGAACTTCCATATGCCCTGGGTGCGGCCCTAAAAAAAAAGATCCCAAAGTTTCTTCTTTGTCAGGAAGAAAAAAAGGAGAGGCCCTCTCTGAAATGCAGAGGAAGGAGGGAGAAGAAGTTAACTCCCCTCTTTTGCCTCCTCCCTCCCGGCCTCCGCCTTCATACCTCACACAGACTGCAAAACAACCCAGCTTCTTGCCAAGAGTTAGGCTGACTGCATTTCAGCTGCCTCTGCTTCCTCCTCCCTCTCACTGGCTGTAAACTCCGGGAGGCAGTCTTGACCCTTGGCCCTCCCCGCATAGGGATAAACACCAGCAAGCAGGACCAGGGGTGGGCAGGGGCATGGCAACAGCAAACAGAGCTGTAGGTGCCAACCAGGGCAAGCAAAGGGAGTGTGCCAAGGAGGGTGCCGGGCCGGTGGGGAGCTAGAGGTCATGCCAAGGTCCCTGACTTTGAGTCCAGCCCTGGCAGTCCTGTCCCTGGCCCTGATGGCGCTTCAGGAAGGGCACAGAGAGTGTGCAGGGCTGGATATGGCAGCTCACCTCCCCATCTTTCCCCACAGAGCCCAGCGGGAGGAGGGAGAGGAAGAGGCCGAGTTGAGAAGCAAGTTTTCCTGAAAAGCCTCTTTCCTGGTTTGTCCTGGCCCCTCCCAGGTCCTCCCATGCTCTGCTTGCTGTAGCTTCCCAGCTCTGGGCCAAGGGGCCGGGACAGGCCAAGGAAGAGCCCACTGCCATCTCTCTCCCTCACTTTCCTTGGGGGCAGGGGAACAAAGGGAAAGCCCAGGCCTTTCCAGGGAGCCCGTCTGTCTTCCCCTGGGAGTCAGAGGGTCAGTGAGTGGTCAGGCCAGCTGCCCAGCTGCCTCCCTTCAGTCCTCTCTCGGCTTCCTCACCACCCAGCTCACTCCTTCCTTGGTGTCTGCACTCCTCCCTTTTCTCTGCCTCTTTGGTGGCTGTTGTCTTTCCAGGCATCTATCCATGCTGTCGCAGGAGCTCCCTGTGTGCAAGTGGAGAAGGGCTTCCAGTGTGAAAAAGAAAAAAGAAAAAACAAACTCTCCTTAGAAGGCAGTGGGACTGGGAGGGATTAGCAGGAAGCAGCAGGTGGCCCAGGTTCATTCTTCACTCGCCTGCTGCAAGAGGCTCCCAGGAGTTCTTGTGGCTCAGCAGTAATGAACCCGAATAGTGACTAGTATCCATGAGGACTCAGGTTTCATCCCTGAGCCTAAAGATCGGGCGTTGCCATGAGCTATGGTGTAGGTCCTGGACATGGCTTGTATCCCATGTGGCTGTGGCTGTGGCATAGGCTGGCAGCTGCAGCTCCAATTCGACCCCTAGCCCGGGACCTTCCATGTGCTGTGGGTGCGGCCCTAAAAAGCCAAAAAAAAAAAAAAAAAAGAGGCTCCCAGCTCTCTACGTAGCCCAAACCTCAAACAGAATAGACCTCTCTCTACTTTACTTGAGACCAGGACAGGTTTGCACCAATGGGGCAGTTGCTTCTCTGAAGAGAGATGCTGGCTGTTTCTAACCCCTGTTCAGTGTTTCACTTTCACAGCCACCCACCTCCCTAATGGTGGGCAAATGAAACTAGCAAGGGATGTCTGACCTTGGGCCAATCACTCCTTCTAAGCCTCATTCTCCTGTCAGCAAAGGAGGGAGGGTAAGGCGGTCTTTGTGTGCCCTTCTGTGGAATCCACGCTACCCTGAAGCACTGGGGGTGGAGGTGTCACTCTGCTCCCAGGCTCTTGCCTCACCTCTGGCTCCTTTACTTTAGGACGGAAAAGCACTTTCACCACAGTTCCCCTTCCTTGTCTTTTTTATTTCCCAGACAAAAGGAAATGACTCACCCCAAAGTCAACTTGAGTGGGTGGGGTGGTGTCATACAAGCAAACAGGGAGTCCCCAAGGACATCCTCACCCCCACGGCAACTCTTTTCCCTACAAGGAGTCACGTTTCCTTTCCATCTCAGGACTTGGTCCTGAGCAGCAGAAGTTCAGCTTAAGTTCCTGACTTTGGGGGTGTCACCCTCCCCTACTTGGCATCTCTCTCCTGTCACCAGTAACCTCAAAGGCTAGGTCAGTCCTGCAATCACGTGAAGCCCTCACGTTTGCAAGGTCTGCAGAAAGGAGCTGTTAGCTTTGATCTCCCAGGGAGCAGCCAAGCTTGCCAGTCCCTCCTTAGGAATTCACATGCCTCTGCCATACAGGCTTTCCAAACGAGCCACCCTGAGCCTTCAGCGCACCCCACCCCACGCGGCTCTCAGCTCCTCCCCGGTCCCAGCAAGAGCTTTTGCAGGCAGAAGTGGGGAAATAACGCAGCCCGCCCACTTTGCCAGCGGACTACATATCCCGACAGCCTCGGGTTTACGCAGGCGCACGGAGCTCAACGTGCCTGCTGCTGGAAAAGTGTGTCACTAGGGCACGAGGCGCTCCCTGGGATCACATGGTACCTGCTCCAGTGCCGCGTGCGGCCCGGGAACCCTGGGTTGCTGGCGCCTGCGCAGAGCCCTCTGTCCCAGGGAAAAAGGCTGGGGCAAAAGGCGGCTGAGATTGGCAGAGTGAAATATTGCTGCTGAGGGAACGTAGCAGGGCACACGTCTCGCTTCTTCGCGCCTGGGTGCCCCCTTTCTCCCCATCACCTACTTACTTCCTGACTGCAACCTCTCTCCCTCTGGGACTTTTGCACCGGGAGCTCCAGATTCGCTACCCTGCAGCGCTGCGGAGCCGTCAGGCAGTGGCATCCCGTGCACTGCAGAGACCCTTCTTGCTACCTTCTGGCCAGAACTACCGCAGGCTGATTCCCCCCGCCCCTTCCCCCACACTCTCTCTGCTCTTCCCATGCAAAGCAGATCTCCGTTGCTTCAGCGTCCTACCCTTCTGCAGGACTGCAGTCCGGCCAACCCAAGACCTTGCTGCAGGGTGCCTCAGATCCTGATCGCGAACCGGGTCCACTCTTGGCCCTCAGCCAGTGCCCAGGGGGCGACAGTGGCAATTCTAACCTCCAGTTTGTGTCAAGGTCCAGTTTGAATGACCGCTGTCAGCCGGTGAAGACATGACGACCCTGGACTCCAACAACAACACAGGTACTAAGATTTCTTTGCTACCATCATTCTTTCTCTATTGCTGTCTCCTCTCCTCCATCTACGCCTTACGCCTTAGAACAAGAGGAACTTTATAAGGGACTGGGGACTTCCTCCGCCTAGGGATTTGCTAGTGTGATGGGGGCCACGCTAGGATTTGCTAGGCTGGGATTTCCAGAACAGGTTCTTCGGCCTGGGAATGCCCTCGGAGGCGCCCAACCATCACCCCCTCAGAGTCCCAAAGCTCCCTTTAGCCTGAAGCACTCGTATCGCGAGGAAGGAGGAAATGGAGAGCGGGTACGTGTGCTGAGATGAACAGTTTAGAGGAACTGGGAGCTCTGGAGCAGTGCCCCGAAACGCCCCCGTCTGTCCACCCCCTGCAGCTATGGCATGCCTGGACTTCTCAGGAGGACCCCCCCCCCCCGCCCCTCCTCTCTTTCTCTTCCTTAGCTCCTGCAGGCTTGAAAGAACTTAAGAAGCATTGGGGCGATCTGGGTTCCAGGCAGGAGGGGCTGGGGAAATGTGTACGATCTCACTGGGGGATCCTCCGTGACAGTAGGGAGCGGCACTTGAGGAGCCCCAAGAGTGGTGCTCTGCCCCAGGGAGGACACCCAGAGCGCCCAAGCGCCCTGAGCGCTCACATGGCTGCGGAGCCGGGCCCACGTGCTGAGTTTGTTTTCATTCAGCTGAAGCCGTGGCCGCCACCCCATTGGTGGTTGCCTCCCGGCCCCGTTACATAATGAGCTCCGCCTCCCAGGTTGCCCAGGCAACGCGTGTTCCCTTCTCTCCTCCCCTCGGTAATCCCCGCCCAGCTGGCGTTCGGAGCCCAGCCCAAGATTCGGACCCCGGACGCTGAGGAGGGGCGGGGCGAGGGCGGGACTGCTGCCTCTGATTGACAGGAAGAGGAGAGGGCGGGGCCTAGGGTTCTGGGGTTCCTCGTTGGGGAGCCACGTGCAAGAGGCACACGTGGAGCTGGGACGTGAGGCCGGCTGAGGGCTTGGCTCCCGCCCCGCCCCGCTGAGATCTGGGTGAAGCTGGGCTGACTCACCGCCCCCGCCTGCCTCCTTTTCCTGTCCTCCTGGCCGGCGGGGGCGGGGGGGGGGGGGGCCCTTCCCTATAACCGATGAAGCGTATGATGGAGCCATCCCTGACCTCTCGTGCCCTCATGTTTACACCCTCAAAGGAACCATATCTAGCTACCTTTCTCCTCACTCCTTTCCCCTTTATTCTCTCTGCACCTACCTCACTGTACTACCTTTAGACCCACCTTCTCCACCTTACAAATTCTTTCTGCTCCCCAAGCATCTCCTTTCTTAGTCTTGCAAATACTGCTTTACCCCTACTGGCACCGAATGAGATGCGGTTTGCCCCCTAAGGACTTCCCCCAAACAACTACATTCCAGAAGCATAGCTGAAAGGATATTGTCTCTTTCATTTTTTCACCTTTTTTCTTTTTTTTTTTCCCCAGAAAGGAAAACTGGGACCCAGAGAGGGGAGTTGATTTCCTGTAGGTCACAGGTCAAGTTGGTGGTGATAGATCCAGATCTAAAGTGAAACTCTTGCATGTGCCCCCGACTCCCAGGTTGGAGTCTCTTTGGATGAAAGTCTTACACCCTTTTTGGAGATGGCTGAACTAGGTCAGGTTCATTTACCACCAAATAAGTATCCCATCCCCCCACCTCAACCCTGAAACTGTAGGAGCTGACAGGTTGTGCAACTATTTTACAGGGAACTGGGTTCACCCTGACCAACCTTGAGCTATTTTAAGGTTGCCCTGCCCAGCTTAGTGTGTGTCAGTGGGTGAGCAAGACATGTGCCTCCATGGTGGCATGGCCTGTGTCACCTCACACGTGTCCTGGGATCCTCCACCCAACTCATGGCAGGTGGAGCTAGGTGCTTGTCGAAGGTGTGGCAGGCAGCTCACCTTTTCTCCCCCTGCCAGTGCAGTGGGAACACGGCCACCTGGTCGGCAGTCTAACTAGAGGGCCAAAGTCCCTGAGTGGCCAGAGAGCCAAGGTCGTTGTCACCAGGCTGAGAGATCTGGAAGGGGGAATTCCAAAGCCTTGGGCTGAACAGTTTGTCCTTCATTCCGCCTCTGGCGACTCACTGTTCCGCCCTTCCTGGGTTCAGAGAGAGTGTTCACTCTGATTCTTGACCTTGCAGCCCAGGGGAACAGGTTCACTACCTTCAGTACCTTCAGAGAAGATGTCTTCCGGTTTTCAGGGAATGTGACTTACTCTTGTAGGACCTCCACCCTCCTCTCCTTGCTGTTGACTAGCTGCCTCTCCATGGGTCTCATCCCTGGAATGGTCTCGGTATTTTTTTTTTTTTTTAATTTTATTGAAGTAGAGTTGACTCACAATGTTGTATTAGGTTCAGGTATACAGTGAAGTGAATCTGTCATACATATAAATACGTCCATTCTTTTTTCCCGTAGAGATTATTACAGACTGTTGAGTAGGTTTTCCTGTGCTATACCGTAGCTTCTTGTTAATCATTTATTTTTATGCAGTAGTATGTATATGTTATTCCACCCTCCCAATTCCTCCCTCCCCCTAATAGTGTCTGGTCTTGGTATTAAAATTAAAATCGGCAGCTGGGTTTTTGTTGTTGTCGTTTGGGGGTTTTTGTTTGCTGGTTTTTGAAGCCCGGGTATTCTGAATGTTTTTCAGCTGCTCATCCCATCCCCAGGTTGGCTGCTGACGATTAAGTCATTAGCTGCAGTTGATATTCTCTCTATATATATGCTTTTTTTCCTTTTTTTTTTTGCAGCTGATATTCTAAAGGCAGGTGTCTTTGAAGGGGGGAGGGTACATGTGTGAGATACAGAGCATCACAGAGGTCATGCCTCTGGGGAGGTATCTCGCACCCGAGGCAGAAGCCAAATGTACCTGCTGAGCGTTGTGGGGGTTGGTTGGCCAGGTCTGATATATGTCGGGGAGTGGCTTACTGTGGCTCTTCTGGGGGTGTCAGGATTAGGGGCTCCACATGGTTAACTCCTGAGTGTCCAAGAGTGTTTTGGAGAGGCAGGCTGGGAGTGAGCAGAGTGGTGCCCTGGGATCAAAGATCTATGGTGGTTGACGTCCCCTTCCCTTGTGTTCTCCTGCCAGGTGGCGTCATCACCTACATTGGCTCCAGCGGCTCCTCCCCGAGCCGCACCAGCCCCGAGTCCCTCTACAGTGACAGCTCGAATGGCAGCTTCCAGTCCCTGACTCCAGGCTGCCCCACCTACTTCCCACCATCACCCACTGGCTCCCTCACCCAGGACCCAGCTCGCTCCTTTGGGAGCATTCCACCCAGCCTGGGTGACGATGGTTCCCCTTCCTCCTCTTCCTCTTCCTCATCGTCCTCCTCCTCCTCCTCCTCCTTCTATAATGGGAGCCCCCCTGGCGGGCTACAAGTGGCCCTGGAAGACAGCAACCGCGTGTCCCCCAGCAAGAGCACCAGCAACATCACCAGTGAGTCCATTTCCAGCTGATCTGATCTGGGGGAAAGGAAGGTGTCCAGGCCTAGGCTGGGGGTTGATGTTGATGAGACCGTCGTTCCCAGGGCTTACTCTGGCCTCAGGGGTGCCTCCTAGAGTTGCACCAGCCTCTGTCAGCCCAGTCTAGTCATTTGAGTGTCCCCTAGATACCGAAGCTCCTTCTCAGCTTCCCCATCCCAGTCACCAGCCCAGAAAGCCTCCCCGCCTCCCTGGCCACTCAGAAACCCCACCAGTTCACCCGCTGCCCCTGTCTTCCCACAGAGCTGAATGGCATGGTGCTGCTCTGTAAAGTGTGTGGGGACGTGGCCTCGGGTTTCCACTATGGCGTGCATGCCTGTGAGGGCTGCAAGGTGAGGCAGGGAGGGGGTAAGGGCAGGGGCAGGTGACCTTGTCCCCCAGGACACACAGGCCTGGCCGCGTCGGAGATGCTCACTGGCTGCCCCTGTCCGACAGGGCTTTTTCCGTCGAAGCATCCAGCAGAACATCCAGTACAAAAGGTGTCTGAAAAACGAGAACTGCTCCATCGTCCGCATCAATCGTAACCGCTGCCAGCAGTGTCGCTTCAAGAAGTGTCTCTCCGTGGGCATGTCTCGAGATGGTGAGGCAGCACTGTTGCTCCACGAGCATCCCCACGCCCTCCGCCTCTTGTCCCCTCGAAGTTTCTGAATTAATCCCTCCCTTAAAAAGTCCCACCACGGTGCATCTTGTTTGTATGGGGGGGGGGAGACCCAAAGCTCACCCTTTTGGGTAGACACACTCTTTTTTCCCTTTTGTCTCTCTGGTCACCTCCAACCACAACCCCTATTTAGGAACCCCCCTCGATGGGTGTGGCCTTGCGGGGAACCCCAAGCCCTCAGGGTCTTGCCCTTTGAGGAGGAAGGAAGAGAAGCATGTGAGTGCGTATGAGAACTTCCTGACACTGCTCTCATCCTGTCACAGCTGTGCGTTTTGGGCGCATCCCCAAACGAGAGAAGCAGCGGATGCTGGCTGAGATGCAGAGTGCCATGAACCTGGCCAACAACCAGCTGAGCAGCCAGTGCCCGCTGGAGACCCCACCCACCCAGCACCCCACCCCAGGCCCCCTGGGCCCCTCACCGCCCCCAGCCCCGGCCCCCTCACCCCTGGTGGGCTTCTCCCAGTTCCCACAACAGCTGACGCCTCCCCGATCCCCAAGTCCCGAGCCCACAGTGGAGGATGTGATATCGCAGGTCGCCCGGGCCCACCGAGAGATCTTCACTTACGCCCATGACAAGCTGGGCACCTCACCTGGTAACTTCAATGCCAACCATGCCTCAGGCAGCCCCCTGGCCACCACCCCACATCGCTGGGAAAGTCAGGGCTGCCCACCCGCCCCCAATGACAACAACATCATGGCTGCCCAGCGTCACAATGAGGCCCTGAACGGTTTACGCCAGGCTCCTTCCGCCTACCCTCCCGCCTGGCACCCTGGCCCTTCCCACCACAGCTGCCACCAGCCCAACAGCAATGGGCACCGTCTATGCCCCACCCACGTGTACCCAGCCCCAGAAGGCGAAGCACCCGCCAACAGTCTGCGGCAGGGCAACTCCAAGAACGTTCTGCTGGTGAGGGCACGGCGGGGGTGAGGCGGGCAGGGGGCCTGGATACTGGATTTAGCACAGGGCCGCGGGTGTGCCTGGAGGCCGAGTACAGGCAAGGGCTCTGCCCAGGAATCCCTGATCTCCACCTGGCACCTGATTGCTACTTTACCTGAAAGACCCACCCTCCGGGGCCACAACTCTAACCCCAGCAGAATCTGGGGCCCAGCCCTGCTAGGGGAGCCCGTCTGAGCCAGCCTGGCTGATACTCCCTTCCCCAAATTCTTTCCTCCTCCAGGCATGTCCCATGAACATGTACCCGCACGGGCGCAGTGGGCGAACCGTGCAAGAGATCTGGGAGGATTTCTCCATGAGCTTCACACCCGCCGTGCGGGAGGTGGTGGAGTTTGCCAAGCACATCCCCGGCTTCCGTGATCTTTCTCAGCACGACCAGGTCACCTTGCTCAAGGCTGGCACCTTTGAGGTGAGTGAGCCTTTGTGCTCCCTGCACTTGACCTCGGGAAGGATCCAGCAGAGGCTCTGAAACCTCAGGGTCTTTGACCTTAACTCTTGACCGATGAAGGAGGGGGCAGAATCCTTCCCAGTCCTGCCAGTGGATGGCTGGGACTTCTGTCGTCTCAGCTGGGGTCTCATCACATCCTGTTACCTCAAAGTGACATTTAAGGGTACGGCGCTGCTGCCCCCCCCCCCCCCCCCCCCCGTTCCAGGCCTGAGCAAATTAACTTCGATGACGAGGTACCTTGCCCAAGGTCACAGGGAGTGAGTGACAAGGCAGAGACTCAGATTCAGGCCTGCTGGATTCCAAAACCAGGGCCATGTTCCCCATCCTTCTTCTGGGGTGCCCCCCCCCATGCTTACTCAGAAACGAGCCCCAGTCTCCACTGAGAAATGTCAGGCAGCACCAGGAACCCCCCTGGGGGAAAACTTCCGGGGCGATGTGGCCGGTGGCCCTCCCGCCCGACCCGGCTTGACTGTCCCGCCTCAGGTGCTGATGGTGCGCTTTGCGTCGCTGTTCAACGTGAAGGACCAGACGGTGATGTTCCTGAGCCGCACCACCTACAGCCTGCAGGAGCTCGGCGCCATGGGCATGGGCGACCTGCTCAATGCCATGTTCGACTTCAGCGAGAAGCTCAACTCCCTGGCGCTTACCGAGGAGGAGCTGGGCCTCTTCACCGCGGTGGTGCTCGTCTCGGCAGGTAGGTCAGGCTCTCACCTGAGCCTGACCCCGGGGGGGAGGAGGCGGACGCAGTTGGATTCAACACACCTTTTATGGAGTACCTACTCTATGCCAGGCCCCGCACCGGGCGCTGGGGATACAGACATGATTCAGACACAGTCTAGCTTGGGAGACAGACTCATGCCCAACTAATTATAAAACAGTGAGATAAGTGTCACAGTAGAAGCATGAACCAAGGGCTCTGGAAGCACACACACAACTATTTCTGCCTGGGGAGCTGGGGAAGGAGGTGACACTTGAGTGGGGCCTCACAGGACACGGAAAGATACTGCCAGGCAGAGAGAGGGGGAAGGGCATCCCAGGTGGAGGGACCGACAGAGCGAAAAGCAAGGGAGCCGGGGCGTGTTTGGCCAGGTTGGGGGGCGGGGAGGAGAGTGGCCTGGAGGTTGGGAGGGGACCAGCCCTGCTGAGCCTGTGCTCCCACTCCCAGCAGCTGGCGGGGGCGCCTCCCGCTCTGGGGTCAGAGGCCCCGGGGTGGGGGGGTGGGGGCGGGCGGGGGGAGAGGGAGTCACGACCCCCCTCCTCCTCCTTCCCCATCGGCCCTCGGAGGGGCTTCGGGGAGAGGCTGCGTCGCCTGCGCCGCGTCCTCGCAGACCTCGGGGTCCTCGTCAGAGGAGGTCAGGGAGCCTGCCTCACTGCTGTCGTCTTCCCCACAGACCGCTCGGGCATGGAGAATTCCGCTTCGGTGGAGCAGCTCCAGGAGACGCTGCTGCGGGCTCTTCGGGCTCTGGTGCTGAAGAACCGGCCCTCGGAGACTTCCCGCTTCACCAAGCTGCTGCTCAAGCTGCCGGACCTGCGGACCCTGAACAACATGCATTCCGAGAAGCTGCTGTCCTTCCGGGTGGACGCCCAGTGACCCGCCCGGCCGGCCTTCTGCCGCTGCCCCCTTGTACAGAATCGAACTCTGCACTTCTCTCTCCTTTACGAGACGAAAAGGAAAAGCAAACCAGAATCTTATTTATATTGTTATAAAATATTCCAAGATGAGCCTCTGGCCCCCCCGAGCCTTCTTGTAAATACCTGCCTCCCTCCCCCATCAGTGAACCTCCCCGGGCCTCCCCTATTTAAACCACTCCCCCCCCCCTTATTCTCTAGCGCCCCCCCCCTCCCCCCGACTTGTTCTCTTCCTGTCTCAAATCCAATAGTTCACAGCTGAGCTGGCTTCTGTGGTGTGTGCTCGTTTTGGGGGTGGGATGGGGTGGAAATATGGCCAAGGCTGGGGGCACACCTCTCCATCTGGTCAGTTTGTGGGGTGGGTACTCTGCCAGCAGATGGGAGGATTCTGGGAAACAGCACGCAAGTCTAAGGGGGGGTGCCCAAGGGGATTATTTTCATCATATATTTATTACATAAATATATAGTAAAATAGACGAGCAACAATTACCATAAAAATATCTTTCTTTAAAATCCTGACCCAAAACACAACGGGGTGAAAAATCGCACATAACAGACATACTGATTGTCAACGTGGGGCAGGAGTAGGAGCCCCCCGCAAGTCACCCCCACTGGCCCCACCCCTCCCTGGGGAAGGGCCCTACCTCCTTCCCTGTTTCTGGCCACAACCCCTCTCCCCCCCGCCCCAGCACCAGCTTCTCATACATTCAGTAGCGCCTCCAGGGAAGTGTCCCCCTCCTCCCGCCCAGGAGTTCCCAAGGCAGGAATTACTGTCCCCCTTATGGACGGTGTCTATGTCACACGCCCTGCCCTCTCCCAGCCCTGTAGACCCGCCACCAGGGGAAGGGGTAGGGGCTCCTCCACCCCCACCCTCCCCAAGTCTGAGCAGGGAGGAGGCTGGATGAGGTATGTGTGTTATGAGTGATGGGAGGGGGAATACTGAGATGGAGAGGCGGGTGGTGGGGGCGGGGTAGTGGTCATGGCTCTGGCACCCCTTTGTCCTGGCCTGGCCCCCCTTCTCCTAGTCCCGGCAGCCCCTCCCCCCGCCAATACTGCACCCGCTGCCCCACTCTGCCTGCCCTAGTGCCCCGGGCCAATACTGGGGAGGCATGCTAAGCACCCACGTCAAGGCCATCCCCCTCATTAGCACCAATGGCCCCCAGGAGAGGGCCCTGTCCCCCACTTCCAAAGCAGGGACTGGGACGGCTGCCTCTCTAGAGCAGGTGCGTGACGCTCCTGAGTACCCCCCCCCGGCTCCACCCCCACCACGTGTACTTGCTCACACATTCACGCAGAGAAACACACACACACACACACACACACACACACACACACACACACATCCCCCACATCACCGAGGTGTGGGGGGGGAAGGGGTCGGGTTCTGGGGCGGAGTAGGGGAATCACAGCTCATATGACTGGGGAGGGGGGGGGTGGATTCCCAAGCGCTTGTTAAGAGGCCAAGACTCTTCTGGGCCTTTTCTCCACCATGTGCATGGCTGAGACTGGGAAGGGAGAGGCGGAGGTGGGGATGCAGGGATGGGGGAAGACAGCAGACAGGTCAGGAATTCCACTGGGCCCCCAAGGGGTGGAAGGAGGGTACAGGAGGGCTTATCTGGGACTAGAGTAATACAGGAATCAGTACCCCAGGAGAGAGAGAGAGAGAGAGAGAGAGAGAGAGAGGATAGAGACAGACAAAGACAGCACGGGCAGCCCTCGAGCCCAAGGAGGGGCGGGGCAGGCACATGCACAGGTGATAGCGGGTGCTCTTCCAGGCCCTCCACCTCTGTCGCAACACCTGAACAGTGGGGGAAGAACACACCCTGATGGGCAGCATAGCATTGCCTTCCCGTGTGTGTGTGTGTGTGTGTGTGTGTGTGTGTGTTTGTGTGTATGCACACACATGTGCACGTGTATGCATGTGTGGAGGGGGCTGTGGCAGGCTGAGGGTCAAGGTGGGGTGGCAGGTTCCCCACTACTTAAGACATTTTTGCCCCAATAGTGCAAAGCGCAGGAAGCCCTGGCACCCCTCCCCCCGCCCCCTGCCCCATTCCCCATGGCTTCCGGGGGCATCTATGTCCACCCATCCATCCCTGCCGACGTGCAGCCCTGAGCCCAGGGCCCTCTGGTCTGCTCTGTCCCTTCCCTCCCTCCCTCCCCCCCCACCTACAGAGGGCTACCTCCTCCCTCCCTCTCTCCCCTGCGGAGCGGGGGCGACAGCCAAAGGGAGGAGGAGGAGGAGGGCAGCTCACCCAAGTGCAGACCAACAGAGCACTCCTCACCAGGAGGGTGGGAGGTGGCTCAAGCCAAAGTCCCTGAATTAGAGAAGAGAGGAGGGGAGAGGGGTCCCAGGGGCACAGGGGCGGCTGGCCTAAAGAGCTTCAAAGGAAAAAAGGAGGAGCACCAACCGCCCCCTCCCCTGGGGCTTCGACTAAGTGCCATTTATCTGAGCACCCCATTCCGGTGCCTGCCCGCCCAGAGTCTGGGTTAGTGCATGGAGTGGGCGCGGGAGAAGAGGAGGGCAGGGGTTAGAGAGAGCCCGGCAGACAGATGGAAACAGGGGCCTAAGGGGGTGGAGGCTCTGGGAGAAGCTCGCGCACACCCTCCCTGGCCCCCCAGTGCAGCAGCATCTGGATTGTAGCTAATACTGCAGGATGTGAGGAGGGCGGGAGCCTGAGCCACACTTTTTCCTGTGTGGGTGCCAAGGTGCGGAAAGGGGTTGGGGGGGGGCACAGGGAGAGGCCCCTGGGGCTGGGCACTTGAAAGGGGAGCTGTGCGGGCAGCAGGGCAGGCTGGTGAGGGGCCAGCTGGCATCCAGCGTGAGAGGTAGATGGAACTCAGCGGGCACGAGTGGCAGAGAGCAGAGGGAGTACTGGGGTGGGGGGGGTGCCAAAGGGGCACAGAGGGAGGGGCAAGGCAGGGGGGTGGGGGTGGCCAGGACCCTGTTGGAGTAACTCACAGCTCTGATCGGCAGCCCTGCCCTTGGGGACCTGGTGTTGGAGCGGGGGCAGTTCTCTCTGATTTGGGGGGAGGAGGGGCAGTTCTCAAAGTGCTTGGGGTGGGAGGGGGGGTCGTCCCCTCTGGCCAGCCTCAGTTAATAACTTAATATCATCTCTCTCTCTATCAGTCGCTTGCTCTCTCTTTTTTCTCTGTCTAGTATTTCTTCATTTATCTTCTCCCCTTGCCTGGTTTCCAAAGTGCAGTTAGAATGACTGTAATTTTTAACCTCCAGGGGAGGAGCCAAGCCAAGCCCTTCCTTGCACCCAGGCATCTAGGGAAGCCGAGAGGCCCTTAGCCTGGAGGGGAACCTCGGCCAAGAAACTGGGCGGGGGGCTCTCTCTCGTGTGTGTGTATGTGTGTGTGTGTAGGGGGTGCGTTGAGGGCATCTCCCCCGCCACGGTCCTCCATCCCCTACGGTCAAGATGGCTCGTCCCCTCTGAGCTCTCCCTCCCTTCTCCTACCTTCTTAGAGGACGGGGGTCCCGGGCACTGCAGGACACGGTCCCCCCGCCTCCCACACTGTCCTTGTCATAGCAAGTTCATTGGTTTGCCCTGTCCCAGGGCTGGAGGGTCTGAGGAGGGACGGGGCAGTGCGGGGGTGTGTGTGGGAGCGGAATCTATTCGAGGACCAGAGGAAGGAGAGAAGAGGGGTGGGGGTCTCCCTCAGCCCCCGGCTCCGCCCCTTCTCTCCAGGCTCCTCCCCACCAGCTCCGCACACCCTCTGGCCGCCTGAGGCTTTAGACTTCCTGATCCTCAAAGACCTCGAGGAAGAGTGGGGGGAAGAGTTCGGTGGGGCACTCGACTTTCATGTGGAGGAAGCGGCTGGCGTGGCAGGCCCCGATCATGCGGAGGTCAGTCACCTTCATCAGCAGCTTGGGCCAGAAGTGCGGAATGTTGTGTTTGCGGTGGTTGACGTAGTGCTCGAACGCCAGCAGGTACGCCTCCTGACTCTTCTCGATCTTGTCCACGCACAGCAGGCCCGAGCGGTCTGCGGGGAAGGAGGGGCACGCGGGTGAGTGGGCGCCAAGGGAGGCAGGGGCGGAGAGGCTGGGGGGACGGGAGAGACTCGAGGTCTGGGGCAAGTGTAGGGGTGCTGGGGGGTGGAGGGAACTGGGAGGTGGGGGGGGACTGGGGGTGGAGGGCGCTGGGGGGGTGAAGGGGACTGGGAGGCAGGGGGGACTGGGGGATGGAAGGGTGCTGGGAGGTGGGGGGGACTGGGGGTGGGGGGTGCTGGGGGGAGGAGGGAACTCGGAGGTGGAGGGGGGGCTGGGGGGGTGGAGGGGACCGGGGGGTGGGGGGGTCAGGTAGCGAGGACAGAGGGATGGGAGGTGGGCCTGGGAAGAGAGGGGACTTGGAGACAGGGCAGGACTAGGGCGCAGAGAACTGGGGTGGGAGAAGGAGTACAGAGGGGGTCAGGGGCAAGGAGGGGGCACAGAGGGCAGAGGTCAGGAACAGAGGAGTGATGGGGGATAGAAGGAGAATGGGAAGAGAGTGGGGGCTAGGGAACAAAGGGGACTGTGGGAGACAGTAGAATGGCAGAGAGAGAAAAAAATGGAGTGAAGCCAGGATAGTAGCAGAGGAGGGATGGGGAGGCAAGAGATGGGCCTAGACATCAGAACGGAGGGGGGATGGGTGACAGAACAGGGGGCAGGGCTCAGTGATGGAGATGTTACCTAGGTGACAGAGGTAAGCCTGGGGGAGGAAGAGGTGGGCTTTCCGAGCAGAGAAGCCAATGAGCAGAGAGACTGGGGTTAAGGACAGTGACAGGCCCAGGGCCCAGCCAAGCTCTGGGCCCCTGGAAGCTTCTGAGCCCTCCCAGCCAAGCCATGGGTACCTGTTGACATTAGCAGCACAGCCTGCAGCAGAGCCACTTCCGTGTCATCCAGGTTAAAGGCAGAGAGTGACTTGCCCAGTTCAAAGATGGCGTCGGAGACGACGCCCAGGCCGCCATTCTTGAGCTGCTCCCGCTTGACGGCCATCTCCCCGCTCAGCGTCAGTGTGTCGCTCTCGGGGTCATAGCGGACAGCCGCCCGCAGGGACATGATCTCCATGCAGCACCCCTTCAGGAGGATGATCTGGTCTTCGCAAGGCAGCTGCAGAGTCACAGGGACACTCAGCACATCCCTCCCCATCGGCGTCCCCTGCGGGAGCCCGCCCCGCCTCCCGGGGAGCTGCAGGGCCTCTACCAGTCGTTCATACGTCCTCGGAACTGCTACCCTTGTGCTGGGCTGTGGACCTGCCCTGATTCATTAAGCCTCATAACTATGCTTTTTTTTTTTTTTTTCCTCTTTGCTTTTTAGGGCCACCCCTGAGGCGTATGGAAGTTCCCAGGCTAGGGGTCAAATCAGAGCTGCAGCTGCCAGCCTACACCACAGCCACAGCAAAGTGGGATCTGATCCATGTCTGTGACTTATACCACAGCTCATGGCAATGCCGGATCCCCAACCTGCTGAGCGAGACCGGGGATTGAACCCACAACATCATGGATACCAGTCGGGTTCGTTACCGCTGAGCCATGATGGAGCTCTGAGTTACTGTTCTTTAAAACGAGGAGCACTTGGAGTTCCCATTGTGGCACAGCAGCAACGAATCCAACTAGTATCCATGAAGACATGGGTTCGATCCCTGGTTTTGCTCAGTGGGTTAAGGATCCAGTGGGTTAAGGATCCAGAGCTGCGGCGTAGGCTGGCAGGTACAGTTCTGATTCAATCCCTAGCCTGGGAACCTCCATATGCCACGGGTGAGGCCCTAAAAAGACCAAAAAAAAAAAAAAAGAGAGAGAGAGAACTTTCAGATTGCCTACAGTCAGGCTGGCCATGCAGACATGGAGGCAGATGGGCAGGGAGGGCTGGGGAGGCTGGGCCCAGGGAGCTTGGTGGTTCTTCAGGGATCAGCCCACCCCGTGTGTGTGTGTGTGTTGGGTGTGTTGACCTACAGGAATTCCTCATATGAGCACGAGCTGGGACTGAGTGACCTGGGGAGCAGCCCGAGGTGTCCCTCCAGCGTGGTGCCATGTCTCCTCTCCCATCGGCCACTCACCTCGGAGAACATGGGCAGTTTTTTGGCAAAGTCCACCACGCGGGTGATGGCCGGGGTGATGATCTTGGTAAACTCACTGAAGGCCTCTAGGTCCACCTTGTCTCCGTCCGGCATGGAGACGATGGGTGACTGGCCAATGTCATCCGGCTGGAGGGAGAGATGGCGGGGGGCGGTCAGCTGGGGCGGCAGACCCCTTTCAACCTCTCACTGAGGTTCCCTGCCCACCAGGGGGAGCTCCAAGGCAGCTTGGGGAAGAGGGGGCCACCAGCACCTGGGGCCTCCTGCGCCCCAGGCCTCGGGAGGTCTCGGGGCAGAGAAGAGACCAGCACCAGAGCTCCAAGTTGGCTCATAATAACACGGATCACGACAGCAGGAGAGGTCACGTCATCGTAATAGACGCTATCCTGATTGAAGACTGACTCTGTAGCCAGGCATTAGGCCATGTGTTTTACACACATTATCTCATTTAATCCTCAACCACAACTTAGCACCATTGGCTGGATGATGTCGTACTTATCACCATTTCACAGATGAGGAAACTGAGACAGAGTGTGGCTAAGTAAGAAGCCCAAGGTCTCCTGACCGGTAAGTGGTGGACCCAGGATTTGAACCCGGGCAGCCTGATGCTCAACAGTTACACACACGCGTGCTTGGTATTGGGGCCCTGCTCCTAAGAGCGCACTATTCCACCTGCCAAGATGCTCTAGCAGGTCTTCTGCCTTCCTCTATCATACACAACCCAATGTCCATTTCCTCCCAAGCCGACCATTCACTTGGTGCTCAGTTTTGTCAGAGCCTAAAACAATGCCTGCTACCCAGCAGGTGTCCCCAAACACTGTCACGTGACTGTGTCCCCACCCCACCCCCCTTCTCAGTTACGGGGACAGGAAGAAGAGGAGGGATCACCCCCACTCATTGGAAATTCCACGAGGGTGGCAAGGCCCTGCCTGCGTGGAGCTCCCAAGCAGAGGGACTAGGCAGGACTCCGATGGCAGTGACACACACACAGGTGCACGAATCAGAAGTGCCAGGTCATGGAGACTCTCATCTCCCGGAGCCCCCTCTCTCCTTACCAGGAATTTCCTCCTCTGCTTCCAGTGGCTGCCCTGGGCGTTTGTGCTGCGATGGGCCTCCGTGGCAACGTGGATCAGGTCCCACTCTTCCGGAGTGGGCTCCGGTCGCTGCTGCAGTGATCGGATCATCTCCTCCTTCCTGCGCCGCTCCCGGTTCTGCTCAATCAGCTTGCGCTTGGCCACCCGCTTCGAATCATCTAGAACCACTGTCAACAACAGACAGACGCGATGCCCTTCGCACGGCACTCTCCGTCACCCGCTCAGACACTATGCTTCCCGGGTGCACAGGCTGGAGAAACGCAGGGGCCAAGAGAGGTTAGGTGGCCACCCAGATCACCTAGCAGTCGGGTGGGGCCACCTGGGTCACGACAATCACTGGGACCACATGCACTTCACCTTGGGCTGATCCAGGGGAGTATCACATTCTGGTCTAAAGGGTATATAGTTGCAGGAGTTCCCTGTCGTGGCTCAGGAGAAGCGAATCTGACTAGCATCCGTGAGGATGCAGGTTCGATCCCTGGCCTTGCTCAATGGGTTAAGGATCTGGCATTGCCAGGAGCTGAGGTGTAGGTCGCAGATGAGGCTCGGATTCCGAGCTGCTGTGGCTGTGGGGTAGGCCAGCAACTACAGCTCTGATTCGACCCCTAGCCTGGGAACCTCCCTATGCTGTGGGCGTGGCCCTAAAAAGACAAACCCACACACACACACAAAAGGGTTCTAAGGATATCGTTACTAGAAGACTCTGCCATCTGACCCCTAGCCAATGAAAGATGCCCTCTCTCACCTGGAAGTGGGGTGCTTTCTCTCATAGTCAGAGGCACGGTGCTAGGGTATGGTACGCAGGCCTTGTTTCTAGCTAAAGCTCTCTAAAGCCCTGGGATGGCGCAAGGCAGGTAGGCACAGGGGTCTGTGCACAGGGCTCAGAGAGGAATCCTGCTTCCTTTTCTTTGGGGTCAAGGACAGCAGGCACCAAGATTCTGAGCTTTCATTCTACCATCAGCCTGACCTGGATCGTCACTCTGCCCTGTGGGGACCCTGGAAAGGGAGCTGCTGTATCTGAACGCACCCCCACCCGCAGCCACCTAGCCCGGTTCCCCCCCCCACCAGTCCCCTTACAGTCCATGGCCATGCCCACAGCGATGCACTTCTTGAAGCGGCACAGCTGGCACTGATTGCGGGTGATCTTGTCAATGACACAGCAGCTGTCATACTTGCATGAGTAGGTGGGATGGAGATTCTTCTGGATTGTGCGGCGAAAGAAGCCCTGGGGTGGGGGGAGAAGGAGCATGCTGTAATCACGATCCCCTCTTCCTCAATGAACCATGCAGTTCTCTGGGGGTGGGGGGGGGTGTTGGGGGATTAGTGGGGGTACCTGGCAGCCTCTTGATGCGGCAACGCCCAGGATCGCTGGGCTCTGCCAGGACTTAGAAATACACCCTCAGCACCCCCAGCCGCTGAGGGGGAGGAGTGCATGGGTCGTGGTGGTGGCAGAGGTATGGATGGTGACCACAATGAGGAGATTTGACCCTGGGATGGTGGCAGGTGCTACGAGGCCTGAAGGAAGAGCAGCTGTGGATGTCCACTTAATACCTGATTTTGCGTCTTGCTAAACGACTCTAAAAACAACGCTGGTCCCCAAAACATTCTCACACGTGCTGCCTGTTGCCCAGGCAGGCTGAATTCATGAAAAGTGTGTGTGTGTGTGTGGGGGGGGTGTTAAAAAGTCAGGAAAAGACATGGGGTGTGAACTCTACCAGCATTCAAAACATTTTCAATTTTACACATAGGGTTTAGTCTTTGCTTTAAAGGAAAAACCTCAAGAATCAAGACGGCTGACATCTGCTGAATACTTACTACAGGCCAGGTACCTACAAGCCTTTTCTTGCAGGTATCATATGTAATGCTCAGCTCCATGAGGGAGGAGCTGTTATTATCACCATTTTCCAACTAAGAAACTGAAGCTTAGAGAGATTAAGCAATTTGCCCAAAGTCATATGGCTAAATGGGCAGCAGAGCCAGAATGGGACCAGAATGAGCCAGCATGAGACATGAGGTCTGGGCTCTTGGGGTTGGGGTGCAATGAAAATCACCAAGGGTACCCACCAAAAATACAGATCCCTGGGCCTCACTCTAGACCTAGAACATCTAAGAGGGAGGCCCAGGCAATTGAGGGGGAGGCTCCTTGTTCTATGTGACACAGTCGGCACTGCTTCCAGGAACACTGCTAAAGGATGCTATGCCCCTGGTGGGCTTGCTTTGACTGACACCTGGAAAGAAAGGAACCTGAAGCCTTAACATAGTCTGAATTTTTTTTTTTTTGTCTGTCTTTTTCTAGGGCTGCACCCGTGGCATATGGAGGTTCCCCAGCTAGGGGTCTAATCAGAACTGTAGCCACCGGCCTTCGCCAGAGCCACAGCAACACGGGATCCGAGCCGCATGTACAGCCTACACCACAGCTCAAGGCAACGCCAGATCCCCAACCCACTGAGCGAGGCCAGGGATCGAACCCGCAGCCTCATGGTTCCTAGTCAGATTCGTTAGCCACTGAGCCACGACAGGAACTCCATAGTCTGAAATCTTTTTGCTTCTTGAAAGGCCTCACATTTTCAGGAGGTAAGGCTCCTAGAAAAATCACGCGGGTTGAAATGTCCAAAGAGAGCTCCATAGTCTGTGACCTTGTCCACCCAAGGTCTATGCCCTTGACCTCTCTGCCCAGGGAGACTCTGCCATCCTCTCTTCTGGGCTCCATCACGCCCCCCACCCCCCAGCCTCAGCACTGGTTTTCACCCTTTCAGGATCAGCAGAAGCAACTGGGAGCCTGTTCCAAGGCAGATTCCTGGGCTCCACCACAAAAGGTTCTGACTGAATGGGGCTGGCATGAGGCCTGGGGATCTACAACGAACAGGTGCCGCAGGTGGTCCAGGAACTACATTTTGTAAAACACTGATGTGGCTTTCAACGGATGTCCGTCTCTCTCTGGCAGGCTGTGAGCAGTCTGAGGGCAGGGCATACATGACTCTTCTCACACTCACACATGGGGTGGGTGAATGAAAGCTGACATTGATTGAGTGCTTCCTATGTGCTTGGCACTGTTTTAAATACTCTACGTGCGCGATCTCATTTAATTCTCCCAACAGCTCTGTGAGGTAGGTAGTATGATGAACCCCATTTCACAGATGCAGAAACTGAGGCGCAAAGAGATTAGGCATCTTACCCATGAGTAACAGAGCAGGGATGGTCAATGGATGAATGAAGGAATGAATGAATGAATAAGAGAAGAGGAATGATGCTCTAACAGGTAGGCTTTAGGTTACATGTTTATAGAGCTGTCTCTGGTGCCAGGTGCTGAGGGACTGAAAGGGAACGAGATGGGGGGGGGGGGGCTCAGGTGGTGGGGGAGGGGCAGGAGCTGGCTGGTCCATACCTTGCAGCCCTCACAAGTGATGCAGCGGTAGTGATAACCGGTTGCCTTGTCCCCACACACGACACACTGCTCGTCTTTGTCCAGGTAACTAGGGATATACCCTGGGAGGGAGGAAGGGAGGCAGGCAGGCAGGCATGGCTTGGGCCCCAGCAAAGAGGCTCCTACGCTTTCTCCATCCCCCAGCTTTTCCTTCCTGGCCCATCCCCTGGCCCAGCTTCCCTGATGGGTTCTTGGCCTCCAGGTAGAATCCTGGAGACACACGAGAGGTCATCTCGTCCATCCCCTTCCCTAAAGATAACCAGAATCCCAGTTCTTCCGACTGCCCAGTTAGGGCTTTTCTCTTGCTGCATCCAAGGGGCAGGGGATATGGGAGAAGGAGCAGCCCCCGCCAGCAGCGGCTGGCCTCAGGGACCTCAGGCAAGGGGGTTACGTGAGAAGGGAAGAGGTCCTTCCTGACCAAACCCATCCTCAGAGGGCGAGGCGCGCCTCGCATCACCCCTCTCATCCCAGACACATCCTTCCCAAGCTCTCTCAGAGGCTCTTCCCACGGGACACAGGAACTGCGGGTGCACGCCCAGGCCCCGGAAGAGCCCTGGCCTGGTTTGCTGGGGTTCAGGGTAGGGAGGAAGAGCACACGCAGCCAGGCTCACCTGACATGCTGGTTTTCAGGGAACATTGGCCGTTCTTTCTTTTTCGCTTTCCATCTGGTGACCTGGCACTGGATGGGGGCAAAGTGGGCAGAATCAGAGAGCAGTCCTTGGGCAGCCCCCTTCTCATTCAACAGGCTGAGGTCTTCCCCCAGGCCCGACTCCCTCCAGCTCGGGTCCTCGTTCTACCTCCCACCCCCAGGTCAGCTGACAAAACTGGAAAAGGTCTGGCTATCTAGAAGCTTTGGGTGAGAGATAAGGGGCTCGGCTGGGGCACAAGCATGATCTAGGGCCCCCACCTATATACACACATGAGCACACGCTACAGGACCTTCGGCGCCCATCGTCTCTAAGATAGCCACCTACTTAAGCTTTCAGTACATGACACACAAGCAGAAAGAATCTTCAGGACGGGCTTAAAGCGATGCAAGCTTTCGAATACACATGTACATCTGCAACGTAAGACTAGCGCATACGAAGAGCTACGCCGCCTGCCGTTTAAACCCAAGCACAGTTAAATAAGCAGCAGGCTCTACCATCTCTATCTATGCGACTTTCAGGGCTTTCTCAAATGTGTTATATGACCTCTAGGGTATGCCCACGTGTTACACAACCCTCCGGACAGGCACCTAATAATACCATGCCCCTCCCCCCGCCAGTGAACATGTCGCTTGATTTTCAGGTCACAGCCACAGTGGCCCACTAGAACCTAAACCAAGTATAATATGGGAAAAGGAGGGGACTTCCACGGCCACTCTGTCCACGGCCTCCATTTAACAGAGCAGTAAACCCAGGCCCCACTGTGCGCTAGAGTCAGAGCGGCGACAAGGACCCCAAGCCTCGCCAAATAAGGAGTTAGCAACCCCCCAGCCCCTGCACACATATGTCGCCAGCCTCCCCACATACGTGTTACATAACCTTGGCACACACAGGTTACATAAGCCTTCTACATGCACACACGGATTGTATAACCTCCCGCCCCCACCCTGTGTGTGGCATGTTGCAGGGCCCTACCCCCGACTCCCCAGCCTGATGCAGCTCCCAGCACACTGACACAGTGACCTTGGCCAGGGTCACAGTCACAGAGAGCTCTGTGCTCTACATCCCCTGGGGATTACCCTGTCTGGTTTCTACACCGGTTGGAGAATCACATCTCCCCCTCCTGCCTCCGGAGGGGGGTGGGTGTAGGGGACCTCCCCCAGCCCAGTTGAGCTGCGGGTCTTTAGCAATTAGCTAGACGCAAAGCCTCTGGGTGCAGTCCCAGAGACAGCCACAAGGTGGCGCGGGGACATGGGGGAGGGGAGGCTGACGGGGAGGGGCTGCAGTCCTGGGGGACAGGAACTAAGCATTCCCGCCTTTCTCTGAATTAGGAGCCGACCCTCCCAGACCCATGGAAGTGTGGGCGGGAAGGAACAGGGGCTGCAAGTGACAGCTTCACGATGACAGGCCAAATCTTTTTTCAGAGCCCCCCTGGGGTGAGGCTTGGGGAGGGGGGATACCCCCATTGCCCTACCCAACTGCCAGCCCCATCCACTTCCTCCACCCCTCCAGGGACCCAATCTTGGGCCCCAGGGCTTTGCCTGGCCAGGCCTCCGGCCTCCTGGCTCAGGATCTGGTCTCCTAGGCAACGGCCACACTGCTCCCCAGAGCACCCCTCCCCCACCCTCTCCCTGGCCATAGGCACAGGCTGTACCCAGCTCCCAAGGCACCACGCCAACTGAGACCGAGCTCTGTGCCACTTGGAACCGATGGGAGAGGCAGAGACCCTCTGGACGCCCGAAGCGCAATGCGGATCATAGGGAACCCATCCCCAGCTGTGTGTGCAGGGCTGATGCTTCCTCCACGTGGGAGCAAATCTTCAGAGCTGGCATTCACTTCCACTTCCTGGGAGGAGCCCCATGGCATTGCCCGCCCTTGCCCATGAACAAGGAAGAGCTTGTGAGGCTCCCAATATGTTCCAAATATAAGCGTGAGTTGTGATCAACAGTTACTGGTGCATGGTGCCCTGAAATGCCATGTCACACGCACCATGGCTTCTGGACCTCACACTAGTGGTCAGACGTGAAGAGGCTGGGAGGGAGAGGAGGAAAATGGCCAGGCTGTTTGGATTCCACATGCTCAGGTGAGGGTGGCCGAGGGGACGCTGGGGGGCATTGGAGACTCCGAGCACTGACAAGGGAGGGGCCGCATGCCTGCTGCCTGTAATTACTCTGTGCTGCACGCCCTCCCCCTTTCAAAACGGGCATCTCTCCCTCCAGGTGCCTAATTCCCAGCCACATGGGAACATGACCTCATCTCCTGGGCAAAGGTAGGCAGCAGGCTTGCCGGCCTCAGGCCCATCCCCCCAGGGGTGCTAAAAGGCCCAAGCTCAGCGCTCTCTGGCCCAGCCCAGCGACTGCTGCACGACACCTAGTTGCCGGACCCATTACCTGTTCTCCTCTGGGTCTGACCCACACTCCACCTTGCTTGGCTTCTGTTCCATTCACTTCAATTCCATCCAGGATGCCCTCCAGCACGCCAAGAGACTGGGGTGGGCACACTGGCCCCCCCGGCACACCCACAGGCCACCCACCCCCCGCCACCCAGGCCCTAGGGCACAGCACCCATGGTGCCCGCCTCAGCACTTGGCCTTTCACACCATGCCCTGCACCCCAAGGGGGGGGGGCGGGCGGTGAGAAGGGGGCCAGGGAGTGGCAGGTGGTAGGGCTGGGGGGCAAGCTGAGTCTGTGGGGGGGGTCCTGGGCTGGGGGAGTAGCTTCGGAATCTTGTGCTGTCCGGAGGTCCCTGCAGAGAGAGGAGAGAGGCAGGGATAAGGCGGCGCCGTGGTGGGGGGGGGAGGTGAATAGGATTCCTTCGGCGCCAACATTTTGGGCTCTTGGGGCTTATCACGAGATGGTGGTAGGCATGGAGGGAGGGCAGGCATCGGGAGAGGACCAGGGAGCCCTTCGGCTCGACAGACAGCAGGCAAGGCTGGAGATCCACATCCTGATCCCCAGACATGGAAAGGGATGGAGGGAAAGAATGAGGTAATCCACGTACCACGTCTCAAGCCTCCTAGTCAAGCAAGGGCCTGGCCCCTTCGTACGCGTCTATTACACATCACCCCTTGTTACCACCGCTCAGCCAAGGTGTCATTAGTATCACAGGGAAAGAAGTGACCAGAGATGGAGTTCCCTCCGTGGCTCAGCAGTTAACGATCCCGGCTGGGATCCATGAGGAGGCGGGTTCGATCCCTGGCCTCACTCAGTGGGTTAAGGACCCGGTGTTGCCGTGAGCTGTGGTGCAGGTCGCAGACGCGGCTCAGATCCCGTGTTGCTGTGGCTCTGGTGGAGGCCGGCAGCTGGAGCTCCGATTGGACCCCTCGCCTGGGAACCTCCATGTGCTGAGACTGTGGCCCTTAAAAAAAAAGAAGAAGAAGAAGAAGTGACCAGAGATGAGCAGCTTTCATTCAGCCCAGGCATGGGGGGGTCCTGGTGAAGGACGTGTGAGCGCCCACCTGAGGGCCTCAATGGAGAGGGATGCTGAAAAGAGGAGCCAGCCGACCTCCCCTGCTGCTGGCCGACTTAGGCCTCTCCAACCCCGGCCCCCCAAGGAGCTTCCCATACAAGGTCCCAAGTCACACTTCTCAGTCTGAGGACCAGACTTCCCAGTTGGTTTAGCTGAGCTGCCACCCACCGGGATGGGCAGGGAGGGCGAGAGGAAACCAACAGGCATTAAGGGAATAGAGAGTATGTGCCCACCCAGGTGGGCATCAGAACTTCGCAGGTGAGAAAAAGAAGCCTCGGAAAGCTTGCCCGTTCACTCAAGTTCACACAGCTTGCAAGCAGCCTGCCGCCAATGCTAGCTTTGTCCTGCCAGCTGGGGTCCAGGGCACCGCCCACCTGGGCCAACCATTCCCTCCAGGCTTGCACCTCTGACCCTAGGCTACACACCTGAGGCTCGGTGACTGCCCACCCAGGCAGGTGTGGGCACGTGAGAGGGGCCAAGAGGCACAGCTCCCTACACACAACCTCCCTCCTGTGGCTGCTTCCCCAGAGACCTTGCCCCGGGGGGGCCCCCCAGGCCCCACCCCCAGGAACTGATAAGGAGCCAGGATGGGAGGGGAAAGGAGAGATAAGCCAGGCCATTGGGCAGGGCCGGCGGGAACGGGAGCGGGACAGGGCCTCTGCGCTCAGGCCAGCCCCCCGCCTGGGGAGCCCGGCAAGAGTGCAGAAGCGAGGTCCATTCTGCCTTTGATCCTCGCACCGACCAGGACCAGGCACTGGGGGCCGGACAGGAGACACTGGTGGTGGTGGTGGGGGGGGGTGTGCGAGCGGGGAGCCTAAGCCCAGGGAGCCGTCAAGAAAGTAGGTCAAGTTTTTCTTGGCTTGTGGAGAAATTCCTGTTATAAATTTATAATGGCGTAGCCAGCCCTGAGGGGTGGAGGTGGGGGAGACAGAATGGGTGGGGATGCCCAGGGCCTGGGCACCGGGGCCGGGCCGGGCTGCTCTCGGCCAGAGCAGTGAGGGGTAGGGGGGCCCTGGGGCCGTCACGGGGGTGGGGCTGGACAAGAGAAGACTATTTTCTGTCGCCTCTGTTTCCCCTTCGCTCTTCGTTGCCCCGGGAGGCTGCCTTTGGTCAGGTCCTTCTGCATCTGAATGTCTCTCTCTCTCCCCACCTCAGGTCTGGGTGTCTCCCCCCAGCCCCAAGGCTGTGCCTCAGTGCTTAGCACACCCTGGCTGCGGTGCTGCCCCCGCCTGTCTCCTGCCCACCTGGCATGCTGCCACCACTTGTTTACAGAAGCTGGAAAAATCCACTCGCCAGCCTGAGGCCCCAGCGCCCCCGGGGAGGGGAGGAGGCAGGCACAGGAGTGGGCATGCTGAGAGGGGCAGCCCTGCGGAGCGGGCCCTGGGGGCAGGCGAAGTGGGCCAGGCTGTGGGGAATGGGTGTCAGCAGTGGCTGGCGGGCCTGGGCCAGGCAGGGAACACCAGCGGCCCCCCGCAGGGCCCGGGCAGCTCCTGCTCCAGGCCAGAGCTCTGGAGGACCCCCCTCCCCCCTCCCTCCTGCCACTGCCAGTTGCTACAGGGCACACCTGGGGCAGTGCCAACCTAAGCTACCATGTTTATTTTCCCTTCCCCCTCCCCGGCCCAGCCTTAACTCCAAATGTGTCTGGGCGCTGCCAGGGGCTTGCACGTGCCTGCTGGGGGTGGGGATGGGGGGCAGCTCCCACTCTGCCCCACCTCTGTGCTGGGCTGAAAGGTGCCTGATGTCTCTCAGTGCCACCCAGGCTCCGATGAGCCCCTGGTAGTGGGTAGTGGGCAGAAGGGCAAGGTGCTGCCCTCGCCACTTAAGGCATCCACGCCTGGCACCGACCAAGAGGCTGGAACCCTTGGGGACTCCTGGCCGTCTCTCTGGGGACATACCTGGGCCTCTGAGGCGACAGAGCGAGCAGAGGACCCAGTACATGGGGAGGCACACAGCCCGGAGCCGGAGCCGGGGTTAGCTGTGGGCAGAAGGTTAGCAGCAAAAGGGGGCGGGGCAGGGATACCCATCCCGAAGGGCCGGTGGCCTCTTTCCCCTCCTCCTGGAGTCTTATTCAAGTCCCCAAGCTCCCGCCTGGCACATCTCCCTGCCGAGGAAGAGGCGCAGCCCCCAAGGAGGCAGAGGGGGTGGAGCTCTGGGGTTCGAAGCCTGGGCTGGACAGCCGCACGGCAAGACCCACCTGTCGGCTGGCCTGGCCACCCACTCCTTCTTTGTCAGATAAGAGCTGCCGGGTGGCAGTGTGGGCAAGGTGCCCACGGAGGGGGAAGCATTTCATTAAGCTTAAGTGCTTCTGCCACGGGGGGACAAAAACAAGAGGCCACTGCGGCATCCACGGGCCCTGTGCCAGGTTCCCTGCTGCTGGACTGGCCCACTCCGCAGTCCTGCCGACCCCAGGGACGCCCCCAGAGGGGACTCTCTGCCCCTGATCCCCCCCCCCGCCCGGAATCTAGCCCCCAATTCTCCACACACCACTCTCCTGAGTGACAGCGCCCGGCTCCAGCCCCACCTCTCCGGGGGCCCCTGAACTTTGTCCTTAAGGCTCTAAGGAAAGCCCACCCCTCCTCCTTGCCAACCAAGGAGGGGAAAGACACACACATAAGGGGGGGGCTGAGAAAAGGGGAGAAAGAGGAGGAGGAGAGGAGTGAAAGGGATGATGGGGGAAGAAGGAAGGAAAGATGTGGAGGGGCAAGAACAAAGAGATGGGCGGGGGGATGGGGGGAGAGCCACGGACGACAATGGCGTGGAGGGAGAGGAAGAGAGGCGGCAGGGGGATGGGGTAGGGAGAGAAGGGTGAGGGAGAGAGGAGGACAGGGAAGGGGAGGAGGGACAAAGAGAGAAAGGTAACAAAGAAAGATGGGTGGGGGTTGCTTCATGCCCCGCCTAAATCCCACCTCGTGGAGGCTGGGGGGGAGGGGAGAGCAGAAATGGTTTCCACGGTGACAGCTGGTTCTTGGTGGCCTGGCATGTGGGCTATTAATAGTGCTGTGGGGAGGTTCACACCTCCCTCTCCCCTTCCCCTTGGCCTGCTGCTGGGGTAGGGGAAGATATGTCGCCCCTGCTCCCCATTATCTGGCACCGATGCCCGATGCCCTGAGTGCACACCACGGGGGCCAAGAAGGGTGACGTGAAGGGGCCCAGGTGGCCCCTGTAGCCCAAACACACGTGCACGGGCATGCACAGGCAAACACAGGCATCTGTGTGCAGACGCAGCCGCCTGTGCCAACGTGGGCTCCCATGGGCAGCCACAAGCACCCACAGCCCCTGAGAGTCTGGCGAGGGTAGAGGCTGCAGCAGCAGCAACGCAGGCCCCCACACGGAGGGGCTGAGGTCTGCCAGTGCCGGGGCCTCTTTCTCCTCTCCCAGATCCCCCGTTGTTCTACTCTCAGGTATGGGCTGAGCAGGGACTGCCCCACCCAACTTGCTGTTATCCTGGTGCCAGGAGAGCGTGGAGGAGTGAAGAAGGGAAGGAAGGTTCTACTTGGCAGGTGTGAGATGGCAGAGGAGTACCCAGACGCAGGCACCAGCTTGGCAGGCGGGAGGGAGCGTAGGGGTGGGAAGCAGCACTCTTCGGTGGGCTCTCGCTGGGCCCCCAGGAGATGGGATTCTGGAGCTTAAGGGCAGTGACCCTGAAGTCTGATCTCCTGGCCATTGTGGGGTCTTGGAGGCTAGAGAATGGGAGATGGGGGTGGAGGACAGAATATAAGGGGAAAGACTGGTTACTTAAACAAAAGGATCCTCTCCCCCCAAAAGAATATAACAGGAAACTCACCCCTGCAGGTCAGAAGCAGAAAGACATAAACAGCAGCCTTGACTTGGGCCAGATGCCCAGTATGAACATCAAAGATTGTGCTTCCCAGCAGCGCCCCCCCGCCACCGCCACCTCACCCACCTGCTGCTCTCCTGTCCCTCTTCCCACCCCAGGCCAGCTCCAGTCAGGCGTCAAGGTGGGTGCCCAAGCCTAGGGCTCACCTCCATGCCCCATGCCTAGTGACCATGGCTGTGTCCCCATCCATGCTCAAGAGCTCAACCCCTTCCCTGCCAACCCGCAGAACTTCGTGTCCCCGGCCCCAGTTCCCCTCGGGAATGAGGAGGGGGGTCCAAATAGCCAAGGAGGCAGAGCTTGGAGCACCCCCCCACCCGCTGGACATGGCACAGGCTCCCCCCCTTCCCCCCCCAGCAGCCAGCGGGTAATCGGAGCTGGGAGCTGGGGCAGCTGAAGGCTGGAGGCATGAATGTCACGGGGCCAAGGCTCTCGCTGCAGATGGCATCGTGGGCACAGGGCTCGGGGTCCTCCCGTCCCCACTCCCCTCTTCCAAGGAAGAAGCTGCAGAGACAAGTTGTCTGCCAGCCCTGGGGAGCACCGCCCCAAAGGGAAGGGAATGGTGGAGGGGAAGAGCAAAGCAGAGATGTTCTCCCAGGCACCCAGAGAGGCGGGAGATAGCCCCCACCCAGGCAGAACCGGCAGAGACGGGGAGGGGGGAGCCGGAGCGGGTGATAGAGAAGCGGGGAGAGAAGAGCCGGGAAAGGGAGGGAGGGAATGGGGAGAGAGGGAGGAGGAGGGGGGAGAGAGAGAGTGAAAATTGCGTGTGTGTGTGTCTGTGTGTGTGTGTGAGAGAGAGAGAGAGAGAGGGAGGGAGGGAGGGAAGGGGGGAGAGGGAGAGAGAGCGTGTGAGCGAGCAAGTAAATGCAGCTCAGTCTCCCGCACACACACGGACACGTGCAGACACACACACTCACCCCGCATGCGCAGAGCCGCGGGCTCCGGGTACCCCATTCCAGCAGATATTCAGAGCCTTCCCCAGCCCACACATGCACAAAACACGCACACATGGATGCGCACACAACACACCCACTCACTGATGTGTACAAAAAACGCCAATAGCCACCAAAGCCTCAGTCCCCGTTCCCCTTCCCTCGCCCACACGCCTGGATAAAAGAGAAAATGAAACAGGCAGCTGAGGCTCTGGGAGCCAGGAGCTCATCTCTTCCTTACGAGAGGAAGAGAGGACGAAGAGGGCTGGGGGCTGGGTCCAATCAGGCAGCTCTTTGCCACTGCTGGGGGTGTGGCTGTGCCTTTGGCCCGAACCTTTAACCCCAGTCCCTGGTGCCCAGATTGCGTGCCCACTTCCAAAGGAGAGGAGCAAGGGTAGCATTTTCTTTGCTTTCTTTCTCCTTTTCTTTTCTTTTCTTTTTTTTTTTTTTGGCTACACCCTCGACATGTGGAAGTTCCTAGGCCAAGGATCAGACCTGGTGCTACAGCAGCGACCGGAGCTGCTGCAGTGACAACAGCAGATCCTTAACCTGCTGAACCACCAGGGAACTCCAAGGATAGCATTTTCTGAGTGCCAATACGTTCCATCTTGCTACCCTTTACCCAGAGAAGGTCTTCTTTTTTCTGTCTTTTTAGGGTCACATCCACGTCATATGGAGGGTCCCAGGCTAGGGGTCAAATCAGAGCTGTAGCTGCTGGCCTACGCCACAGCCAATGTGGGATCCGAGCAGCATCTGCAACCTATACCACAGCTCACAGCGATGGCGGATCCTTAACCCACTGAGCGAGGCCAGGGATCGAACCCGCAATCTCATGGTTCCTAGTCAGATTCGTTTCCGCTGAGCCACAGGGGGAACTCCTAGCCAGAGAACTTCTGACCCCTCTCTTGGTGCCCCAGGGAGGAGGCCAAGCAACACCATAGGCCTGAAAACCACATGCTCCCCAGCACACGCCAGCCCCAGATGTCTCTGTGAAAGACTGAAAATGGTCTCTGGTTCCAAGGGGCATGTGTATCCCCACCCCGGACTGTTCCAGGCCCTGGGAAGAAAGGGGCATCCATGGGCATTGCTCACTGTGCCAAGATGCAACACAGAGTGACCACAGGCGTCCTCCCAATTATGTTATCAACGCTCACTCTGCCTGTGGGCACCAACCTCTCCAGATTATAAAAACCCAGGCCCAAAGTCAGCAACCAGAGAAGGGCCAAAACCCACCCTCCCACCTCCCAGCCAGTGCTCTTTCCACCATGGTCGAGCTTGCCTCCCTTCCCAAGAGGCACAAAAGCCCCCCAGGCACCTCTGCAGCCATGAAAACTAGTTGAGATTAGACTCCCCTCTCCAGAGGCTCCCCAGTGACCCACCCAGCGACCCATCAGAGGCATGCCCTCATTGTTCTGGGGTAGGGAGCTGTATATAAAGGGATTTGGGGTGGGGGTGGAGAGGAGTCTTAACACCAGGCTCATGAAGGGAAAGAAGCAACCCAGGCCAGACCCTGGATCTCGGGTGCCACACCCAACACTGTCTTAATTCAGCACCACCACCTCCACACTAATGCCTCCTGTGTGAGGAGAGGTGGGTTTTCGTTGAGGGATCAGTGGTAGGTAGCTGAGATGCTGGGTCCCCAGGAGAGAGGAAGGAGCCACACTCTACACATAAGAAGGGAGAGGGGTCGTGGAGAGGAGCCCACTTTCCCCGACTCCCAGTGCTCAGACTTGTCCCAACAGAGATGCTGTGATGCCCAAACATTCATGCCTTTGCCCCTCACTAGGGAGGTGTGTCCCAGGCTGAGATGCCAAGGGCTCCTTTTGAGAAGTAGCAAAAACGGGGCGGGTCAGAGGAGGGCGAGGCAGAGGGGCTCCAGGCTGCAAAACCCATGGGGGAGAGAGAGGTGACTTCGAGGGTGGCGAGGCTAGAGATCAGGAATGATACCTGCTACCCACCCCTCAGCCCATCCCACGCCTGCGATGTCTCGGCGATCTAATTCTTCACCAAGCTTCTCCCAGACATCCGGGAGGCCCCAGACCCACAGACTTCCTCATGGCGACAGCTAACACATACAATGCTTGGTATGCACCGGGCACTTCTGAAAGCATGTGACGTGCTCTGACTCCTTGTATCCTCCAAAAGCTGAATGAGGTAGGCATTTCCATCTTCAGTTCAGAGGTAAGGCAAGGGAGAGGTTAAATCACTTGCCCAGGATTGTACAGCTGCAAGGGGCAGAGCTGGGATTCAAACCTAGGCAGTCTAGCTCAAAAAAAAAAAAAAAAATCCCTGCTTTTAACCATTACGGCAACATCGCCTGCTAAAGGAACAATAAATACCTTGTTCTTTCATCCAGCTCTGTGTGCCCTGTGACCTGGCCTCAGTTTCCCTTTCTGTAGCAGCCGTGGATTTTCTGTGGCAGAATCCCTGCCAGTGCCGCCACCTCATTCATCACTGAGGCCACAGTGAGAGGGCTGCATGGCCAGAAACGGTCGGCGTCCCCTACTTGAATCCCCTCCCTGGAAGAGCCACCCCTTCTGCCACTCCAGCCTGGAGTCAGCACTCATGGGAGAGGCCCTCGCTCAGCCCCACATAAAGTCTGGGCAGCTGTACCCTCAGAACCAGGCTCTGAGGCTGGGCAAAGCGGACACAGCTGTTGGGCATCTCTGAGGTGGGTCTCAGCTGCCAGGGGTGTGGAGAAAGGCCATTGTGAGTCCTGCCACTGACTGGCTCAGCCGGGTCCTGCCAACTCCCGCCACTGCCGAAGGGGGCCATTCTTTTCCAGCGGGTCACACTATAGCGGGAGCCTCCTCGCTGGGCCTGTCGGGGAGCTAGCTAACTCAGCCTGCACACCCAGGCCTTCCAGCCAGCTGGGGTCCCCTGGCTGAGCCTGCCCGCCTGAGAGGTCAGCATGGGCAGGGGCTGACCCCCTTCCCTCCCCCCCATTCCCGCCCGCCCCCCCCCAAACTTGCTGGCCACTGCAGCTGTGGCTGCAGCACTGAGGAAGCGCAGGATGTCCTGAGCAGCCAGCCGAGGCCCCCCCCCCCTCCGGCCCCCCACCCCAACCTCTCGCTGACCCCAGAGGCAGGACAGGCGGCGGCCGAGGGGGCGGGGCCTGAGTATTAACAACTGGAGAAGAATGAAGAACATCACTGCCAGTTCCCAGCTCGGAGAGAGGAGGCTGGGGCAGAAACGGAGACCAGAAAGGGGCTCCTTTGCGGCGGCGGGGGTAGGGACCCGGGTGAGAGTTTCTGACTGAAACAAGGAGAGGGAGAAGAGATACGGTGCGACAGGGCCACAGAGAGTCGGCGTTGGAGAGAAATTCCAGGTCAAAAATACACATCAGTCACCCAGACACTCACCAGCATACAGCCTCCTAAGGGAGGCTTCCAAGTTTAGACAGGAGGGCAGCGGTGGGAAAGGGGGCCAGACTCAACGGTGAGAGGCGGGAACTCAGCTAGAGGCAAGTGAGCATCCCCAGGGAGGGCTCAGACAATGACAGGTGGCTGCTAGGTGCCCTCTGTGCTCCTGGGGTGGGGACAGGGACTGCTTCCCCGGAGTCAGGTCTCCCCAAGACCCCCCTCCCCTCGGCAGTCAGGATCATCCCAGCTGCCAAGTCGCCGGACACTGCTGCAGGCCCAGGACTCGGCCCTCTAGAACCCCCCTACCCCCTACACTCTCTGCTCAAATTTCTCAGTCCCTCACAAGAAAAAAGAGCCTTGGAAAAAAAAAAGAAGACAGGAGGAAGCTTGAGGGGAAAAGTCTACGCCTATGCATGCATCCAGGGGTGTGCCTGACTGCACAGTTGCAGTGGGTGCATCCGGGGCTGCAGATCTGGAATCCTGCTGCACCTGAGTCCTTGGGACTGTGCGCAAATGAATGCACCTGTGTCTGCAGTTCCCACAGTCAATCAATTAACAAGTGTTTACAGAGCACTTCCTGTGCTCGGCTCTGGGTGGGTTCCAGAGCTCTTCCAGAGCTTCTCCCAGGTCTCAAGGAGCTCATCATCGCATGGAGTGGGATGACAAATGAGAGACAGGGAGAACGTTATCGTGAACGCATGCCTTACACCATTATGGAAGAGTCTTTTCACCCAGGCAAATTTAATTTTCCTGGGAGCAGGGGTTCTGCTGTATACAGAACCTCAGAGATTCCCCAGGAAGAGTCCAGGCAAAGACTTGTTGCTGAGTTGTGTGTACGTGTGTTGATGTGTAACTGCGTTTGCGTTTGACTGAGTGACAGCGACTGTCACGGCAAGGCGATGATGCCTGTGTGACTGGGCTCATGCGAGCACGTGTGTGCCTGTGAGTGACAGGGTCTTTTGTAATGTGAGGCTGTGTGCAATTGCTCTGTGTTCATGCATGCGTGCAATAGTGACTTTTTCTGTGTGGGTGACAACGACAATGCCTCCTTGCCCCCTTGCGTGACAGCATCTCCGTGTGACCCCGTGCGTGGGTATGTGCATGGGTCGGTCTCCCTGCTCTCGGTCTCCTGTGGGTGTGTCCCACCCCTCGGAGCTCCCCTGTGCAGCGGCAACCTGCCTCTTGCCTTGTCCCCATGTGGGTGTGTCCAGCAGCTCCTGTCCTTGAGTCTGCCTAGGTGTCCCTGGGTGTACATGTGGCGGTCCCGTGTGAACATATCTCTGTGGCTGCATGCCACATGTGCTTCCCCCCTCATCTTGGACAACAGCCCCCTTCATCCCTTCCCCCTCCTGGGGCCAGAGCCAGCACTGAGGGGTGGGCTGCCATCCCACTGGCTTTCCTTCTGCAACCTCCTGGAAACATGTGGCCCTCTCCATTGCCCTAATAATCCCCCACTCTTCCCAGGCTCTTCTTTCACACCCGGACAAGCCAGCGCCCCAGGCAGAGAAGGGGCACCAGAGACACGTTGCAAGGGGAGGGAAACAAGGGGTGGCACACACAACACAGGTCCACTGCTCCCACTCTTCCCCAACCACCCTAGCTTGTAACTCTCCTAATCGTCGAGGGACCCTCAGATACAGCGCCCCCCAACACACCCCCCCGCTACACCCACACCCACCCCCAGCCGCGTTTTTGCAATTAGGAGTGTTGCAACCAGAGAGCCATATTCAATAGGGGAGGCGGGTGAAGTGGGGGGGGGACTTCCTTCTCCCGGGGCCCCTGCAAGCCCACCCCCCCCTCCACGGCACTCCCACCGCCCTCCGCAGCTGGAGGCAGCTTTGCAAAGGCCACTCGGCCTCGGCCTGGGAGGCTAGGGGTGGGAGCTGGGGGGGCAGGCCTCCGGCGCACCGTAAACAAACCGCGGCGCGGCGCGGCGGGCGGGGGAGCTCCGGCGGCCGGCAGCGGGGCCCGGCCCGGGAATGCGCAGCGGACGGGCGGGACAGAGGCCGGGCGGGCCCTCGAGGGGGAGGCCCGGACGCCATCTCCGCCGGCGTACCCCAGGGCCCACCGACCTCCCAGCAACACCTCCCTTCCCCAGGGCGTAAGTTGCAAGCTCCCGGCCGGTGACAGGGTCACAGGGGCGCCCGGGAAGGCTGAGGCTGGCGGCCGGTACCCCCTGGGCGCCCCCGGCCCGCCTGGGAGCTGGCCAGAGAGCCCCGCGGCTTTGCATAATCAATCGCGAGGCATTTGCATATTAATGCCCCCTCGCTCCCTCCCCCTTACCTCGGCGTGGCGCGCTGGACCGGGCTGGGCAGCGACGCGGGGGTCTCAGCGCCCCGTGCCGGGGGCGTCCATGGGGGGCCGGTGGGGCCCGGGCCGCCCGCCTCCTGCGCCCGGGTGTGAGTGCGAGTGAGCGCGGGGGGGGCGGGGGGCGAGTGTGGCGGCCCCGCGGCTCCTCCGGCAGAGGCGGCGGCCGCTCTTGGCTCCTCCCTCCCCCGCCCCGCTCTGGCTGGGGCTCGAGCTCGGCGCGCCCGGCCAGCTCGCGGCTGCTCCCTGCAGGCCGCCTCGCCGCCGCCGGCCACCGCCCCCCGCCCCCCGCCGCGCCCCGGGACCCGGGCCAGCCGCCCGGCCACCCCTCGGCTGCCTCTGCCCCCGCCCCGCCTGCAACTCGCCCGCCCCACTCCAGGCGACTCCGGCAGGAGTGGCGCTTGGTGACATATTTTGGAAGAGATGTCATTTAAAAAATAGCCTTTGCTTGCTGGAAGAACTGGAGGTTTGGGGTGGGGGGGGGGTTGCACCACGGGGATGGAGAAGGGGGTATCCTCGAGCCGCCTGCACCTTAGAAGGCGAGGAGACAGTCTGAATACCAAACCCCAGGAGGTTTAGAGTTAGTTTCTGAGTCTGGGTCCCTTGTCTGCCAGTAACTCACTGTGTGACCTTGAACAAATCACCACCTCTCTGAGGTGGCAAAGCTTCCTCAACCTGAAAGTTTGAGGACGGTGCAACCTTAAACCTTAAGGTCCTTTTAACGTGCATCATCCTATTTTTTTTAAATCCTTTTGGAGGTTTGCTTCTCCGCTACCCCCCCTTGCGCTCTCATTTCTAACATCATTACCTGATCCGCTGCCTTCTCTTTCAAAAATGTCACCCCAATATAGGCTTTTTCTATTCACTGACACTAGTCATTTCCTCAACAATCTGGTCCTCTTGCTGAGCTGGGGACGGGGCAAGGCTTGCCCTGCCCCCTCAACTCTCAGCTTCACATTTTCCTCCCACATTTGCCCCACCCACATCCAAATATCCAGGGCCCATTTAAAGAGGAGGGTGGGCTGCATAAAAACGAATCCCCTGGAGTTCCCCTGATGGCTCAGCGGAAACGAATCTATCATCCATGAGGATGCAAGTTCCATCCCTGGCCTCGCTCAGTGGGTGAAGGATCCAGCCTTTCCGTGAGCTGTGGTGTAGGTCGCAGACGCAGCTCTGATCTCAGGTTGTTGCGGCTGTGGTGTAGGCCAGAGGCTACAGTGCCGGTTCAATCCTTAGCCTCCATATGCCATGGGTGCGGCCCTAAAAAGACGACAACAACAACAACAACAACAAAAAGGATCCCCTTCCCCAAAGGAGAGGTCTCCTTCCTGTTAGCCCCACTGCTCATGCACACACGCGCACACACACACCTGCATTCATGGACATAAAACCAACCCAGTGACGCCAGAGCCCCTTTCATCTCAGGATCTCCCAGCGCCAGGCAGAGCTCTAATTACCCCAGCACCCACCCTGGCCCCGCCGGTTCCCCCGCTGTCATTAGCCCAGTTTTACCAGCGGGGGCCACAGCCTTCCCACGGCTCCCAAGGCCAGGGCGGGGCCCTGTCTTCACAGCCTGCTCTTGGAGAGGTGTGTGTGTGTGTGTGTGTGTGTGTGTGTGTGTGTGTGTGAAAAGGACCTGCTTCCAGTTCGTACTGGGCAGAATCACCTGCCAAGTGTGGGGTTCTGAACAACAGCCTAGCAGCATATAGATTTGGGCTGCCCTCACTTACCTTAGTCTCAGCCACCTGCATCTGCAGCCTTGTCGGAACCACTTCTTTTACAGGGGTATTGGGGTTTGCAGTGCATGGAGGGGAGGGTGCCTCTCTTGGGAGCCCCTGGAATCACTGGGATGAGAAGGGTAGTTGGGATGAAACCCATGGGATGCAGAGTGGAGTGTGGTGGTGAGGGGTTTGCACTGGGGGGCGGATACTTGCAGTGTGGAATTGGGGCTGCAGCATGCAGAGTCAGCGTGCAGTAAGTGAACCTGCGGGTTCCGCCTGGGCTCACGGTGGACATGCAACAGCTGCAATGTGGGACAGGAGGCTGATGGCGCAGGGTCAGGGCAGAGTGCAGTGGGAGCTGCACTGAGGGTGGCTGTTTGCCAGTCGATGCCCCCTCCTCAGTGATCTGGTCTGGCTGAAACCCGGGGGTGTGGAGTGCTCAGGGTACATGCCATATGGTGTCTGGAAATAGTCTCTTGGGATTGAGCTGCCCAAAGAATTGGGAGAGACTCTCAGTGCATGAGATATATTTCTGAGACGAGCTACATGTATCCTCTGCAATGGTCAGCCCAGCAAGAACCAGGAGGCAGGGGAAGGGTCTGGCCATAATCTGGATTAAGGCGGGGAGATGGAGTCTGGGGGAGAAGGTGAAAGTGCTAGGGTTTTTTTCTCTCCTCCACTCTGGCTTTCCCACCACATCTCCTTGATGAAAGGCCCTAAAGTTTTATTGAGTGAGGGACATTTTTTTGAAATTCTAGACCCAGAGCCCCAGAAAATGAGGTGCTTCATGATCCCCCTTTTCTCCCATGGCCAGAGTGTGCACCTTAAACTCAGAGATCAAATCTCACCATTTCTTTTCTTTTCTTTTCTTTTTTTTGTCTTTTTCTAGGGCCATACCCACGGCAGATGGAGGTTCCCAGGCTAGGGGTCTAATTGGAGCTGTAGCCACCAGCCTACATCACAGCCCCAGCAACGCCAGATCCAAGCCTCGTCTGTGACCTACACAACAGCTCATAGCAACACCGGATCCCTAACCTACTGAGCAAGGCCAGGGATCAAACCGGCAACCTCACGGTTTCTAGTCGGATGCGTTAACCACTGAGCCACGATGGGAACTCCCAAATTTCACCATTTCTATCTTCTCCTTATCTCTCTCCCTTTCCTCGTCTTGTTTTTGTTTTATTTCACTTTTTAGGGCCGCACCTGAGGCGTATTCCCAGGCCAGGGGTCAAATCAGAGCTACAGCTACTGGCCTACACCACAGCCACAGCAATGTGGGATCCGAGCTGCATCTGCGATCTACACCACATTTCATAGCAACACCAGATCCTTAACCCACTGAGCAAGGCCAGGGATCGAACCCACATCCTCACGGGTTCTAGTTAGATTTGTTTCCGCTGTGCCACCTCCCTTCCCTCAGCTCTTAATGTGGGCTGTAACAGACCTGGGCAAGGGCAAAGTGAAGGGCGCACGGCCTCCAAAGCAGGCAACTTGCCAGATGCCAAGATGCAGCCCAGGTCTGGGCTTACAGCCCCTGGCTCTGGGTTGCGTCACTCCCGTTCCCACCCCACTCGCCCTGTCTATGCCTGTTTCTGGAAGCTTCTAGCTCAGCTCAGAGTCATTTTGTCCCCAGCTCCTGGCCCCTCTTTGCCATGAAACCCTTCCCGGGGCCGCTCCTCCCATCCCCCTCACCTCTGCTTCAGGGCTGAGTCCAAGGGGAGAGCAGGAGGGTGGGGCGTGAGTGCGATGGGTAGAGACCCTGCAAGGGGATTTGTCTGACGGCCCCCTCCCTCCTAGACTTTGGTTGCCAAGGAGGCAGCAGGAACAGCCTGTTCTCTGGGCTCCCATCGGAGCAGCTATGCCCAGGCCCCTCCCTCTCTTCCTTCTTCCTTCCCTCCCTCCCAGACTGTTGCTAGGAAGCACCCCAAGATTTCTCAAGGGTCCAGAAACCAGGGGATCCAGATAGCTTTCTGAAGAGCTTTCCCCAAAGCCTGGAAGCCAAGACCCCCCGCAGGGTTCTCCCCCCACCATCCCCTGCTCAGAATCCCCGAGCAGTTTGGGGGAACAGGGGACAAGGGCTCTGCCCCAGCCAGCCCTGAACCTAGCTCAGGGGCCTGGGCCTCAGGAATTCTCCTGCCCATCTCCTTTTGACCTTTTGGGCTCTGGGTGATGTCAGCAAGTGACACCCTTTGACTCTGCAGACACAGCCCCACTTATTGGGGAGTCCTGGAAGATTCTAGAAAGCAGACGAAACTGAGGTATCACTAAGAGAACCTAAAACCCAGGTATTTCTCCTTCTTATGAATTTTTTAAGCAAGAAAATGTGGTGGTGGTGGGAGTTCCTCTTGTGGCTCTGGAGGTTAAGAATAGGAGTTCCCGCTGTGGCTCAGTGGTAAACAAACCCGACTAGCATCTGTGAGGACAAGGGTTCAATCCCTGGCTTCAATCAATGGGTTAAGGATCTGGCATTGCCATGAGCTGTGGTGTAGGTCACAGACACAGCCTGGATCTGGCGTTGCTGTGGCTGTGGTATAGGCCAGCGGCTACAGCTCTGATTCGACCCCTAGCCTGGGAACTTCCATATGCTACACACACACACACAAAAAGAACCCAACGTAGTGTCCACGAGGATGCTGGTTCAATCCCTGGCCTCGCTCAGTGGTTTTAAAATCTGGCATTGCAGCAAGCTGCTTGCGGTGTAGGTTGCAGATGGGGTATTGCCATAGCTATGGTGTCTCAGCCTAGCCTGCTGGTAAAAAAAAGAAAGAAAGAAAGAAAGAAAGCTGGAGGAGTTCCCTAGTGGTACATTGGGTTAAGGACCCAACATTGTCACTGCTGTGGCTCGAGTTCATTCATGGCCCTTCTGCATGTCATGTCGGGGGTATAGCAAAAAAAGAAATAAAAAAGATAGTGGAAGTGGAGAAAAGAAAAGGGAGTCAGTTCACAGGAGTTGGGGATCAAGTGGCTAGCAGAGCTGAGAGACTGGGCAATTAGCAAATGATTGTCCTGCTAAGAGTAAAGTGGCTACTTATTGCCCTCCATCAATCACTTTTGTCCCATTAGGTGCCCTGGTTATGGGTCACAAAAAAGAGAGCCTGGGAAGTGTCTTGGGCCTGGCTGGGTTTTGCTTTTTTTTTTTTTTTTTTCATTTTATGGCTGTGCCTGTGACATAGGGAAGTACCCCCGGCTAGGGGTCGAATCAGAGCTGTAGCTGCTGGCCTACACCACAACCACAGCAATGCCAGATCTGAGCCACATCTGAGAACTACTCTGCAGCTTGTGGCAATGCTGGATCCTTAACCCACTCAACAAGGCCGGGGATCAAACCCGCATCCTCGTGGATACTATATCAGGATCTTAACCCGCCGAGGCTCGACAGGAACTCCTGAGCTCTGCTTTTGGTAGATGAGGCCAGATGTGGAAAAAGAAGCAGGCGCCTTCTCCAGGTTGTCTTTCAGAGTTTCTTTTATTTTTATTCATTTGACATTTTTTTTAAGGGCCACACCTGTGGCATATGGAGGTTCCCAGGCTGGGGTCCAATCAGAGCTGCAGCTGCTGGCTTACGCTACAGCCACAGCAATGCCAGATCCAAGCCGTGTCTGTGACCTACACCACAGCTCACAGCCACACCAGATCCCTAACCCACTGAGCGAGGCCAGGGATCGAACCTACAACCTCATGGATACCGGTTGAATCCGTTTCGGCTGAGACATATGCAAACTCTGACTTTACGTGCCATGCATTGGATTCCCTAAGCTTTCTCAGCTTCTGGTTTCATTCCTGCATGGAAGCCTTTCAACCTGCTTTGCTGGGAGGAGAGAGGAGGAGAGGAGCAGGGGGCAGTCTCCTGTACCTACCACGCTGCAGCCCACTCCCTCCAGGTAAAGGAAACCGTGATGGCACAGACTGGTGTGGAGGCCAAAAGTATAGAGTGGTTCTCAGGGCACAGAGGGAGGGGTGGCTGACCTTCCTGCCTCACCACTGTCCAGGCCTCAGGATCCCAGCACCCTCTTCAACATGCTGGAGGGTGTGGACATCCTTCAGGGTGTTAGATAGGAAACAGCTAAAAATTGCTTCAAATTCTGCCTTTCACTGTCCTGGCTGGTCTTGGTGTTTTGGCCATGTCTGTGGCATGTGGAAGTTCCCTGGCCAGGGATCGAACCGGTGCCACAGCCTTGATCCAAGCTGCTGCAGTGACAAGGCCAGATCCCTAACTTGCTGTGCCACAAGAGAGCTCCCTGGCTGGTCTTTTCTGGGCTTTTCCCGGGGGTGGGGGATCCATAAAGTGTCCTTGAGGGGGGCCACCTGTAGCCTTCTCCCCTATCTCCCTCTTCCCCAGATACACAAAGAGAGGGGATTTTGATATGGGGACTGGCGGTGGGGGGGGGGGGGAAGGGAACTGGTTTGGAGCCAGCTGTGCATGAATGTGTGGGAACGACTTGCTTTCTTTCCTCATCCACCTGCTGCCAATTAACTTCCCATAGTGGGGGTGCCCAGGCAAGCTTCCAAAGGAAAACGTTCCCGTTAGGGGAAGGGAACGACTCAGTTTCCCTATCGAGAGAAGGGAAGATGAAACCCTTTATGTGTGGTATGCTTACCAAGTATTTTAGCGTTTCTGGATCTAGACTTGCTAGTTTACCGTATGCATCTTTCCAGCCTAGATAAGGAATGTCCCCATTTCCTTGGGTACCAAAATCCCAATTCCTCATAGCCTCTTAACACACCCCAAGTCCTCACTCTGATCTAGCTCCTTTTTTTTTTTTCTGTCTTTTTGCCTTTTCTAGGGCCGCTCCCGTGGCATATGGAGGTTCCCAGGCTAGGGGTCTAATCGGAGCTGTAGCCACTGGCCTGGCCTGTGCCAGAGACACAGCAATGTCAGATCTGAGCCATGTCTGCAACCTACACCACGGCTCATGGCAATGCCAGATCCTTAACCCTCATGGTTCCTAGTCGGATTCATTAACCACTGAGCCGAGACGGGAACTCCCTGATCTAGCTCCTTTTCTGCCATTGCTCCAGTGACACCATGTCCTCTGCTTGGCTGGCTTCTACCGCCCCCTCTTCTCCAGCTGGACCCCTTCCTCAGCCCAACCAGCTAAGAAGATAAAGAGCTTGGGGCTCGCCGCTAAGAGAGCAGAAGTGGGAACTCAGCCTCCTCCAGTGCCGAGGAAGAAGAAACAGACAGCCAAGGAAAGTGGAGTTAAGTAAGGGAGATGGTTGCGAGGGGGTGTGTGGGGAGGGTTTCCGTCTACACTCAAAGGGGATGTCAGCATCTCTTCTCTCAGCCTCTGGAGGATTCTCATGGGATCCCATCCTTATGGTGGGCAAGCCAGAGAGATTGTGGGTCCTAGGAAGCTCTTCTGGTGTGGAGGGAAGAGATGGTGTAGGAAAGGGTGTCTCTGAAACTTACACACTAGAGAGTCAGGATGAAATAGAGAAATTGGGGAATTCCCGCTACGGCTCAGAGGGATTGGTGGAGTCTCTGCAGCGCCAGGATGCAGGTTCCATCCCTGGTATGGCACAGTGGGTTAAAAGATCCCGTGTTGCTGCAGCTGTGGTGTAGTTTGCAAGTGGGGCTTGGATCTGATCCCTGGCCTAGGAATGCCATATGCTGCAGGGTGGCTGAAAAAGAAAAAAAAAAAAAATAGAGAAATTAGAAACAGCCCTTGCCCAGAGCTAAGGGAGTCCTTTTACTCCCTCAGGAGTCCAGTCCTTGGGGAGACCCTGCCAAGCCTAGAGAAAGGGCTGCTGGTCGGGGGCTGTGGGGGGTGGACAGGAAAAACAGATGACCTCACGACAAAAGCCACCTCCCTGCCACTGTGAAGTGGAGAGATGGCATCCCCCCACCCAGATCTGCCAGCTTCCTGTTAGAGGGGGATGGTTTGAGTTCAGAATATCACTATTGGAGTTCCCGTCATAGCTCAGCGGGTTTGATCCCTGGCCTTGCTTAGTGGGTTAAAGATCTGGTGTTGCCATGAGCTGTGGTGTAGGTCACAGATGTGGCTGGGATCCCTTGTTGCTATGGCTCTGGCGTAGGCTGGCGACTACAGCTCTGATGGACCCCTAGCCTGGGAACCTCCACATGCCGCGGGTGCAGTCCTAAAAAAATTAAAATAAAAAAAAAGAAGGAGTTCCTATCGTGGATCAGTGGCTAACAAATCTGACTAGGAATCATGAGGTTGCACATTTGATCCCTGGCCTTGCTCAGTGGGTTGGGGATCTGGAGTTGCTGCGAGCTGTGGTGTAGGTCGCAGATGCAGCTTGGATCTGGTGTGGCTGTGACTGTGGTGTAGGCCAGTGACTACAGCTCTGATTAGACCCCTAGCCTGGGAACCTCCATATGCCATGGGAGAGGCCCTAGAAAAGGTAAAAAGACCAAAAATAAATAAATAAATAAATAATCACTATCTGCTGTATAGACAGGGAACTATATCCAAATCACTTGTGATAGCACATGATGGAGGGTAAAATGAGAAAAAAGAATGTATATATATGTATGACTGGGCCACATAGCTATACAGCAGAAATTGTCAGAACATTGTACATCAACTCTAATAAAGTTTTTTAAATGATTTTTATTTTTCCCATTATAGTTGGTTTACAGTGTTCTGTCAATTCTGTCCAGCGAAGTGACCCAGTCACATATACATACATACATACATTCTTCTTTTCCTTTCTTTTCTTTTTTGCTTTTTAGGGCCGTACCTGCAGCATATGGAAGTTCCCAGGCTAGGGGTCCAATCAGAGCTTCAGCTGCCGGTCTACACCACAGCCACAGCAACACGGAGTCAGAGCTGCATCTACACCACAGCTCATGGCAACGCCAGATCCTTAACCCACTGAGGGAGGCCAGGGATCTAACCTGCAACCTCATGGTTCCTAGCTGGATTCATTTCTGCTTCGCCCAGACGGGAACTCCTATACATTCTTTTTCTCACATTATCCTCCATCCTGCTCCATCACAAGTGACTAGATATAGTTCCCAGTGCTATACAGCAGGATCTCATTGCTTATCCATTCCAAATGCAATAGTTTGCAACTATTAACCCCAGATTCCCCCAACTTTTATTATTATTATTATTATTATTATTATTGTCTTTTTGCCATTTCTTGGGCCTATCCCGTGGCATATGGAGGTTCCCAGGCTAGGGGTCAAATCGCAGCTATAGCCGCTGGCCTATGCCAGAGCCACAGCAGCGCAGGATCCGGGCCACATCTGCGACCTACACCACAGCTCACGGCAACGATGGATCGTTAACCCACTGAGCAACCTCATGGTTCCTAGTCGGATTTGTTAACCACTGCGCCACCACGGGATCTCCCCAACTTTTTTTAATAAAAAAATTAGAAAAAGAATATAGCAGGATTTCCTATTGTGGCTCAGCTGAAACAAACCCAACTAGTGTCCATGGGGATTCAGGTTTGATCCCTGGCCTCACTCAGTGGGTTGGGGATCCAGCGTTGCTGTGAGCTGTGGTGTAGGCCGGCAGCTGCAGCTCTGATTCAACCCCTACCTAGTCTGGGAATCTGGAAACGTCCATATACTGCACCCGTGGCTCTAAAAAAACAAAACGACAACAACAAAATTGCTATCCTCAGGACCCAAACATTCTCCACTCCCATGGGAACAGGACTCAGTACCCCCTAAGTCAGGAGCAGTCACAAATTGGCAGCTTCTCTCCAAGAGGGCAGTTTGGGCTGTGAGGGATGGGAGGAGAGCTGCAGGATCCAGGGATGGGTAGAGGCAGGAAGCCCTAAGCTTCAGTAATAGGACAGGAATGAGAGGAGAGAAGCAAGCAATGGTAGAGGGAGAGGCCTGGGAGAAGGGATGCCAGGTGTGTGAGAGTCTGCTGAGAAACAGCGTCTGCGGCCATCGTGTTTGTGTGTGTGTGTGTGTCTGGAGGGAGTTTGGAGGTTAAGTGTGAGGAGTCTGGGTTCTCCCTCCATCCTGGTTTGGAAGCTTTGGCTACACATATTTGGCGGCTGTTTTGCATAAACATTATTCCCCAGTGGTGTCACTTGGGCGGGTACTAGAGGGAGCAGAATGGAGGGGGTTGTGGGTGGCTGAATGTAGAGGGAAGAAGGCCATAGGCAGTCATGACCTTAGAGGGATGTGATCTGGCTCTCCTCCAGCTGCACTCTCCTCTTTGGAGCAGGAGCTCTTGTCTCCTTGTATAGACTGTGCTCCAGATACCCAAGATCCTGTTATTCTCTGCCTTGAGTGCCTCAGGTTTGCTTCCAGAGCCTGAGTGGGTTGCTCTTCCAGATATAGCCCTCTGTGAACTGATTCCACCACTGAAAGGGTGACCAAAGAATGGTGATTGGATGATATGGCTGGAGTTTGGACTTATGGGTAGGGATATGAGGCTCCTCACGGTATGGGATTGGGGGACGAACATAGGGGTGGCGGGATACTGGGGAGGGCTTCCATGTAGTTCTAGTTGTAAATGTTAGGGACAACCTGTCCACAGGACACGGATGAGGGCTGTGTATAGGGAAGCTCAGATGTTGGAGTCAGAGGTGAGTAGCATTTGCTTTTGGCTTCTCACTGGCTGGCAGGAGGGGAGAGAAGGGCTAATACCCCCAAACACTGGACATAATTATCTGTAATATGGTTTCATGGCATAAGACAAGACATACTGTTTGTTTTTCATTTTTGGCCGACCAGAATCATATGGAATTCCTAGCTCAGGGATCAGATCCGAGCAACAGTTGTCACCTAAGATGCTGCTGCTGCTGTGCCAGTGCCTGATCCTTAACCCACTGTGCTGGATCAGCGATTGAATCTGCTTCCCAGTGCTCCAGAGATGCTGCTAATCCCACTGTGCCACCGCAGGAACCCCCATATTGTTTTCTGTTTTTTGTTATTGTTGTTGTTTTTTCCAGTTTAATGGGGTTCTTTTTTAGTGGACTCTTTCAAAGTAGAGTTGATTTACAGTGTTGTGCCAATTTCCATATATATATGTACACATATACATATATATATACTTTTTTTTTAGTGCCGCACCAGTGGCACATGTAGGTTCTCAGGCTAGGAGTCAAATCAGAGCTGTAGCAGCTGGCCTATACCACAGCCACAGCAAAGGTGGATCTGAGCCACGTCTGCAACTTATACCACAGCTCACAGCAATGCTGGATCTTCAACTCACTGAGCGAGGCTAGGGATCCAACCTGCCTCCTCATGGATACTAGTCAGATTCATTTCCGCTGAGCCACGACAGGAACTTCTCCATTTTCTTTCTTTTTTTTTTCTTTTCTTTTTTTTTAAAGGGCTGAATCTGCAGCATATGGAGATTTCCCAGGCTAGGGGTTGAATCGGAGCTCTAGCCACCGGCCTACACCACAGCCACAGCAAGGTCAGATCTGAGCCCTGTCTGCGACATACACCACAGCTCACAGCAATGCCGAATCCTTAACCCACTGAGCGAGGCCAGGGATTGAACCTGCAACCTCATTGTTACTAGTCAGAGTCGTTTCCGCTGTGCCACAATGGCACCTCCTCCATATTGTTTTTAATACTTTTTTAAAATAATTGTTTTAGATTTATAGGGATAAAATGAAAATAGTGGAGAGTCTCTATGTACCCCACACTAAACTCCCCCCCCCCTTTTTTAAACATCTTATGTTAGTGTGGTACATTTGTTAACATTATTATACACTATTGATACATTATTGTTAACTAAAGCCCATGCTTTTTTCAGATTGCTTAGTTTTCACCTAATGTTCTTCTGGTTCAGGACTACATCCAGGTTACCAAGTTACATTTAGTCATTATGTCTCCTTGGACTCTTGACTATGAAGGTTTCTCAGACTGTCCTTATTTTTGATGACCTAAACCTCAGTTTCTTCCTTACTTCTCCCTGTTTTCAGGCAGTATGCTGGGCCAGGAGATTCTGGAAGGATCGCCAGATTTGGGGGTTGAAGTGGTGGGTGATGTGTGTGCAACTGACAGAACCTCAACGTTGCTTCTGGAATACAGGTGTGGAAATGAGAAGAACTCTGGTAAGCACGGCCAAAAAAAAAAAAAAAAACCAAACCAACCAACCAACCAACCAAACACCCTGGTAGATCCAGGTATTTAGGAGAACAACAACAACAACAAAAAGTCCGGGAGAGAGAAAATCTACTGATGAACGTAAACCATACCCTTGGTGTTGCCTACTAACCAGCAGGTAATGAAAGCACATCCTAAGGTAACTTAAATGCTCGGTCGACAGTGACGTCACTAGAGGAAGCCCTTGCGGGAGGCCTTTAGAGAGCCTTTCCCAGCATCTCAGTGATGCCCGAGCTCCCACACGTCCTTCCCTGAAGGAGAGAAAATGCAGACTGACTAGCTTCGTTCCTTAGCTTCCTTACTAACGGAGTCCACAGAACTGCAATTCCCAGAAGGCATCGTGGAGTAACCAGTCTCTTATTGCATTCTTATTGGTTCATGGTTGTTACTCTCAGCCAATAGAAAATTAGCTCTTTAATAAGTGCCAAAATGGCGCTACGTAGGATCTAGAACTAGGTTGTCCGGTAGGCTTAAATTTGGGGAGGTGATGGATGAAAAGTAAACAGGGAATTAAAGTTTCAGGGTTGGGGAGGGTGGAGGAAATGGGGGGAAAATCTGGATTTGAGATGGTAGCGGCTCAGGGACGCAGCCAGAGCTAAGGGCGTAGTCAGGCACCCGGAACCGGCTTAACCCCTTGCTGCCCGTTCTTTGTATTAAACCCCTTTGACACCCTCTTTTTAGTTAGTGCTCCAGTTTAAAGAAGAACGGTTCAGGAGGAAAGAATCTGACAGGATCCTTACTTTGCCCCTTTCCCCTTTTTTTCCTTTCTAGTTCTGCCTTCGTTAAATCTTCCTGTATCTTCTCCATTCCATTTAATTCTGCCCCTCCCCCCCTTCTTTTCCTCAGAATTTCCTCTCCCCGCCTCTAGCTCGATTTCTCCCCCCTCAAAGCTGACCTCCACCGGCCCCGCCGCCTCAGAGTGAAATCATGAAGGTGGTGAACCTGAAGCAAGCCATTTTGCAAGCTTGGAAGGAGCGATGGAGTGACTACCAGTGGTCAATCAACATGAAGAAATTCTTTCCCAAAGGAGCCACCTGGGACATTCTCAACCTAGCAGGTCTCGTGTGAAGTAGGAAGGAAGGATGGATGGGAGGGCTAACCCCAGAAATGTTGTAACCACTCAGTCTTCCTTTGTTATTGCCCTTGCAGAAGCACTACTGGAGCAGGCCATGATTGGACCGTCCCCCAATCCTCTCATCCTGTCCTACCTGAAGTATGCCATTAGTTCCCAGGTAAACTGTTCCCCTTATTCCACAAAGTGAGGGTTTGGAGGTGAAAGACTTGGAGTCTGTCAGCTCACACTTTCTAGGTGAATGTGCCTGAACACATCATTTGTCTGAGCCTCAGTTTTCTCTTGAAAATGTCATCTTTCACTTGTTGTGATGAATATTGCATTCACTGTCCTCTGAATAAACATTCACAAATGCTTGTATGTGCCAGGCAATGCTATAGGCACTGGGGATTTACCTGTGAACAGAGCTAATCCCAGCACACAATGAATTTATTAGGTAGTACAAGCATGTAAATAAGCAACCAATCACAGGATGGGATTATGATTAGGCTAGGGCAGAGTATTGTGGAGTACATGGGAGGGATGCTTAATCCAGTCTGAATGATTAGGGAGGAAGTGATGTTTAAACCAAATCATGAGTGTTGAGTGGGAGTTAACCAGGCAGATTGATGAGCATGTACACAGCAGAGAGAAAAACATGCAAAGGCTGGGAGACAAACATCACATGATATTTAGGAACTGGAAATAATGTGATATGATAGAGCAGCAGTTTTGGTCTCAGGACGTTTTAATTCTCTTAAAAATTAAGACTCCTGGAATTCCCATACTGGCTCAGTGGTTAATGAACCTGACTAGCATCCATGAGGTTGCGGGTTCGATCCCTGGCTTTGCTCAGTGAGTTAAGGATTGCCTTGAGCTGTCATGTAGGTTACAGATACCGCTCGGGTCTGACATTGTTGGGGCTGTGGCATACTATGCCAGTGGCTACAGCTCCAATTTGACCCCTAGCCTGGGAACTTCCATATGCCATGGGTGCGGCCCTAAAGAGACCAAAAAAAAAAAAAGAAAAAAAAAAAATTGAGACTCCCATAGAGCTTTTGTTTATATGTGTCATAGTTATTCATATTTACCATTTTAGATACTGAAAGATAAAATTTTAAACTTTATTAATGTATTTAAAAGTAACAAAAAATTAAACCCATAATATACTAATATAAATAACATTTTAATGAAAAATAACTATTTTCCAAAACCAAAAAAATTAGTGAGAAAGTTGGCATTGTTTTACATTTTTTGCAAATCTCTTTTAATTCTGGCTTAATATATAGAATACAGCTGAGGAGTTCCCATCATGACTTAGCAGTAACCAACCCGACTTGTATCCATGAAGACTCGGGGTTCGATCCCTCATCTCGCTCAGTGGGTTAAGGATCTGGCATTGCTGTGAGCTGTGGTGTAGATCACAGACGTGTCTCGGATCTAGTGGCATTGCTGTCTGTGGCAGTGGCATAGGCCAGCAACTGCAGCTCTGATTCAACCCCAAGCATGGGAACTTCCATGTGCCTTGGGTTCAGCCCTAAAAAAGAAAAAAAAAAAAAAAGAATACAGCTGAATTCTCATCTGTGCTTCTTTTTTTTTGGTCTTTTGTCTTCTTAGGGCGGCACCCACGACATATGGAGATTCCCAGGCTACGGGTTTAATTGGAGCTATAGATGCTGGCCTACGCCACAGCCACAGCAATGCCAGATCCGAGCTGCGTCTTCGACCTACACCACAGCTCATGGCAACAATCCTTAACCCACTGAGTGAGGCCAGGAATTGAACCTGCAACCTCATGGTTCCTAGTCGGATTCATTTCCCCTGCACCACGATGGGAACTCCTCATATGTGCTTCTGCATTCACTTGTTGCACTAGGCTATTTCAGCTGAAGTACATGAAGAAAACCTGACCGCACATATCAGCCATTTCGTTTCAAAAGGGAAGAATATTTTAATTAGTCTTTCAAATAAGTGTAGATATTATTCTTTGATGTTATGCTAAAACACAGTAGGTGGTGGGAAACCACCTCAATGAACTTCTTATAGTCTTTTTAAAATCCATTGGTCTCTCTTGCACTTTTTTTTTTTTTGCTTTTTAGGGTTATGGAGGTTCTCAGGCTAGGGGTTGAATCAGAGCTGTAGCTGCAGGTCTGTGCCACAGCTACACCAGTGCCAGATCTGAGCCCGAGTCTGTGACCTACACCATAGCTCACAGCAACGCCGGATCCTTAACCCAATGAGCAAGACCGGAATCGAACCTACGTCCTCATGGATGCTAGTCAGATTCACTAACTGCTGAGCAGCAACGAGAACTCCTCTCTCTTACACTTTTACCCTTGCATGGTTTTTTCTTTCTTTCTTTTTTTTTTTCTTTTTGTGTTTTTCTTGGGCCGCTCCTTGGCATATGGAGGTTCCTAGGCTAGGGGTCTAATCGGAGCTGTAGCCACCGGCCTACGCCAGAGCCACAGCAACTCGAGATCCAAGGCACGTCTGCGACCTACACCATAGCTCATGGCAATGCCGGATCCTTTAACCCACTGAGCAAGGGCAGGGATCGAACCTGCAACCTCATGGTTCCTAGTCGGATTCGTTAACCACTGCACCACAACGGGTGCTCCCCCTTGCATGGTTTTATAATATCATGATTGGTCATTCGGAAGATATCCATTACTAAGTTATGTAGATATTAACAGTTGTTGACAAACTTAAGATCCTTTAAATAGCCCATTACATTTTGATGGGGTGTCCTTGATTTTGTGGACTTGGAGAATTTGTGGATTCATTTTAGAAAGATCACTCTGGTTGTAGTTTGAAGAATGAGTTGGAGGGGCACAAGACAGAAGGCAGGGAAATAGTTAGACTGGCATTTTTTTCCTGTAAAGGACCAGATAGCAAATACTTTCAGGTTAGCAGGCTGTATATCTCCACTCTCACTGTCCTGTCGTTATTGCTCAAAAGCACATATAGGCAGTATGTAAATAAATGGACATGGCTGTGTCCTGATACAATTTTATTTACAAAAAAAGGTGGTGAGCCAGATTTAGCTTACTAGCTGTAGTTTTCCAGCCCCCCGATTTCAGTTGTTGCAGTGATTCAGGTAGGAGAGGGTATTAGCATAAACTTGAGAAACGGTTTGCAGGAAGAAGAAAATATGAATTCAAGAACAACTTAGGGAGTTCCTGTCATGGGTCAGTGGTTCACAAATCCGACTAGGAACCATGAGGTTGCAGATTCCATCCCTGGCCTTGCTCAGTGGGTTAAGGATCTGGCGTTGCTGTGGGTACAGCCCTAGAAAAGGCAAACAACAACAACAACAACAAAAAGAACTTAGGAAGTGGCATTGAGAGGCTTTGGCGATTAAGTGGATGAAGGGTGTGAGGGAGAGTAAGAAATTAAGGCTGGTGTCTGGGTTTCTGGTTTGGCCTGTGGTGGTTAATGGGACCATAAGGAGACAGGGAGTGGAGCAGGACTGGTGTTAGGGTTGGGATGCAGATAAGGGTGGAGAGGGCTCGCTTGACGCTGGGCTTTTTTCGCTGAGGGCACCTGTGTGCCCTGTCAGAGACGTGCTCAGTAGGCCGTGGAACATATATGTGTGGGACTCAGAAGGAGAGGCGGAGACTGGAGCTACGGTTCAGGCTTTGTCAGCCGCAGGTGGTAATTGAAGCGATGGGCATGGATGCAATTACCCAGAGAGAGTGGAGAGGGAGCGAAGAAGTGACGCAGGCCATGTTTCTGAGGCACTGGTCACATTTAAGGAGCATACATAGGAAAAGAATTCCTCATCAGAGTCTGAAAAGAAGGGGCCCGTGTGGAGAGAAGGAGAACAAGAAAGTGTGGTATCTAGGACAGTCCAGGGAATTCATAATAGCCAAGAAATGGAAACAACCTAAATATCTCTGAGTAGATTAAGAAGATGTTGTATACACAATGGAATACTACTCAGCCATAAACATGAAAAAGTGCCGTTTGCAGCAACATGGATGCGACTAGAGAGTCTCATACTAAGTGACGTAAGTCAGAAAGAGAAAGACAAATACCGTATGATATCAAACATGTGGAATCTAAAGTGTAGCACAAATGAACCTATCTACAAGACAGAAACAGACTCAGAGACAAGGAGAACTGATTTCCAAGGAGGGAGGGAGTAGGATGGACTGGGAGTTTGGGGTTAGTAGATGCAAACTATTCATGTAGAACGGATAAGCAATGAGATCCTACTGTACAGCACAGGGAACTATGTCCAATTTTTTGGTGATAGAATATGATGGAAGATAATATGGGAAAAAGAATGTGTGCATAGGTATGACTGGATCACTTTGCTGTACAGCAGAAATTTATTTTATTTTATTATTATTTTATTTATTTATTTTTTTGTCTTTTTAGGGCCATACCTGCAGCATAGGGAGGTTCCCAGGCTAGGGGTCAAATCGGAGCTGTAGTCTCTGGCCTACACCACAGCCACAGCAATGCCAGATCCAAGCCTACACCACAGCTCACGGCAACATCGGATCCTTAACCCACTGAGTGGGGCCAAGGATTGCACCCGCGTCCTCATGGATGCTAGTCAGATTCCTTTCTGCCGAGCCACGATGGGACTCCTGCTGTACAGCAGAAATTGATCCAACACTGCAAATCAACCGTACTTTAATTTAAAAAAGAAAAGAAAAGAAAACCCAGGGAGGCGAGGACTGAAGGATGAGGAGGTGTTGCCTGGTGTGAGACGCTGCTGAGAGGTCCATGAGACCAGAACTGAGACGCATCCCTGGGGTTTAACAACAAGTTTGTTGATGAGCTTAATGAGAGGTTCACGCGGTGGTAAGGACAGAGGTGATTGGAGTGGGTCGCAGTGCGAAGGGAACGTGGGGAGATAGAGTGCAGGGCACTTGTACGTCTGTGAAGAGCGTGGTGGTTAATTGGAAGTACAGGATCTGTGGGAGGTTCTTTTAAAAATAGAAGCATCTTGAGATGTGTAGACTGATGGGAAAGGCAAGAGAGGGGAGGAGGAGGCTGAATTACCAGTGATCGAGAAGTAAACATGTATCTGACAGACCTCCATGACTTGGAAAGTGTGGTGCAAAATTAGCAACGGCTTCTTACTTCAGCGTCAAGAGGCTCTTTGGGCCAGTGCTGTGCGGGCAGAGGGCACTCAGGAGTTGCTAAGGGCGTTGACTCTGAAGAAGCATAGAGGGGATTAGGGAGCAGCTCCAGGGTCACTCTAGGCTGGCCAGGTGTGCCCTGGGCCGCGTAGACGGGCTCTGGCTGGGGGACTGGCGGGAGTCCAGAGCTTCTCCGTGGAGAGGTACGTCAGGACTGAGATAGGTTAAATCCTTACTGTGAAAAACAGTTCACCACGAGGAAAGTATTTTTAAGTCTCTGGAGTAGCAGTGCTTTATTGATACTGTCAGCAGAAACGTGCCGAACAGAATTCTGAATTTGGAGACCGTAAATTCTGAGTAACTAAGGGCCTCCCTTAGAACCTAGAGATCTGGGGGTTTCTCTTGCAGTTTGGGGTCAGGGTCGAGTGGGAACATCCAGCTCCCCCTTCAGGTTGGTATCCAGCAAGGTTCAGTTCACTGCCAAGCTCTTGCTATGGGGACCTCAGTTATAAATAAACAAACAGTTGCCTGGAACGTTACGGTCATCCTGCCCAGGCAGGCGCCCAACTTTCTGATCACTGTCAGACACCGGCTCCGGCTTCACAGCATGTCCCGCCGAGAGTGGCACTCAGCACTCATGGTGGATTTAAGTCCTCTGTGTGTTTCGCTTCTCTTTATCCAAGAACGCTAGTTAAAAATGTCTGAACGGAGGGCCGTCTGTTCACACGACAGAGAAATTATACAAGGAAGACATCGCCATGCATGTAAACGTCACCATCCTGCGTCATTGAGGGTGACTTAGCGTTCTTCTTAAATCTTTGGAAAGTTCTCTTCCTCTAGTGAAGACAACCCACGAGGCAGGTGATTATCCTGATGTTGTCAGTCATTGCGTTCTGCTTTGGATCTTGGTGTATTTTGGCAGTGGTTTTGAATGTACAGTTGTGACCATTTGCTGTAGTATTATTCATGTTTGAGCAGCATGCTATCATTATTTTTTAAAAATATGACAACTTAAAAGCTCTCTGTAGGGTTTGATTTCACTGAGGACAGGTGATTTCTTTCCGCCAATCTTATGATGGTGATGAGTAGGCTTTACTCATAGAAACTTGTTTTAAGGTAAAATTTTTTTCAGAATGCTAGTTACGAGAATTCATCAATCCAAAGCAATAAAAACTTACTGAGGGGCGTTCCTGCTATGGTGCAAGGGGATTGGCGGCATCTCTGTGGCACTAGAACACAGGTTCGATCCCTGGCCCGGCACAGTGAGTTTAAAGATCTGGCACTGCTGCAGCTGTGGCTGCAGCGTAGGTTGCAGCTGCAGCTCAGATCTGATCCCTGGCCTGGGAACTCCGTATGCTGTGGTGCAGCCAGAAAAGAAAAGAAAAAAAAAACAAACTTACTGAGGGCCGACTATGCGGTTGGTCCCAGGTTGGGTTTCTAGGGCAACATATGCTTAACACCATTTCTGTTTTCAGGGAGCTCCCTGTTCAGAGAGCATTTCTCAAAATATGTTTTGCAAATACTAGTTAAATGAGATTCCTTGGTCAAATAAGTTGAAAAAATACTGCTTGATTCATCTCCAGTCACCTCAGAGATTCTCATTGTGTACAAGAATATTCTTATGGTTTAGAGGAGTCCTGTGGTGACGAAGCTCTTTGTTTAAGAACCGTTTACTTCAGAGAAAGTTCTTTGTATATGGTCGTTTCAGAGTTTCTCAAAGTCGTGTCACACAGAAGCTGTGGATGTGTGTGCGTGTGTAAAATTTTTCTTAACCTCTTTTTTTTTCGGGGGGGGCAAGCTCAGGTATCAAATGCTGGCTTTTTTTTTTTTTTTTCATTTATCATGATTTTTATTTTTTCCATTACAGCTGGTTTACAGTGTTCTGTCAATTTTCTACTGTACCGCATGGCGACCCAGTCACACATACATGTATAGATTCTTTTTTGTTTTTTTTTGTCTTTTTGCCTTTTCTAGGGCTGCTTCCCACGGCATAAGGAGGTTCCCAGGCTAGGGGTCGAATCAGAGCTGTAGCCACTGGCCTACGCCAGAGCCACAGCAACACAGGATCTGAGTCGTGTCTGCAGCCTACACCACAGCTCACGGCAACTCTGGATCCTTAACCCACTGAGCAAGGCCAGGGATCGAACCTGCAACCTCTCATGGTCCCTAGTCAGATCGTTAACCCCTGCGCCATGACGGGAACTCCTGTTTAGATTCTTTTTTCTCACATTATCATGCTCCATCGTTAAGTGGCTAGACATAGTTCCCAGTGCTACACAGCAGGGTCTTATTGCTTATCCATTCCAAAGGTGATAGTCTGCCTCTTTCGTCACATCTCGAGGAACACCTGGAACACCATTGCCCGATAGAATTTTCCACTGTGATGGAAATAGTCTGTATCTGTGCTGTCTGTTACAGTAGCCGCCAGCCCCATGTAGCTGTGGAGCACCTGAAATATGACTAACATGACAAAGGAACTGAATTTTTAAAGTTATTCAGCAATAATTTAAACTTAGCCCCATGCAGCTGAGTGGCTTCCCTGCTGGACAGTGCAGCTTTGGAAGCTGCTTTGGGAACTACTGCTCTAAGGGTATCTTGCTTTTTCATTCTGCAGACCTTATTAATGGAGGTCACTGTGTTAAAGCAGCCTTGTCCTCAAGGAGCTTCTAGTGTGGAGGTGGCAGTAGGTACCCACAGTGTAACGATGAGTCGAAGGGTATTATGAGGGGTGGGGGCAGGATTTCTGCTTTGGGTGGTGGCCTGGAGAAGTCCTAGAGAATTATGTATAATGGGATTCACTCCTTATTTCAAAGTGTCGGTACTCCCTCTTCATTGCAGAAAAAGGTTGTAATGGCTCCAGTTCTTGCCCAAATAAACTCACCGTCGATAGCAGGTGTGGGAGTAGAGTAACCTGCCCACCCTCTTGTCCGTTGTTCTGCCCACCAGCTGTCAGACCTTGTCCTCTATGGTGGACAGCGAGTGGCAAGTGGACACGAAACGTGGCCCCTTGAATACCTCGCATCCCCTTCTCAGTGGGTTTTACGCCGGTGCTGTCCATCATTGTGAGTTTGGTAGACGCAGGAATGGGCACCTTGCCTGGTGTTCCTGCCTCTCTTTGGGGCGTGAGGAAGGCCTCTCGAAGGGGTAGAGATCTTAGGAGAGCTGCAGTAACTCTGAGCGTCCGTGTTTGTTCCTCTCAACTGTGGGACACCGGTTGCCTGAACTTTATCTTTCTCCTCTCCCTCCAGATGGTGTCCTACTCCTCCGTCCTCACAGCTATCAGTAAGGTATGACCACAGCCTCTCACCAGCGAGGGGGGCGGCGGGGAGACAGAGACAGGGTGGTGACAGATGGGGCCCCACCCCCTTGACCGCCCCGAGATCGTGTGACCTCTGAGGCTGGTCGGGCAGCACAGCTTGCCTCTGGCTGGCCTGGCTGCCTTCCATTAGAGGGAGGGGGATCCTGGGCCATGGGGGCTGGCAGGTAGGAGCCAACTTCCAACGCTGAAGGGACGCAGGGTCTGCAGCCTGAGGTTGGAGGAAAGATGAGCAGGAGTCTTGAAGTGCCAGCTGCCTCACGTGTGAGCCTGGGCGGCGACTGGGGCATTCCACTGTTCTTTCTGCAGTTTGATGACTTCTCCCGGGATCTGTGTGTCCAGGCTTTGCTGGATATCATGGACATGTTTTGTGACCGGCTGAGGTAATGGCAGGGGTGAGGGGCTCTTAACCTTCCAGTGAAGTCCTTCTCCTTAGTGTGAAGGAGAACCTGTCGGCACAAAGGCTCAGACCACCTCTGGGGGTTCCCACATTTCTTCCCACCTGCCCACCCACATCCGCCCATCCGCATCTTTTTCTCCTTGTTCTCTTGGGACTAAAATGCCTCTTTATTTGGAGTAGCTCATTTGAAATCCTATCAGTGGAAGCCTGCAGGGCAGTCCTCCCCAGGCCTTGGCTGGCTTCCCAGCTCTCTTCCATAGTAAGGGGGTGCCAGGCACTCGGGAACATTGGTGTGGGTCGGATTTCAGCCTTTGGAGCAGAGACAGACTTTGCATCCTCTCCCGATAGCTGTCATGGCAAAGCGGAGGAGTGCATCGGGCTGTGCCGGGCCCTTCTCAGCGCCCTCCACTGGCTGCTGCGCTGCACCGCAGCCTCTGCAGAGCGGCTCCGGGAGGGGCTGGAGGCTGGCACTCCAGCCGCTGGCGAGAAGCAGCTTGCCATGTGCCTGCAGCGCCTGGAGAAGACCCTCAGCAGCACCAAGAACCGGGCCCTGCTCCACATCGCCAAACTAGAGGAGGCCTGTATGTCCCCTGGTTCCCCGAGCCCCACCTGCCACTGCTCCCATAGCCCGTTCTGTAATTGAGAGGGGAGAGGCAGGATGCCATCCCACTTTTTTCCAGGAGGATCTGAAATCATCCCACTTCCTTTTTTTTCTCCCCATAAGCATTGCATACATCCCAGGGACTTGGGCAGGGTGGCACCCGAGCCAATCAACCAACAGGTATTTACTGAGCCTTATTGTATGCCCAGCACTGTGCCAGGTGCTGGGGGCGGGGGGCGGGGGGCTACTGAAGCAGCATGTGGCAGGGTCCCTGCCCTCAACCAGCACATGAGCTAGTGGGGAGCAAGACTAGTACCAAATACACGGAGGAAATGAGAGGACAGGACAAGCACACCATCCATCCTTGTGTTTGTCTCCATGTTGCTCATCATCTGAAAGCAGATGACTCTTGTGTGTGAATGTTGCCTAAAACAGCCCCTTAAACGCGGTCCCCGTCTGCGGCGGGGCCTGTTGAGCCACCTGCCTCTTGACTCAAGTGCAGGGGTTACATGTTGGAGTCTTCCAGAGCTGGGATCAGACAGATCACCTCCTGGGAGGGAGGAGTGGTTCTGCTGGGCGTGTGCCCCTCGGGCGGGCCGCGGTCCTGCTCAGGCCTAGGCTTGGGACCACCTGGGATCTCTTGTTCTCCAGTAACTGGCATGCTGGAACGGGTTACCCTCAGGCCTTTAGGACCTGGCTGGAGAACTTGTCACAGGACTAGTATTTTTATTGCTTCTCAAACTAACGGCTTATTGCTTGTGAGAAGTCCAGGAAGATGGTCGCTGTGTAAAAGTGGGCTGTGTTGGCAGTTTCTTATCTATCTCGAGCACTTGACCAGTGTTTATTGGCTGAAAAATGAATGAGTATTTAACTTAATTTGATCAGACTTCAGGTCTTCTTGTTTTTGTTTTTTTCCCTGTGCTACATGGAGGTTAATGGGCTAGTTGGTGCCATTATTCATCATTTGACCCTTTGGAAGTGTAACTAGGATAAGTGACTTATAATTAAGGGCCAATTATGCGGTGTGGAGCATGAGTTCAGGCATTTACTTAGGGGTAAGAGATCAGTGGGTTGGGCCAGTCGGGCAAGTTGAGAAAAACGCTGGGGCTTGAACAGAGAGGGGGAGATAGTGGAGAGTGTGAGGGTGCAGCCGAGAAGGGGATGGATTTCGGAAGAGGGGAACAGCGAGAGAAAAGGCCCCGACGGGGAGTGGCCCAGCGCAGAAGGCTGTGTTGGAATCTAGCTGACCCGGGTGGAGAGCGGTGGCCACTTGCAAGGCCTGCCCCCTTCTGAAGTGACCTGCGGCCCCTTGCTGTTCTGGTCACGGGCCTGCAGCCCCCACCCCTATCTCTTTCTGTCACTGCCTGTGTGTGCCGTACTCAGTCTCTGAAGTCAGCTGCGAGTGACCCCCGGGAACAGCTCCTAGCGCCTGCGTCACGGGTGCTCACCCCCTTCTGAAAACACTGCATGCTGCCCTCAGCCCCCCAGCCTCCACGCCATCCTCAGGGGAAGCCTCGGGTCTCTTGTTTCGTGGGCCCCGGGTCTGCCAGAGTTGGGGGGGCGTGGGGCCAGTCTCACCCTCTCCTCTGTCGCCCATCACTTGCTGCCTTGCCTTCTCTCTGCCAGCCTCCTGGACTGCCATCGAGCATTCCCTCCTGAAGCTTGGGGATATCCTGGCCAACCTCAGCAACCCTCAGCTCCGCAGCCAGGCCGAGCAGTGTGGCACGCTCATCAGGAGGTACCCGCTCCTGGGTGACCCTGGTGAAGGGAGAGGGGAAAGGCCCCAGGCAGGGGCAGGAAGGTGCGGCCCCTGGCCCCGCCCCTCTGCTCTCACCCCCTCTCTGACTCTTCCTCGTGTTCCCCACGCCGTCCCCTGTGTGTCTGTCCCCTCAGCATCCCCACCATGCTGTCCGTGCACTCCGAGCAGCTGCACAAGACTGGCTTCCCCACAGTCCACGCGTTGGTCTTACTCGAGGGCACCATGAACCTGACAGGCGAGACCCAGCCGCTGGTGGAACAGCTGATGATGGTGAAACGCATGCAGGTGGGAGGCCACGGTGGCATCTCTGGCCCCAAGGTGGGCCGCCCGGGCAGGGCAGCAGGGAGAAGACCTCTGGTCTTTCTTGGGGGAAGTGGGGTTTCTCCCAGACCTGCGCGGATCCATCAGGTGCAGTGGTTCTGCAGTGTCACCTGCCATCCCTGCCTCTCGCACACGAGTGGGGGAGGTGTCCGTGCTGCGCGGCCTCTGACCCACCTGAGCCCCAGGGGCCAGGAGACGGAGGGGGCAGATGCCCTCATGCCTCGCCTTCGGGTCTTCCCACAGCATATCCCCACCCCACTTTTTGTCCTGGAGATCTGGAAAGCTTGCTTCGTGGGCCTCATCGAGTCTCCTGAGGGCACTGGGGAGCTCAAGTGGACAGCTTTCACCTTCCTCAAGGTACCTGGGATATGGGGCCCCGGAGAGCCAGGCTGGGGAGGGTTCTCAGAGAGGTGACGCCAGGGATGGCTCAGGGTGGCCGTGGGAGCCCACCTTCGCTTACGGCGTTTCCTTAGTCACGGAAGGGATGGGTTCCTGCCCCGCAGGCTGAGGGTGCCAGGCAGCTTGCTCATTCAGCTCTTGGAGCGCTTTCACTTCCAGGCCAGGGGGGTTCTGGTCTCTGCCCAGAGCAGGGGGATGGAGGGACAACCTGGGCAAAAGAGAAAGGAAACTAAGCTTCCTGTTTCTCCCCCTGTCTCACCTTCTAGATTCCACAGGTTTTGGTGAAGTTGAAGAAATACTCCCATGGGGACAAGGTGAGTTGAACAAATGAGATGGAGGGTGGGCGTGGGAGCAGGTGAGTCCTTGTTTGGGTCGCTTGGCCCTTGCTGGGCGGTGCTCTTGGTGCCACTGGAGGAGGGCTGGAAGCGTGGGAAGACTGTGCATCTGTGTGCATCCATGCATGTGCTCCTGGTCTCCCAATAGAGGGCGGCCAGGCCGCCCCCAGAGGCGAGGTTGCCTGAGATGACCAGGGCCAGGGTGGCAGGGAGCAGCGAGGCCCCCCGCTCTCACGCTGCAGTCGCTGGAGCCCAGCGGTGGGCATGGCCGACTTGTAGGGTGCACCCAGCAGGATGCCCTCGAGAGCCTGCATCACAGGCTGTGGGTGGCGTTGGGGGTCTGGAAGCCGGACGGCAGTTTCTGGCTCTTTGCAGGACTTTACCGAGGACGTCAATTCCGCTTTTGAGTTCCTGCTGAAGCTCACGCCCTTGCTGGACAAAGCTGACCAGCGCTGCAAGTATGAGGTCCCTGCTCAGCCTTGCTCTGCTGGAGGGAGTTGTGGCTCTTCTCCTGCTCCATGTGCCAGCTAAGCACTGGGGACCATCTCCTCGCTGGCTCCTCCCGGTAGGGGCAGGAGGCAGCAGCCTCGTGGTTGCCGACAGCTCTCAGCTTGGCCTTCCCTCGGGCACTCAACACATTTTTCATCCTGGAGGAGGGAGGTTGCCAGCCGGGGAGGCCCCATTGCTTCCCCCTTGCAGTAATCCCTGCTGAATGCCCAGGCCCCATGTCACCTTTCTCCCTCACAGCTGTGACTGTACAAATTTCCTGCTCCAAGAATGTAGCAAGCAGGGGCTTCTGTCTGAAGCTAGCATGAACAACCTCATGGCCAAGCGGTAAGTGTGAGCTCCTTGGCTGGCCCGGGGCCCCTTAACCAGCCCGCCCCCGCTGGCCCGTGTCCAGACTGGGCTCTGGGTGCCCTTCCCCTCCTGTGTAGAGTTTGGGTTGCAGGGCACGGGAACCATGCCGAGGGTCTCCAGGGACGGGAGCCACTGATTTCTGCAGACCGGGGTTTAACTCCAGCCCTCCTTTGTGATCCAAGTAGAAATCCTAAAACCTCCTTTAGTATCAAATGAACTTTCAAAATAGATGTAATGACCAGTGACAAACGGAAGCAACTGTGATACTGGATATGTTTTCACAAGCATCACCCTCCCCCAGTGGTTCCTGTGTGTCTCCGCCTTCTCAGTGCCTCTGCTGCTGGGACTGGACCAGGGAGCGTGTCAAGAACTGATCTCTAGGGGGAGTTCCCCTTGTGGCTCAGTGGTTAACGAACCTGACTAGTATCTATGAGGATGCAGGTTCGATCCCTGGCCTCGGTCAGTGGGTTAAGAATCCAGCGTTGCCATGAGCTGTGGTCTGGGTCACAGACACGGCTCGGATCCCGCATTGCTGTGGCTGTGGCTGTGGCTTGGCCGGCAGCTGCACTTCTGATTCGACCCCTGGCTTGGGAACCTCCCTGTGCCGCGGGCGTGGCCCTAAAAAAAAAAAAAATTTTTTTTTGATCTCTGTTCCTCTTACCTTCTCTTGACCGACTGGCTATGGCCACAGCAAAGCAGACCGGGAGCACGCACCCCAGCTGAAATCCGATGAAAACGCCAACATCCAGCCCAACCCCGGGCTGATCCTCCGTGCGGAGCCCACCGTCACCAACATCCTCAAAGTGAGTGTGTTCTTCCCGCGCCTCCCGGGACTTCCCTTCCCTCTTTCCAGTTTTCCCTCTACTTCCAGATGAACAAACAGGCCACAGACCTCTCTCTCTCCCCGTTACTTTGGAGGTAGAGAAAGGGAAGGTGAGGGCAGCGCCTCTGGACGCAGGTACTTGTTGAGCATCGCTGGTAAGCCAGGTGCTGCGGTAGGCGCTTCACTTGCCACAGTGCCGATGTCACAGCAAAGAGGCCCCCCCGCATCATCCCAGTTTAGTTGACAGGGACGGATCAGAGAGCGAGGACCCTTAGGAACAAATTGGAGATTGAAGTCAGGAAGAAGTCCAGTAAATGGCAGGTCGTGGGATCCCATTTAATGGAGACATGCAGAGAGAGACGCTGCAGCCAGGCTGTGTCTGGGTGGGTCTTCGGTGTCGGTCAGGACTTCATTTCCTGTCTTGTCCCCAGACCATGGATGCAGACCACTCCAAGTCCCCAGAGGGGCTGCTGGGGGTCCTGGGCCACATGCTGTCCGGGAAGAGCCTCGACTTGCTGCTGGCCGCCGCCGCCGCCACTGGGAAGCTTAAGTCCTTTGCCCGGAAGTTCATCAAGTAAGGACGGCCGAGCCTCTGCCCGGGGCCTAGGAGGCATGTCTGCAGGAGGAGGGAGCAGGTTAAGGGCCCGGCACTGGGGTCTGGGTCTCCCCAGAGATGCCAAGGCAGAGCGGCCCAGCTGGAGACCTGGGGGAAGGGCTGGTTCTCCGGACGGGAGGTGCTCTTTTCTCTTCAGCTCAGGAGGAAGCGGAGGTGTTTGGTGAGGTGCCGTGTTGAACAGGAGACGTGGAGGGATTGCATTCACAGTCGCTACTAAGGGGCTGTCAAATTCTGCTGACTTTTTGGACTGACCTGGAATCTGATGGATAGAATGTTTCATGCGGCAAGCCATTCTCTAGGCCTTGGAAATCCTAAAAATAGAGTTCTGGAGTTCCCGTCGTGGCTCAGGGGTGACGAACCTGACGAGTATCCATGAGGACGTAGGTTCAGTGGGTTAGGGATCCAGTGTTTCCGTGAGCTGTGGTGTAGGTCACAGATATGGCTCGGATCTTGCGTTGCTTTTGTGGCTGTGGCGTAGGCTGGCAGCTGCAGCTCAGATTCAGCCCCTAGGCCTGGGAACCTCCATATGCCTCAAGTGTGGCCCTAAAAAGACAAAACAAACAAACAAACAAACAAAAAACAAAACAGAGTTCTTATTTCAGTAGCAGTGGAGTTCCTTTTAAGTCGAACCTGTAACTCAGACTCTAGTGGCCGCCTTTCTGAGTGGGTGGAGCCCCTGGCCCCAGCCCTTGCGCAGCTCCTGCCCTGGTTGATGTGACCTGTGACCTGTCTGCGTTGCTTCCGCAGTTTGAATGAATTCACGACACACGGCAGCGAGGAAAGCAGTAAGTCAGCTCTATGTGCCCAGACCCATGGCCCTGAAGGAGGTGTGGAGGGAGAGGATAGCAGAGGGAAGAGGCCGCCTTTGCTCATCCTCGGAGGCCGTTTTCTCCCCTAGGGATGACTGACCAAGGCGTTGGGGGAGCCTTGAAGGGGGGTCATGCCAGGAAAAGAATTCTTCCCAAACCGCCCTTTGTCTCTCTGGCTCCCCCGTCACGATTCGGTCTGGTGCTGGGGACGGAGGGCATCGGGAGTCTTTGACTCCAGGGAAGGGATGATGTTCTAATTGAGACTCAAGAAAAGGATTCTGAGCCTCTGAGCTTTGAAGGAGCCACTCAGTCCCTGACCTTCCTCGAGGCAGATCCTGATCCCCTCCCGACCCAGGCAGGACTTTTGGGCCCTTGCCCTGGGCTGCGGCGTCAGCCTTCTCATCCTTCTCAGCCAAAGCGGCCTCGGTTCGAGCCCTGCTCTTTGACATCTCCTTCCTCATGCTGTGCCACGTGGCCCAGACCTATGGCTCAGAGGTGAGGGACGAGGAGCAGGCAGGACTGGGGCGCCAACTGTGGGGCAGAGGGGAAGACGACGACCAGTGACCCTCCCCACCTCATACCCCTACCCTGGCCCCTGGCGGTCTCCCAAGCCCCTTCTCCCGGCTGCTGCGGAAATCAGGTGCCCACTCCCTCCAAGTCAGTAGCTTGCCCCCTTGTCACGTCCTGAATCCTTCGGTGCCACACTCACACCTACCACTAGGTGGCAGCACAGCCCCCTGTCTTTCTCCCTTGGACCACTTGGTCTGTCCCCAGTTCTTCAGGCTGGGTGGGAAGGGGGAGGCAGCCTGGCAGGAAAAGAGGTGCAGGGCACGGTGCCCCCTCTTCCTTTCCCAGGTGATCCTGTCCGACTCGAGCACAGGAGCAGAGGTGTTCTTCTTTGAGACCTGGATGCAGACGTGCATGCCTGAGGAGGGCAAAATCCTGAACCCTGACCACCCCTGCTTCCGGCCCGACTCCACCAAAGTGGAGTCCCTGGTGGCTCTGCTCAACAACTTCTCCGAGATGAAGCTGGTGTCAGTGGCCTGGACGCCCACTCCCAGGGCGGCGGTGGGGACAGGCCCAGACCCCCTCCCTCACCCCATCCCACGTGCCGCCGTGGTGATGTTTCCCCACCCCCGCCCCCTCGTAGGCAGATGAAGTGGAACGAAGCCTGTCTCAGCATTTCGGCGGCCATCCTGGAAATCCTCAACGCCTGGGAGAACGGGGTCCTGGCCTTCGAGTCCATCCAGGTAGCCGCCCTCTCCAGCAGCCTGCACTCTCCCCTGAGACACGGCGCCCGTCTGGGTCTGGGTCAGAACAAAAAAGACCCTGCATCCGGGAGCCCGTGCGTGAACCTTGATCTTCCCTGTAGTCATAGCCTTAGCTACCCGCTCCCACCCAGGTCACTTAGGGAAAAGCCCACTTGTGGTGCAGAGAGCTGTGGCCTGGGGCCCTGGACCCCACTGCCGCACATCGTTGCCCATGGGGGCCGGGGAAGGGGAGACAGGGACCCCAGTCACCCATTTCCCCTCCTGCAGAAAATCACAGATAACATCAAGGGGAAAGTGTGCAGTCTGGCCGTGTGTGCCGTGGCTTGGCTCGTGGCCCACGTGCGGATGCTGGGCCTGGACGAGCGTGAGAAGTCTCTGCAGATGATCCGCCAGCTGGCGGGGCCGCTGAACAGCGAGAACACCCTGCAGTTCTACAACGAGCGGTCAGTAACCCAGCCACTCCCTTCTGGGCCTCTGCGGGTCTGTCCTAAGAATCGGCCCCCCAGCCCCCCAGGGAAGCCCTCTCTGCCTCTCCCCTTACCTTTTCCACACACGCTGCCGCCCGCTCACCCTCTTCCTTCCTCGCTCGTGTTCTTAATCACACGTTCACTCACCGACTCGGCAGCGCTTAGTGAGTGTCTCTGTGCTGTGCCAGGAGTGTTTCTAATCCAGCACCTGCCGTGTCTGCGCCCGAACCACAGACCCCGAGCAGCTATGATAACTGCCCTCCAAGAGCTCAAGTTCTGGGCAACTAGCTTGGCGGAGGGAAGTGATTATCGTCGCCGTATCACTGTCCAGAAACCCTCATGGGCCCATCTACCCCGTCCTGAACCCACTCCCACCCCGGGCCCGGCTATTTTCTGTGACATTTTCCTGCCTTAGCTTTTTAGGGACTTGGAGGACCTCCCTAGCAACTTCAGCTATGTTGAGTTCAGTAATGTTGGTTCACTTACCCATCTAATACGCTTTTTCAAAAAAAAACTGTGGTAAGGAGTGCCTTGGTGGCTCAGCAGGTTAAGGATCCAGTGTTGTCACTGCTGTGGTTCTGGTTACAGCCGTGGCTTGGATTTGATCCCTGGCCCGGGAATTTTCACATGCTACGGGTGCAGCCAAAAAAAAAAAAAATTGTGGTTAAAAAGTACGTAAAATTTACTATGTTAACCATTTTGAAGTGTTCGGTTTCAGTTTCAGTAGCGTGTTAGTTATATTCACATTGTGAAACAGCTCTCCAGACCTCTTTCATCTTGTAAATCTGAAAGTGGATCCTTTAAACAACTCTCCTTCCTGTCCTCCCCCTGCTGCCCCAGGCACCCACCACCCTACTTTCTGTTTATGTGGATTTGACTACTCTAGGTACCCATGTAAATGGAATCATACAGGATTTGTCTTTTTTTTTTTTTTTCATTTTTTATTTAGTGGCTGCACTTGTGGCATATGGAAGTCCCCAGGCCAGGGACTGAATCCAAGCTGTAGCTGTGACCTATGCTACAGCTTTGGTGGATCCTTTAACCCACTGGGCCAGGCTGGGGATTGAACCCATGCCTCCGTAGCAACCTGAGCCTCTGCGGTTGGATTCTTTTTTTTTCTTCTTCTTTTTTGGCCACCCAGAGGAGTTTCTGGGCCAGAGGCCAGATCTGAGCTGCCATGGCGACCTAAGCCGCAGCTGCAGCAACACCGGATCCTTAACCCACTGGGCTGGGCTGGGGATTGAACCCATGTCCAATCCCCAAGATGCCACCAATCCCACTGCACCACATCGGGAACTCCTGCCCTTGGATTCTTAACCCACAGTGCCACAGCAGGAACTCTTAGTGTTTATCTTTTTGTGACTGGCGTGTTTTACTTCCGTAATACCCCAGAGATTCAACTATGTCACTGCATGTGTTAGAGTGTCCCTCCTTTTGAAGGCTGAATGATGTTCCATTGTCTGTATGTACTGCGTTTTGCTTATCTGTTCTCCGGTTGGTGGACCCATGGGTTTCTTCCACTTCTTGGCTGTTGCGACTAGTGCTGCCATAAGTGATGAGTGATGACCCACAAGGTGGCCGCTGGGATGTCATATAAGGGAGAAGTGGAAATGCTGAGCCGAAATGAGCTCGGGAGGGTCTTTAGAATCCCATCTCTTCCTCTTCCCTCGCCTCCTTCTTTATTCCTCCCCCCCCCCCCCCCCCCCCCCCCGATCATCCTCCCCCAAGTAATGGCGTGCTTTCCCTGACACAGTCCACACTGAGCACCCTGACTCCTGTCTGGGAAATCCGTGGCTCTGTCAAGCAGGTGGGCAAAGGGCCTTGAAAGTCATAGTGACTTTCCCAGAGTCACCGGGTGTTCCTCGAACAGCGAGTGCTCAGGCCCAGGCCCGGGTTCACAAGCACTTTCCTGGATCCACACTTAGGTTTGCCCCGCTCCCGAGGGCCGGGAAGAGCCTGGTGGGGCAGCCCTCGGGCCCCTGTCCTGGAAGTAAGAGTTTACTTTGGGAGGAGGCCAAGGCTGGATGGGGAACACCCCCCCGCCCCCAGCACTCGGCCGAGAGGGAAGTGATTGTACTTATCTTCTGCCAGGAGATTGGCAGGGCCCGGGCCTGGGGGAAGTTGGAGAGAGAGGGAGTGAGAGGAAGTGCGAATCCATGGCTGAAAAGACCTGGCCAGCCCCGCGCCCCCATAGGCTTGGTGCTGGGAGCAGCGCTGGGGGGGGGGGGGTCGGGTCTCCCAGGGGTTCTCAGCATCCCCTTGTCTCCTCCCACGGCACAGAATGGGGCTGATTTCCCCCAGAATGTTTCCGTAACCCAAGTCCTGGGAAAAGCCGGGGCTGGATGTTGCCTCCCTCCCCAGGCCGGCTGTCGAAGCTGGCGCTGCCCGACCTGAAGGCTCCCCTCCCCCAGGGTGGTGATCATGAGCTCCATCCTGGAGCATATGTGTGCGGACGTGCTGCAGCAGACCGCCACGCAGATCAAGTTCCCGGCCATGGGCATGGACAGCATGCCCTACTGGAACCTGCTGCCCCCCAAGCGACCCATCAAGGAGGTGCTGACGGACGTGTTTGCCAAGGTGCTGGAGAGGGGCTGGGTGGACAGCCGCTCCATCCACGTCTTTGACACCCTGCTGCACATGGGAGGCGTCTACTGGTTCTGCAACAACCTGATTAAGGTACCGGGGCTGGGTGGGGGTGGGCCGGGGCACAGGCATCCTCAGACGGCTGAGAAAACGCCTGACAGGACCAAGCTCCGTCCCGTCCTCTCGCTGCCCAACGCCCCAGCCTGGTCAGCCAGGCTTCTCCGTGAGGCCCCGTGAACACCGAGAAGATTCCTTGCAACCCCGAGGCTGGTTCTCGCCTGGGGAGCCCCTGGGCTCTGAGCAGAGCCACAGGGCGTCAGAGCCTGGTTGCCCTCAACTCCTCACCCAGCCTGCCGCCCGTCCAGGAGCTGTTGAAGGAGACGCGGAAGGAGCACACGCTGCGGGCGGTGGAGCTGCTCTACTCCATCTTCTGTCTGGACATGCAGCAGGTGACCCTGGTCCTGCTGGGCCACATCCTGCCTGGCCTGCTCACCGACTCCTCCAAGTGGCACAGCCTCATGGACCCCCCTGGCACCGCACTCGCCAAGTAGGATTCTGAGTGGACCCTCAAGCCACCCCTGACCCAACCTGCAGTCAGGCATCCCACCTGGGCCACCTAGGAGCCGGGCCCCGGGGATGCCCTGTTGGGTGGGGTCTGATCAGCCTGGGCACTGAAGCCCTTTGGGCGGGGGTCTGCTGATGTCACACCCTTTCCTGGACCCCTTTGCCAGGCTGGCTGTCTGGTGTGCCCTGAGTTCCTACTCCTCCCACAAGGGGCAGGCGTCCTCCCGCCAAAAGAAGAGGCACCGGGAAGACATCGAGGTAGGGGGTCCTCTCCTGCGTCCGCCTGCCCTGTGCTGATCAGCAGCCCTTCTTACTGAGCAGCCCCCTTACTGAGCCTCTTCTGGTGAGAGGCCCCTTCAGGCACAGGCAGCCAGGCCCGGTCCCTGCCCCTGGGCCGCTGTGTCAGGGGTGACTTGCGGGGGGGTCCTCCCCAGGACAGTGAGAGGCCCGAGGAAAGGGAAGGAACCCGCTGAGATGCAGCCTGCAGCCTGGGGGGACTTGACTCCGGCCTCAGCGCAGCTTTCTTGGCCGTAAGGAGAGATGGGGGGACCCAGGGGTGGGTCACAGCGCCTCTCCTGCCCTCCAGGATTACATCAGCCTCTTCCCCCTGGACGACATGCAGCCCTCGAAGCTGATGCGACTGCTGAGCTCCAACGAGGATGATACCAACATCCTTTCGAGTCCCAGTGAGTGTGGGGACCGGGGCTGGGCGGGCTGCGTCCTATCCGGAAGCTCCCTCCTGCCTGAGGGCGGCCCTGCGCTGGGTCAGAGAGGGTGGGTGGGAGTCGGCGCCGTTCTGTACCCCCGCCCCGGCCGGCGCTCTTCTGCCGGGGTCCATCCCAGCTGGTGGCCCTCTGTGGTCCCTTCCTCTTCCCTCTCCCGTCACTTAGGGCACTGCTGCCTCGGGCACAGTCAGTGCCATTGACTCCCCGGCTCTAACCCTCCTTCCCCTCAGGCAGGCCTGAGGCCTAAAGCAGCCCCGGCGGGAACTCGGGGCTGCTCTCCACCCTTCCCGCTGGGACAGCACCCCTCCCCCCGCCCCCCGCCTTCAACGTCGTTGTCCCCCTCTGCCAGGAGCTCTGCTGCCGCATCTAATGTTTCCAGTTTCTAGAGACTTCTCCCGAGCCCCGAAGTTTGTCTGAGGCCACCTAGGGACTCGGGGACCAGTTGTGCACTTGAGCAGAGGAAAAATGCTGGGTCTGCCGCCTGTGCATCCCGTGACCCTTACCCAGTTACTCAGCAAACCTTGGTCTCAGCTTCTCTGTCTGTAAAATGGAGTCGTGAGGCTTAGCGGTTGTGCCGCCCGCAGATGGGCCCCCTTCTCCTGGCGGGGCCACCAGATGTTGGTTCTTCTGTCTTACCTGCTTGTGGGGATGTCAGAATCCGGGGCCCTGATGACCCCACCCAAGAACCTTCTTGGGGGGAGTCCCCCCCACCCCAGGGGTGCGGCTTCCCCGGGCCGGCGGCTTGGAACCCAGGAGGCCGTTCCCTCAGTGCTCGCTCCCTTGACCCCACAGCTGACCGCTCCATGAGCAGCTCCCTGTCGGCCTCCCAGCTCCACACAGTTAACATGAGGGACCCGCTGAACCGAGTCCTGGGTGAGTCCCCCGCCCCCCCCCCCCCACCCCGTCCCTCCGCTCTCTCCTCAGCTCCCCTGGTGGCTGCTCCCCTGTCTCCCCCAGGCTCCTTCCCACCCGCCCTCTGGCTCGCCCCCAGCTTTCCTCCTTCTTTTCAACGCCCCTTTTTGGGGGCTGCCCGAGCACGTCGGTCTCTTCCTTCCCGGGCGCTGAGCTCCTCCCAGGCCCTGCTCACGGAATTCCTCTCCCCCCGCCGCCTGCGGCACAGCCAACCTGTTCCTGCTCATCTCCTCCATCCTGGGCTCGCGGACCGCCGGCCCCCACACGCAGTTCGTGCAGTGGTTCATGGAGGAGTGCGTGGACTGCCTGGAGCAGGGCAGCCGCGGCAGCATCCTGCAGTTCATGCCCTTCACCACCGTGAGTGCCCTCGGGGCTCCCTGCTCCCCCACGTCACGCCCACCCAGCGGCAGCCCGCCGACCTCCGTCTGTCTGTCTGTCTGTCTGGCAGGTGTCGGAGCTGGTGAAGGTGTCGGCCATGTCCAGCCCCAGGGTGGTTCTGGCCATCACGGACCTCAGCCTGCCCCTGGGCCGCCAGGTGGCTGCCAAAGCCATTGCCGCCCTCTGAGGGGCTTAGAGTGGCCGCAGGGGGCTGGTGGCGAGGGTCCCAGACCCTTCCCTCGGGCGCCTTAGAAGGAAACGTGTGGAGAGATGAGCCATCATTGCTCATATCCACATGACGTAATAGCCCACAGTCAGTTTCCAGATCTTTCCCCTGCTCCTGACTTCTGACCTCTAAGAGAGCTCCCAGTTTCTTTCATAATTTCCTCTCCCCACTGTGAGCAGCATGTGAGCAGCTGGTTCCTCAGCTCAGAGCAGCCTCGCTGTGCCCACTGCCCCCCGCAGCCTCCCACGCAGGAGTAGGTTCGCTACCTCTAGGGAGTTTGATAGCTGCAGGCTGTGTGTGTGTATATATGTGTTTTTTTCTTTTTTTACGTGAGGAGTGTTCACCTCAGCTCACTTTGTAAATAAAGATCCTCGTGGGTCCCTCTGTGACTCCGTGGCTGTGTCCGACGGGGCGGGAGCCCGTGTCGCGGAGGGAGGAGAGGTGTGCGGAGGAGGCCCGGCTCGGTCCCGCGCCTGTCCACTCAGTCGGGGCGGGGCGAGGTGACCGGAGCGGCCTCCCTTCCTCATACCTGCCCCGCTGCCCCTACCCGCGCAGCCAGACTTACTCCGAAAAGGGAGAGGTTTTGGCACGAGGCCTGGTGGTGCCGGGGTTGGCCTGGGGTAGGCCATCCTGTTCAGATGTGCCCCAGGCCGGCCCAGCCCCACCCAGAGCCTGGCAGGCCCAGAGTTTGATCTGTCCTCTCCAGAAGGGGACCAGGGGCTCAAGGGCAGCAATCCTGTTTAACCCTTCCTTGCCTGCTCCGCATGTCCCCAACAGGGGTGGGGGACCCTGAGCTGCTGCAGACCCTGCCTTGGCGGAGCCAGGTGGGGAAGGGAAGTGGAGGATGGGGGAGATCTTGGGAGGGGGTCTAGGGACACATGGGTTGTCTGGATGTCTCCTGGGTCTGGTGGGGGCACCCAGGAAGCACACGTGTGTCTCCCACTGAGGGCACAGAGAGCCTTGCCTGGAGGCTGTGCTGTGCAGCGGCCACTCCGGTCTCCCTGGATGGGGGCTCGGGCCTCTTCAGCCTGTGAGGCCCGAGAAGGGCAGGAAGGCGGCAGGCTCCCTGCCAGATGGGAGGCAGAGCTGGACGAAGGGAAGGACGTGCAGAGCCTAGAACTTGGGGTCTGACCCACGCTGTCACTTTGACCTCAGCTTCCTAATCCGCAAAAGGCCCTTCGCAAGTTTATCTTTGTGGGCAGCCGGGAGCGTGGATGGGAGGTGGTTTATGAGAGGTGGTCGCCTGACAAAGCCCCGTGCAGATGGCAAATCCTCCCCTGCTTCGGGCTAGCGTCCATCTGTGTCTGGACTCGGGCCCTCCTGGCCCCCGTCCCCCGCCCCCCGCCCCCACTCTCTCCTCTCCTGGTACCGGTGACCCATCTGCCTTCTGTCCTCCCCACTAGGCTGTGGCTGCATGAGGGCAGGGACCACGCCTGCCTGTTCCCTGCCACGCACCCAGTGTCTGCACGCCCTCTGCACCCAGTAGGTGCGCAACGAAGACCTGCCCGTGGAATGACTGCCCAGGCGGCCTCCCCGCACCCCCTCTTCCCCCACCCCGCCCCGGCCTCGCCCGCCATCCAGCTCCCGCCCGCACCCCCTGGCCAGGCCCCAGCTGGACTCAAGAAGGAGGAAGGACATTTACTGAGACAAACACTTTATTATCGTGAAGTTTGGCTCCAGCGAGAAAGTGGGGGCAGAGGTGGAAGGTGAACAGCCGAGCGTCCCTCTCACACCCCTCGGCGGCTCTTCCCTCCCACCGTCCCAGTCCCGTCCAGCAAGGCAGAGACATGACCCATGACCGTCCGCCCGGCCCTAAAGGGAGTCCGGATCCCGACCCCGGCAGGGTGGGGCGGCGTCACGAGCCTGATGGTGTCTATAGCGCGTCCAGAAAAACAAGAGGCGGCCCTGATGCCTGGGCTCCCCACGCGAGGGGTCAAAACGTGTCGGAAGGAAAAAATCTTAAGAAGGAAAATGAGATTCCCCAGCAAATTCGCGGGACCCCAGGGTCAAGTGTCCCAGTCCGTCCCAGCTCTGGCTGCCTCTGCCAGGAAGCCCATTGCAAAGGGGGCGAAGGGGGCGCGGGGAGGCAGCAGGGGCCAAGAGGGAGGGGTGCTAGGACCCAGTCGGGGAACACTGCTGTTTAAATATTAAACAGGGCTGTCTTGTCTCCCACGTGGGAGACTTCCCGATGCTTCCAAGGCCCCAGGTGGGCACCCTTAGGGTAGGGGTTCACTCAGTGCCCACCGCGGAGCCAGGCAGGGAGCAGTCACCGGATGTAATACTTGGTATTTACCAACTACCTCCCAGTCCAGGGGACGGGAAGATGGGCATTTTTCTCCCTGCTACAGGCGGGAGAATGAAACTTGGAGGAGAAGGGAAGGACCCAGGAGACTGGGACTCCTTTCTGTCCCCCCCGGGCTTTAAATATGAGGTTTAAATAGGCATAAATATTAAATAGAGATAAATACACCGGAAGGGGAGGGCTCTGCTCAGGGCTCGGCGAGGTAGCGCAGGACACGGTACGCCAGCTCCAGGAAGCTCTGCAGCTGGGAGACAACCAGGACCCCTCCTGCCCGGCGCTGGAAGGCCGAGGTGAAGGTCGGCACGGTGCCCTGGGTGGGAAGCGAGGCCGGGGCCATCCTCAGGTCTTCCATCTGTGGGGGAAGATGAGAGCAGCCATCAGACCCTTGCCGAGTGGGCATTACCACTGCGAGAAGGAAGGGCTGGTGGGCCGTGGAAGATCAGGGTTAGTGGTGAAGCCAGGACCAGAACCCGGGTCTGTTTCAAGGTCCTGTGAACTGATTCACACCCCCAACTAGGGGAAATGGGGGAGGGTCCTGGGATGGGCTGGTAACTCCGTACCTCCAACGCCCCCTGCCCCCCCCGCCCCCAGTCCTGCAAGGCTCCTGCCCCAGCCCTAAAGAACCCCGGGATCCCCGGGCTTGCAGCACGGCCTTTGAAGACCATCTGGGTCCAGGCCCCCAATGCTTGCCGCTCCCAGAGAGACTCACCTGCAGCCAGATGTTGGTGGCTAAGTCGGTGACATCCAGCTGCAGTATGTCCAGGGCGGGGGCCAGCTCTGGGGAGATGCCCGCCAGGGCCTGCAGGAGGCCCTGGTAGAGGACGAGGCCGCCGTGCAGTTGGTTCAGGCAGCCAGTCTGGGGGGATGGGGAGGAGTCAGGGGGTGTTCCTTCCAGACCACCTTTCCCACCCCCTCACCTCCCTTCTCCCCTCCGGAACTCACCAGCTGCAGGGCCTGGCTGGAGCAGCTGCTCAGGGAAGCCTGGGGGAGGCCCAGAGAGTGCCCGAGCAGCACCAGCTCCTGGGGGTGGCACAGCTTGTGGGTGGCACACTGGGGGCGGGAAGGATGCCGAGTGAGGGGGGCTGACAGGGCTGGGCTGTCCTCCCTTCCGAGCGCCCCCATCTCTCTGAGGTCTTTTCCTCCTTCCACCTCCCGCCAGGCTTCTCGCTCCCCTTCCTCCGTCCACTCCGCAGCCAGCCCCTCCCAGCACTGTCCCCAAGAAGTTCTCCCCCGCCCCCAGCTCTGTGCCAGTGCCCAGGGCTCCACCTCTCCTCGTCCAGTCCATTACCCCCCAGTCTCTCCTCTCCCAATCCGGAGGCGTTCTTTCCCAAGGGTCCCTTCGCCTCCTTCTCCCCCGACCTCTCTTCTGTGCCCCCTCCTGCAGCACCTCTGTCCCCTCCCTGACCCTCCGCTGCCGGCCTCCCTCACTCACCAGCCTCTCCTGCAGCTCGGCGCCATCAGCCTGGATTTTCCTCACTTGCTCTAAGCACTTGAGCAGGAAGCTCTGGGGCAGGGAGCTGGCAGGGCTGAGAGGGGTGGCTTCGGGCACCATCCAGAGTGCAATGTGCCAGAGCAGCAGCTGCAGGGCTGGGAGCAGACAGGGGCTCAGGGAACGTGCCGTCCACTCCACCTGAGTCCCTTTCCAGGATCCTAGGGGCCCCCAGTCCTCTGCCCCTCTGCCCCTCCCCAAGTCCAGGGCCCCGGACACTCACCCATCAGCTTCATGGGGCTCTGGGCAGCAGGCTCAGCCGAGGGTCTGGGTGGGTCTGTAGGTTCTGGGCTCTGTCAGGGACCAGATCTGGGGGCCTTTATACATAAGCCCATAGAGGCCTGGGAGGAAATTACCTGGTGCTGCGACTAAGGCTTAGTAATAACTTCCCAAGACTTATGCAAATTTGTTGTCCAGGACAATGCAGGGCGGTTGGGGCAAAACAAAAAAAAAAAACTGTTTGCGAAAGTTTTGTGAAATTGTGGAATCTCTGATTCTTCTTTGACGTCTGGTCCCCCTCGGGCTCCCTTCCTCCCCTAGCCCCACCCAGGCCTGCATTGCCCCAGGGTGTTTGAACCGCTAAACAAAAGCTGAGCCAGTGATAGAGGCCTTGGGGGCTGGAGTAAGGTCAGAACTCAGGGCAGAGGCAGGCCCTCCCTCCCTCCCCGGGCACATGTCCCCATGAAGCCCCCTTTGCCACTCTCTCTTGGGACTCTCAAGCCACCTGCTCCCTCGGCCCCAGCTCTGAGAAGGAAGAAGCTAGGTGCTCCCGTTTCTATCCCTCAAATTCCCAGGCACCTGCCTCCCTGAGTGCCCTTCAGAGGGGCTGGAGCCTGAGATAAGGACGTGGGGGTCTTGCCTCCTGTCCCCAGCCCACACTGTGATAGGCACCATCCCAGGTTCCTGTTCTGAACTGGGTAGCTGGGAACTCCCCAATCCCCCCCATGACTCATTCCTTTAAGCCCCCGGAATCCTGGCAGAGACTGGAGGAAACCGGATGACTGTCCTGATGAAGCAAGACCCTTCGAGCCTCTTGGTTCACCTGACCTTGCCCTTCCTCCTACCCCCCCCCTCCCCCGGCACTACCCCTCCCCCGACAATGTCCTAGTGCTTTGGGGCTTGAGGATCTGGGATACGGGGCTTCCCTGGCCAGGTTCACTGCCAGCCAGAGTATGGGTGCTGCCCTGAGCAGAGAAGGGTGAGAAAGAAGAAAGTGCCTGGCTTCAAACTGGAGAACCATGCACTGTGAGCGCTGGAAGGGACTTTGGAGTTCGTTCCAACCCTGTGAACTGGGCCAGTGAGGGCAGAGCCTTGCCCAAGGTCATGGGCAGCAGAGTCAGAGTTATAACCTGGACCTCTGCCTGGCGCCTGAGGCCCCATGGGGCCTACCTGGGGAAGTCTGACCAACTGCACTCAAGGCTGTCACTTTCTGTCCCAATTTACCCTACAATGTGCCAGAATAGTGAGCCTTTGGATGAGGAGTGGGTGTGTCTGACTGGGCCAGGCCATCTCTGCGGAGACGGGGCCCCCTGGTGGCCACAACGGGAAGGGACGTCACCAGCTAATCCAGTCACTTCTTGCCTCTGGTCCCCTGGCCTGCAGGGTGGCCTTGGCCCCCGACAGCACCTTAGGTTATAGGCAACTGGCCACCAGGTCCCGACTGAGCCCATCCCTGTGCCCAGCTCCATGGGAATATAGGGGCGGGTTTAACAGAACCGTGAGGGGCCTCCTCTCCCTCCCAAGAACCTCCAGAGGACAACCCTGCTCCAGACATTATACCAGGCACACTCTATACACTGGCAGATGCACTCCTTTCAATAAACCTATGAGGAGGGTACCAGAGCCATCCCCCTCTTTTTTTGGCCACGTCTGTGCCATGGGGAAGTTCCTGGACCAGGGATCGAACCCACACAGCAGCGATCTGAGCCACAGCAGTGACAACACTGATCTTTTTGTTTGTTTGTTTTGGGGGCTGCACCTGAGGCACACGGAAGTTCCAAGGTTAGCGGCTGAATCAGAGCTGTAGCCGCCGGCCTACACCACAGTTGCAGCAACTCTGGACCCCAGCTGCGTCTGTGACCTACACCACAGCTCACAGCAGCGCTGGATCCTTAATCCACTGAACAAGGCCAGGGATTGAACCCTCATCCTCATGGATACTAGTTGGATTTGTTTCCACTGAGCCACAGCAGGAACTCCTGACAACGCTGATCTTTAACCCTCGGCCATCAGGGAACTCCCCCGTTTCTGCTTTTATAGAAGACGAACCTGACCTTGGGGAGGTTAAGCAACTTGCCCAAATAGCAGAGCCACGGTCTGCCCTGTCTTCAACTCTGGGTCAAATCAGAGCTGCAGTTCTCAGCCTACACCACAGCCACAGGAACACTGGCTCCAAGCCGCATCTGTCCACTACTCTGTAGCTCGCAGCAATGCCAGATCCTTAACCCCTGAGTGAAGCCAGGGATCGAACCCGCATCCTCACAAAGACAATGTTGGGTCCTTAACCCACTGAGCCACATCAAGAACACTGAGTCTTAAGCTCTTAACCACTGAATCTAGTAACCAGTGTTTGGCCTTCCTTCCCCACGACCATGCCAGGTCTATGCTGCAACTTTTTTTTTTTTTTTGTCTTTTCTAGGGCCACACCTGTGCCATATGGAAGTCCCCAGGCTAGGGGTCTAATCGGAGCTGTAGCCGCTAGCCTATGCCAGAGCCACAGCAACACGGGATCCGAGTCACATCTGCAACCCACACCATAGCTCACGGCAACGCTGGATCCTTCACCCACTGAGCAAGGCCCAGGGATTCAACCCGCCACCTCATGGTTCCCAGTCAGATTCGTTAACCACTGTGCCACGACGGGAACTCCTACACCACAACTTTTAATTTACACCTACAGTTCAAGTGTGTCAGATATTTGGCTTGAAAAAATGCTAATTCTAACAAGGGTGGCCGGCACAGGGAAAGGACTCGAGATCATGATTTGAAGAAAACAGGCTGTTTGGTCTGAGAAACAAGAAGGGGGTTGTTGTGTGGTCTCAAGCACTACAGGTGGGACAGGGAGTGGAAGTCAGGGCTCCTGGTTTACAGCTCAAGGAAGGAGCTTTTTTCTTTTTCTGCTTTTTCTTTTTAGGGCCGCACCCATGGCCTATGGAAGTTCCCAAGCTAGGGGTCTAATCGGAGCTGCAGCTGCCGTCCTGCACCACAGCCACAGCAACACTAGATCCGAGCCGTGTCTGTGACTTACACCACAGCTCACGGCAAAGCCAGATCCTTAACCTACTAAGCAAGGCCAGGGATCAAACCCACATCCTCATGGATCCTAGTTGGTTACCACGGAGTCACAATGCGAACTCCCTAGGAAGGAACTTTCTAATAGCTGCTTCTAGAAGAAGTGAACTGTCTGACCCAGGAAGGGTCCTGGCCTCCATCCCACAGGGAGAAAATTCGAATGTTGGCTGGCAATTATGGGGTGCCTCTTCCATGCCAGGCACCTTCATTATGCTTTCGTCATTTCATCCTATCAACCCAGTGTGGATCATTCCCATTACAGACAAGGGATGGCCTCAGAGGAGCAAACAGCCCAAGATCACAGAACGAGTCGGTGGTGGAGCCAGGCAGGATATGGAGTTAGGCCACCCAAGCCCCCATTGTTGCCATTACACTCTCTTCCTGCTCACAGAGCTGTCCTTCTTGGATGATGGCTCAATCCAGACTTCAGCCCCACCCATGGGAGAATAAAGACCAAGAGTTCCTGTCGTGGCTCAGTGGTAACCAACCCAGCTAGCATCCACGAGGACTCGGGTTTGATCCCGGGCCTCACTCAGTGGGTTAAATATCCAGCGTTGCCATGAGCTGTGGCGTGGGTTGAAGACGTGGCTCGGATCTTGTGTGGCTGTGGCTATGGCTGGCAGTTGCAGCTCTGATTTGACCCCAGCCTGGAAACTTTCATATGCCTTGAGTGTGGCCCTAAAAACAAAACAAAACAAAAAAACAATAAAAAAATCAGGCAGAGAGAAAGCACTGGTCATTAGTCCTGACACATGTGGGCTGACCTCACCAAAATGATCTCCTGACAAAGGGCCTGGCTCCAGAGACCCCTAGCTGTTATCCATCCTTCCAGCTTCCTAAAGGCTTTCCCAGGTATTTCCCAATAGCCAGAGTGGGAGGGCAGCTTCCTCTTATACTTCCTGTTTTCATTTGGAACTGGGCTTGAAGTATCTTTATAAAGGTTCTGGAGGAGTCCCCTGGTGGCCAGCGGTTAGGAATTTGGCATTGTCGCTGCTGGGGCTGTGTTTGAATCTGGCCTGGAAACTTCCTCATGCCGTGGGCACAGTCGAAAAATAAAAATATTTTATCACATGCCAAAATCATGAAATTCAAACCCCAGTGTTCATAAATAATTTGCTGACATATTCTTTATGTAAGGCCTCTTTGAAGAAGGGCAGAGTGGAGTTCCCACTGTGGTGCAGTGAGTTAAGGCTCTGACCACAGAGGCTTGGGTCACTGCGGAAGTGTGAGTTTGATCCCTGACCCAGTGTCTTGGGCTAAAGGATCTTGTGTTACTGCATCTGTGGCATAGGTTGCAGTTGTGGCTTGGATTCCATCCCTGGCCTGGGATGTGCCACAGGTGCAGCCATAAAATGAAAAATGAAAAAAAAAAAAAAAAAAGGGCAGAAGTGAGCAGTGGTGACACACCATGCACCCCACAAGCCTAAACAATGTGCCATCTGGCCCTTTAAGAAAAGTTGCAAACTCTGTACACAGGACATATGCATGGGGAGACACACAGAGAAAAGCTCTGCAGCATGTTTGTGGCCACCAATAAATTAATACATAAATACACTGTGGCCCCTTCATACCAGATGTGCCTGCCCAGGCCTCCAGAATGAAAAATCCAGGAGGAGGAGTTCCCGTCGTGGTGCAGTGGTTAATGAACCCGACTAGGAACCATGAGGCTGTGGGTTTGATCCCTGGCCTCTAGTGGGTTAAGGATCTGGCGTTGCCCTGAGTTGTGATGCAGGTCGCAGACTCAGCTCAGACCTGGCATTGCTATGGCTCTGGCGTAGGCCAGCGGCTACAGCTCCGATTAGACCCCTAGCCTGGGAACCTCCACGTGCTATGGGTGCAGCCCTAAAAAGACCAAAAAAAAGAAAAAGAAAAAAAAAAGAAAAATCCAGGAGGAAAGGAGTTTGGTTTTTTATTCAGTTGTACTTAAGAATCTGCCCCCTTAGCCAAAGATATCCTGAAAAAGAAAAATGGAGCTGAAGGAATCAGGCTCCCGGACTTCAGACTATACTACAAAGCAACAATCAGCAAAACCGTATGGTACTGGCACAAAGACAGAAATATAGATCAGTGGAATAGGATAGAAAGCCCAGAATTAAACCCACGCATCTACAGCCAACTCATCTATGACAAAGGAGGCAAGAATATACAATGGAGAAAAGACAGCCTGTTCAATAAGCGGTGCTGGGAAAACTGGACAGCCACATGGAAAAGAATGAAACTAGAACACTCCCTAACACCATACACAAAAATACACTCAAAATGGATTAAAGATCTAGATATAAGACCAGACACTATAAAACTCTTAGAGGAAAATGTAGGCCAAACACTATCTGACATAAATGACAGCAACATCTCAGATCCACCTCTTAAGAGTAATGACAGTAAAAACAAAAATAAACAAATGGGACCCAATTAAACTTAAAAGTTACTTCACAGGAAAGGAAACCCTAAACAAAATGAAAAGACAACCCACTGAGTGGGAGAAAAACTTTGCAAATTAATCAACTGACAAGAGATTAATCTCCAAAATTTATAAACACCTTCTGCAGCTCAATACCAAAAAAACAACCCCATCAAAAATGGGCAGAAGATCTAAACAGACAGTTCTCCAAAGAAGACATACAGATGGCCACAAAACACAGAGAAATGCAAATCAAACCACTATGAGGTACCATCTTACACCAACCAGAATGGCCATCATCAAAAAATCTGCAAACAATAAGTGCTGGAGAGGGTATGGAGAAAAAGGAACCCTATTACGCTGTTGGTGGGATTATAAATTGGTGCAACCTCTGTGGAAAACAGTATGGAGACTCCTCAGAAAACTAAAAATAGAACTACCATTTGATCCAGCAGTCCCACTCCTGGGCATCTATCCAGAGAAAACCATGACTCAAAAATACACATGTACTCCAATGTTCACTGCAGCACTATTTTCAATAGCCAAGACATGGAAACAACCTAAATGTCCATTGACAGAGGAGTGGGTCAAGAAGATGTGGTACATATACACAATGGAATATTACTCAGCCATTAAAAGGAACAAAGTAGCAGCATTTTTAGCAACATGGATAGACCTAGAAATTATCATGCTAAATGAAGCCAGCCATACAATGAGACACCAACATCAAATGCTTTCACTGACGTGTGGAATCTGAAAAAAGGACAGACTGAACTTCTTTGCAGAACAGATACTGACTCATAGACTGAAAAACTTACGATTTCCAAAGGAGACAGTTCAGGGGATGGGGGGATGTGCTTGGGTTGTGGGATGGAAATCCTATAAAATTGGACTGTGATGATCATTGCACAACTATAAAGGTAATAAATTCATTGCGTAATTAAAAAAAAAAAAAAAAAAAGAATCTGCCCCCTGAACAGGGCTGGGCATGGGTGTCAACACGATTAGATCTCAAAACTAACAATGAGTGAACGGAGCAACTTATATTCACATGATACATCATTTACAAAGATTAAAAAACTCAAAACAGGCAGTTCTCAGTTTTGTGAAACAATGGGATTGGCTGCGTCTTGGCAGCGCTAGGACGCCGGTTTGATTCCCAGCCTGGCACAGTGGGCGATCCTAATAGGCGACCAATAAAGAACAAAAAAAAAAAAACCCTTCAAAATGGGAGTTCTCCTGTGGCACAGCAGGTTAAGGATCTGGCATTGTGACTGCAGTGGCTCCGGTCGCTGTGGCACAGGCTTGATCCCTGGCTCAGGAAATTCCACATGCTGTGGGCACAGTCAACCCCCCCCCAAAACAAATAAACAAACAAACAACAAACGCAAAAAAAAATTCTTTTTTTTTTTTCCTTTTTAGGGCCGCACCTGTAGCATATGGAAGTTCCCAGGCTAGGGGTCCAATTGGAGCTGCAGCCGCCAGTCTACACCACAGCCACAGCCACTCAGAATCCGAGCTTCATCTGTAACCTACACCGCAGACCATGGCAATGCTGGATCCTTAACCCAAAGAACGAGGCCAGGGATGGAACCTGCATCCTATGTCACGTTCTTAACCCGCTGTGCCACAATGGGAACTCCTCAAAACAATATTCTGTAGTAAAATACAAAAACATAAACTGGAAGGTTACACACTGAATTCATCAGAGTGGCCGCCTCCAGGGAAAGAGGGAAGGGGCCTGGCAAAGGAGCAAGAAGGGCTTCCCACGCAGAGGTCAGGTTTTTTTCTTGGATGAAAAAACTTGACACAGTAACAAAATGTTGACATTGATTAAATTGGGGGGAGGGAGCTCCCGTTCTGCCTTAGTGGTAGTGAACCCACCTAGGATCTATGAGGACGCGGGTTCAATCCCTGGCCTTGCTCAGTGCGTTAAGGATCTGGCGTTGCTGTGGCTGTGGTGTAGGCTGGTGGCTACAGATCTGATTGGTTGTCTAGTCTGGAAAGGTCCCTAAAAAAAAAAAAAAAAAGTAAATTGGGTGGAAAGTCCATGGGTGTCTATTAGGCTATTCTTTGTACTTCTCTGTAGTTTCCTAATTAAAAAACATTACCTGGAAGGTAGAGAACACCGCGAATGCTTCAAGTGTGAAAAGTGACATTGAACTTCTCCAGGCAAAGAAAGCCAAGCTGGTGGGAATGAATTACAAGAACTTTCCAGACAGTAGAGCAGACAGAAAAATGGTCCATAGACTCAAGGTGGATGAGAACCAGGAACTCAACGGCAAATGACCCCAACTCTGTGTAGGAGGGTGATACCTCTCCCGTCCATTGCCAACCAAGAAAGGGCCTGAAGCACTTTGGGCTGGATGCTGACTTTGAGATTTGTCATTGGGAAAAATATTAATTACAACTAATTATTATGGTTACAAAGAAAGTCGGAGTTCCCGTCGTGGCTCAGCGGTTAACGAACCTGACTAGTATCCATGAGGACAGGTTCAATCCCTGGCCTTGCTCAGTGGGTTAAGGATCTGTCGTTGCCGTGAGCTGTGGTGTAGGTCGCAGATGCAGCTCCGATCCCATGTTGCTGTGGTTGTGGTGTAGGCCGCCAGCTACAGCTTTGATTCGACCCCTAGCCTGGGAACTTGCACATGCTGCGAGTGAGGCCCTAAAAAGCAAAAAGAAAAAAAAGAAGTTACAATCTAGTTGGGAAGGCTTTCACACCAACTACCTCCTAAGAGAAGAGAGTGGTTCAGAAGCCAGGGAGTTGAATGACTGAGGCAGGGCGCCTGGAGGATGTGTACAGTCAGGAGAAGGAATGCAGCTGAGGGGAGGCGGAGTGTTCGGAGAGCAGAGCTCGGCGGGAGCAGGAACGAGGAGCACAGGCACGGCCACGCCCCGGGTGCCAGCCAGGGAACAGGAAGGATTCAAATGACCCAATGTGGGGAGCACCCCAGCAGCTGCCGGCAGGTGTATCTTCCCACCACACGCAGTTGGAGGTAGGCTGGGGGCCACAGGGGAACCCCTCCCGCCTGAACCCCACTCTGCTCAGGAAGAAACTGACCCCCAATCCGCAAGGGCCACTGGGGCAAAGCCCTGCTCTTGACCGGCTGCAGCCTCACTGGAGAAACCGCTCCTCTGCAAACCTCACCTGAGGGTCAGATCCCCCTTTTCTTTGAGCCTCTGGAAGCCGGGAGGTCACGCAGCTGCATCATTTATTTGACCGATGTGGGGAAGGAGCTGAGAGGTTTAGAGAGGGGCCTAATTATCTGAGAGCCGGTTAGATACGCAAGAGCAAGCCCAGGCCCTACGGATGCGGCTCAGAGCCCCTTCATCCCGCCCTTGGCCTCCTCCTCCTCTACAGCTGCATCGCGTCCTCGGATCGCGCCTGGGGCTGGCACTCGGCGGCCGGGAAACAATCTGCGCCTGTTAATACCGCACCATATGGGAGCGAAACACAGTAATTAACTGATGCACAAAGAGCTTCGGAGAATGTTTTATTGTTTAAAAATCATAATTGCGAAGCTTCAAAAAACATAGAGCCCAACACGTGTCCCAATTCCTGTCCCCTACTCCCCGGAGGAGAGCGCGGGGCCAGTCCCTCCCAGCTCGCCGCCCACACCGCTAGCCAGGACCCTGCCCTGGGGAGGCCCCCTGCCCGCCCTCCTGCCCACGTGTGCTAAGTCACCGGCTGGGGAGGGGCCCTGGGTGAGGTGGGGGTGACTGCTCCCTGCACCCCTTATCCCCTGCACAGGCACAGTCTGTGTGCTGCGTGTGGGAAGGGGCCCGTTCCCTGGGCAGGGGGCCCCCGAAGGGGAAAGATAAGGAGCCAGTGCCCACTCACCCCACCCCTCCCCAGCCCCCCAGCTCAAGGGAAGCTGTCATCGTCGTCCTCTGCCATCTCCTTGGCAAACTCCAAGTCTTGCTGCTCCCGCTCCCGCCGTTCCTGGGGAAAGAGGCGGCCGAGGGCCGGGCTGCTGAGGCCCCGTGGGGCTCGCTCACTCCGCCTACCCCCGGCCCGACCCACTCGAGGCCAGGGACTGCCAAGGCTTCACAGCTGCCCCTAGCGCTTCTGGAAGGCTTCCCTTCTCCCTTTCTGTAAGGAAGTTCCATCGTTCAATCTGACCCAAAGCAGAAGGCAGCTTACCTCTGCGGACTCCAGGTCCTTGTTGTACGATTTGGGAGGAAACCTCATGGCCTGAGGCACAACAGAGAGGGAGCAAGATGAGGAGGAGGCAGCGACTCACCCGCAATGTCACACACACTCATCGTGCTCCTGTGTGTCCCAGGCACAGGACCTGTGTTAGCCGCTTAGCTGCGCCCCCATTCAGGTTCAGGCCAGAGGGGGAGCCGGGGGGAGGCTATCAGGCCATCAGGTGACAGATGCTTAAGAGAGCGTTAGGAGAACCTGGAGGTATAATGGTGCACTGTCCCGACTGGGCAGGGAGGGGACTGGGCAGAGAGAAGAAAGCGGGGTGAGAATGGACTGGCTGTGCCAGTGAAGGAAGGGCGCCCCCTGTAGAGGGGTGAGAAGGCCTGTCCAGCTTGGGAGGGGTGCGGGGTGGAGGAGAAGAGGAAGGCGGGAGGGAATGTGGGGAAGGGGGGGTAGTCCTTGAGGGCAGTGAGGCCAGAGGTGCAGGGGACCAGATGCAAGTGACACCCCTGGTTTCCTAAGCTAGCGCCTGACCCAGGAAAAGGGCTCAGAGCCTTCCGTGGAAGGAGATGCTATTCAGAGTTAAGTGCCCCAAGACAGTGACCATTTAACCTCGTCAAGCAGGACAGGCACTGTCTCACTGTCAGCCTCATGGATGGAGAAGCAGAGGCTCACAGAAGTGAAATGACTCAAATTTGGAAGCAAATCCAGAACCCTTCGCGCTCAATCCCCACCTGATTCCCCCCCCCGCCCCCGGCAAACAGGATCCTTAAAGGCAAAGAGAAGGTGCTGTAGTCCCACAAGCAGAAGCCTTTGTCCCTCCTGCGCCCTCAGTGATTTTATAGAGGTTGTCCAGGAACTGGGCCCCAAACCAAGCCGATCCTTTCTGAGGAATCAGGCTGGGTGTGGAGGGAGCCTCTGCTGCCAAGGGCGCCTCACTCACCTTGACAGACATGTTGTGAATGTCCAGGCAGAAGGAGATGCGCTGGTGGAAGGCCAGCTGGGGCTCTCGGGTGGAATAGATGTCAATCATCTCCTTGGACTGGACGTAGCCCTTCTCATGGTTGATGCTGGCCTCAATGACGCCATCGCGGATGGCCTGGGGGTCCCCAAGAAAGAGTCACCAGAAAGCCCACCTTTCGCACTCACTTACACTCTTTCCCTCTGGCAACTTCCTGGCTCCACTGCAAGACTGGCGCTCCCTGCAAAGTCTATGCCGCAGCTACCCCAGTCCCCTCCCTGGACACCTCCTCCCAGCTCCATCCCTGAAGTAAGGCAGGAAGGGGGCAACCACAGTCCCTGAACCAGGACCACCTTGGCAACAATGAACTCGGCATCCTCTGGGCTATCCAGCTGCAGCTTCTGGGCGATGTCCGCCAGGGAGATTCGGGAATAGGAGAGGCTGATCATGCGCACACCTGGGAGAGGAGGGAGCGGCGGGGGGTCAGGGCGGGCACAGTCCCTTCACCCGCCCGCAGACACCCACAGGCCGGTCCCTGGCCTCCTAGAGAAGCCTGGTCTGGGTCCTGCTCCTTCAGGGGCCCCCACACCCTGACTCCCACCTGTCTTGATGACGTTGTGCCGCAGTCGGATGATGAGGGTGTAGGTCCCATCTGCTTGAAACTTCTCCCCAAACTGATCCAGGACCTGGTTGAACTTGGCCAGGTTTCCCGTCCGGACAGCTGCAGGGGGAGAGGAGAGGATCAGATGCCGCACAGGCCACGCACATCAGAGGGGCACAGTGTCGGGGGGCTGGCAAGCTCTGGGAGGGGACCAGCCTTACCCTGGGTCAGGAGGAAGTAGGGCATGAGCGAGCGCTTGAGGGATGGTTGTCGGAACTGCAGCCGGTCCGGGATCTCCCCCAGCAACAGCTCCACCACAATCAGCAGCTTGTGCACCTGGCAGAGTGGGCACAGGAACATAGTGGGCAGGGAGCCCCAGCCGGTGGGGGAGAGAACGAAATGGGGCTTCAAGTCAGCCAGACATGCCGGGAAAGGGGGAGGTGGCCCGGGGACCAGGCCCGCAGAGAGAGGAAAAAAACCCTCTCGAGTTCCTGCTGTGGCTCAGTGGTAACAAACCCGACGAGTATCCATGAAGATGTGGGTTCGAGCCCTGGCCCTCGCTTAGTGGGTTAAGGACCTGGCGTGGCTGTGGCTGTGGTATAGGCTGAAAGCTGTAGCTCTGAGCTGACCCCGAGCCTGGGAACCTCCACATGCCAAGGGTAGGGCCCTAAAAAGACAAAAAACAAAACAAAATAAAACTCCACCCAAAACCCCTCAACCTGTGCTGGGCCTGGAATCCAAGCTCTGCCTTTGGAGCCAGGCCCTGGGAGCATCTGACCCTTTGCCCTCACTAAGCCCTCACTCCACTTCAGTGCAAAGTGCCCCGAAAAGGCAATGTTCTAAGGGACATGCCGGATGGCAGGTTCTACGGCCCAGAAACAGTGAGGAAGCAGGACCCAGAGGCCTAGGGAAAGGAATGCGAGTCGGCCAAAGATGCTGTTTAGGGAAGTGAACCACCAGTAAAACTGTCAGCTGGGTAGAGGCAGAAGCACAGGAAAAGGCCTGCAGGACCTTAGTGAGTGAGCCGCGTAGGGATGTAGAAGATTGGCTGGAAAAGTCTGGCCCTTCCTCATCCACAAAACGGAGGTCTCCCTCATCAGCGCCTACTGGACTCAGCGCCATGCAAAGAGGACTGCATCCCGGTGGACGGGATGCTGCCCAGTAGTTAAGGAGCTTCCACCGAGCAGAGGCAGAGACAGCCAAGTTGCGTGACAGCAAGGGTCACGAGGGAGGTGAGGGGTTAAAATGGGTGGCGGGTGATTGCGCCCACACCCGGGCAAGGATTCTTCGCCCCTCCACACATGCCCATGAGGCTGCCCTGGTGCCCGCGTACTCCACGAGCTGGGGGAAGCCACGGAGGAGGCAGAAGTTAGCGGGTGCTGTAAGGATTCTGAGGAAGCAGAGGAAGGAGGACAGAGAAACAGGCTGGAGAAGAGGCGGGCACGCGGGGGGCATGGAGGGACCAGGAGAGACGACTGGGGCCCGTCTGGGGATGTGTGGTTTCGAATGCCAGGCTGAGTTCTGAGTTTGGAGACAGAATGCTATATATATATATTTTTTTCTTTTTAGGGCTGCACCCACACACATGGAAGTTTTTGGGCTAGGGGTTGAATCGGAGCTGCAGCTGCCAGCCTACACCACAGCCATGGCAATGCTGAATCCTTAACTTGATGAGTGAGGCCAGGGATCAAACCCGCATCCTCATGGATGCTAGTCAGGTCAAACCCGCTGAGCACAATGGGAGGCCCCAGAATGCTACTCTCTGCCAGCTACGAAATGCCCAGTGCCTCAACCTTTGGCTGCTTCTTCCCTAAAATGCACGTAACACGTGCTTCCTCAAGACTAAGGATTCTCTACAAGGCAGGCGAGGGCAGCAACACCAGCTCCCTGGGCCAGGCAGCTGGGCTTGGCGCTCTGCCTGGACAGGCAGCCTGGTGGACGGGAGGAGGGTGACCAGCTGTGTCAGTGGCTTGAACTAGGGCACTGGCGACATCAGAGAACAACAAATAAAAGCCATGGAGGCAAATCGACAAGCCGGCGATGGCGCAGGAAAGTGGGGAGGAGCTGAGATGATCCCCAGGCTCCTGCCATGATCAGGAGAGCAGGAGGCGCCCAGGAGGGTCGTTTTGGACAAGCTCAGTGCAGAGTCAGCGGGTATTTATACAAAGCTGTGTGGCAGGGAGTCGGATCTGCAGGTTTGGGTTTGTGAGGGAGTCAGAACTGGTCATAGGCTGAGCTGCAAACCCCAAATTCATATGCTGAAGCCCTAACCCCCCCTAGTACCTCAGAACCTTTAAAGAGGTAATTAAAGTAAAATAACGTCATGCGAGCAGCCCTAGGCCAACACTGCTCGTGTGCTCAAAAGAAGGATCAGACGTCAGAAGACGGCCACCTACAGGGAAGCCCTCAAATGACCCCAACCATGCTAACATCCTGATCCTGGACTTCTGGCCTCCAGAACTGCGATGAAATAAATTTCTGCTGTTTAAGCCACCCAGTCTTGTTACAGCAACCCCATTGTGGAGGTCATAGCAGAGCTATGAAAGGAAGGTTCCCCAAGGAGAGAATGTGGATTGACTGCACACGTGCAGGCTTTCCAAGTGCTCTGCCGCGGGCTCCACGTTAAACCCGACGCCCCTCTTTACCCCGTCTCACCCGCCCCGCTTTGACCGAGAGTGGCTTCTCCGTCTGTGCTCTCGTCCCATTCCTCCTCCTTTCCGAGGCCTGGGCCCACCACCTACTTGCTTAAGCCTCTGTGGGCGGACAGTTCCCCCAACTCTGCTTCTTCCATCTCTCTCCGGGCTCCCCCACCAACAGCCCGCAGGCCAAAGACCTCACCTTCGCTCCCTCCTTCCTGCCACCTGGCTCCACCCTAGAAAGCTCTGGAACCTAACCCATCCCCAGCAAAACCTGGTTTGAAAACACTGCTTTACCCCACAAGACCTCTCCCCAGTGCAGCACACAGTCTGCACGTTCATCACTTGTGTTTGCAGTGAACTTTAGAAGGAAGAGTGTGTCTCCTATTTCGTAAGCAACCTCACATCCTGCAATGTGCCTGTGTGTCTGACAAGTCTTTCCATGAAAATTTTACTCATCTTTCAAAAACCAGATCAAATTTAACTCTGTAAGATTTCCCTAATTATTTGACCACAACTAATCCTTTCTCTGAACTTGTGAACGGAGACAAGCCAAACCTCTCACGTGGAGCTCAGCACCACACAGGTTCATGCCGCTCTCTTTCAGGGGCACTAAGGTCTGTTAAGGTGGGAGCAGAGGTTTGTAGTTGGGAAAGTTGGATCTGAATTCTGGCTTCCAGGCTCTGTGACTTTAAACAGACCCTCTAGGCTTTCAGAGTCAAAGTTCTTCATGCATCTCTTTAAGGGCAAATGCCATTTCTTGTCCTTTTTTTCTTTCTTTGGCTGCACCCTTGGCATGTGGCGCTTCCTGGGCCAGGGATCGAACCCGTGCCATAGTTATCACCTGTCCCACGACTGCGGCAAAACTGGACCCTTAACCCACTGCACCACAGGGGAACTTCCTCATCCTTCTTTTCTATCCTCCGCAATGCCCAACATCAAGGTCGGCACGCCACAGATGCCTGGTGACCGACAGCTCTCGCGCGGCCATGGTTTACCTCCCCCTGAGTCAGGCAGCCTTAGGGAGAGCTCGGGGTTCCCTGGCCGTAGGCAACACTGCCCCAAAAGGGGCAGGTGAGGGACTAGGTCAGAGCCTGGGGTTTATCAACACAATCCAGGCGCTTTCCTGGAAGGACTACAGGCAGTGCTGGGGAATCAGGAATATTCTAAACCTACCTACCAAGAACATAAACTGCCAGAGGTGCAGGTGGTGTCAGCTAATGTGCCCTGAACAAGGCTACAAGCAACTAGACACCCGACGCCAGCTTCGGGGTAACGGATTTGCAGGATGCCTGCCCGACTCCTTGGACAGGGAAGCAGCACTAACATCAGACGTGTAAGCGGATCCAAGGAGTGAGAACTGTGCTCACCGTCTGTTTGAAGCCGACAGCTGTGTGCTGAGGGGCCTTGCGAAGGGCGTTGGTCATTGTTCTCCGGGCCTCCGAGTACTCCAGCTGGATGGCTTTGATCCGCCCTGGGTGTGGAGAGGAGGCGAGCTGGTCAAGAGGATGGCATCCCCCAAACCCCCCGCAAAGCCAGGGTGCCAAATGGGCCTCTTCTGCACCACGGGCACCACGTTCTCAGAAAATTTGCGCCGAGGGAGCCTGAGACCCCTTCTGGCGGGGGCGATGGGCCCTGCTCACCTGTGTAGTAGAGGTACCTTGCCCACTCGTTGTTGTTGGCCTGCTCGGGGAACACGGACTTGGACACCAGCTTCTCGGCCTGGTCGTACAAGTTGTAGTGCAAGTAGTTCCGCAGCAGGAGGTTCAGCAACGTGGCCTGTCCGTCCGCGTCGTGCCGCAGGGTGGCTGTCCGGAGCCGTGCATGCAAGAAGCTTCGTGAAGGAAGGACACAAGAGGTCAAGGGCCTCAAATAATAACTCTTCAAATTGCCTCTGGGAGATCCCTCGTGGCACCGTGGGTTAGGGATCTGGCAATGTCACCACTGCAGCTCCGCAGCTGCTATGGCATGGGTTCGATCCCTGGCCTGGGAACTTCCACATGCTGCAAGCACCCCTGGCCCTGCCCCAAACCAACTGCCTCTGTCCTCTCCATTCTCTCTCAATTTCTAAAAAAGTGATTCAAACTGCTCTGCTGATTAGTCACTGAACAGTCGGCTGCCGCGGGCCTTCTCTGTGGAGCACTGGTCCACGTGCACAAAAGGGACAGAACTCTGCTCAAGGAACCTGCATTCTAGCGGGGGAGACAGACATCCATCGCGGTAAATAAGCCTATCGCGCAGCGTGATGGCAGGTGGTAGGGGAGATGCTGAAATCAAGGTAAGTGTGATGAGGACCGCAAGAGGGGAGGAGGGTGGGGCTGTGACTTTACGGAGCTCAGTCAGGGGGACTCACTGAGAAGGAAACGGTTAAGCAGTCAGGCTTGAAGGGGGCAGAGGGAAGAGCCAGCGCAAAGACCCCGAGGGAGAGTGTGCTGACGTGCCCGCAGAAGGGCAGGGTGCTGGCGCCTGAGCGGGTGCATCAGGCAGCAACGGGGGTAAAGGCAGGAGACAGTAACGGGGGCCAGATCCTGTTGGGCCTCATGAGCTTATATCCTGAGGTCTCTGGCTGCTCCCTGAGGGAAATGGGGAGCCCCTGCAGGTTTGAAGCGTAGGCGTGAGGGTTTCCCAGCCTGTCCTCGTACCTTTGACCCACTAATGACTCCTCCATTGATGTGGCATGAAGGAAGGGCCTGGGGGACAGGACCTATCAGCCCGGTGGTCATCTCTGCTTCTTCATCTCGTCTCAGTCCCTCTCCCAAGCTCTCACTCGGCTCAGAGTGTGTTAATCACCGCCCTCACTTCCTGACGGGCACCTGACACCTCCCAGCCCCTTGCCCTCTGCAGGCCCATAGCTCCGCGGCAGTGACTGACCACGTCTCTGACCCCAGGGCCACCAGCCAGACCCTTGGCCACCGGTACCTGCGCACCACATCCAGCTTGTCCAGGAACTCATAGACCCGAGCGTGATAATAGTAACACTTCGCAGCCACGAGGTCCAGTGCCCGGCGGTTCTGAGTGCTGATCTTCTGCATCAGGTCATCTGAGATCTTCTGTGCCTGGGGAGGCAGCCAAAAGAGAGTCAAGTGGCGGTTCTTCAAAAAGTTAAACAGGAAGCTGGCACATGAGCCAGCAGCTCCCCTCCTAGGCGTACGTCCAAGAGAACTGGAAACAAGTTCACATCGAAACGTGCACACGAGCACTCGCATGAGCATCATGCAGCACAACCAAAGAGTGGAGACAACCCGAGTGTCTACCACGCAGTGAATGGACAAACACAACGCGGCACATCCACACAGTGGAGGTTACTCATCCGTAACAGGGAACAGAGCACAGACACCAGCTACAACGTGGATAAACCTAGAAAACATTATGCTACACAAAGAAGCCAGCTGCAAAAGGCACGAATTATATAATTCCATTTAAGTGGAATGTCCGGAACAGGAAAATCCATGAGACACAAAATAGATCAATGGGCTGGGCTGAGGAGAGAATGGGGAGTGACTGCTGACTGGCAGGGTGTTTTTTTCGGGTGGGACTGATTGAACTGGTCTAGGGATGACGGCTGCACAACCTTGTGAATATATCAAAACCCGATCAACTGTACATTTTCAAGGGGGTAAATTATATCTAAAACAAACAAAAGCCAACCAATGACATGACAAGGGAAAAACAAAACAGAACTGAGAAGTGAGACCTGTCCCTTCTGGAGCGAGAGTGGGACAAGAGCTAAGACTGACAAAGAAGCTGGCCTTCACTGGGGGAGGGGTGCGAGAGTCACATCCAAAAGCGGGTCTTTCAGTTCCACAACAGTAGCTGCCCTTTGTTAAAATGCTGGGAATGCTTACTGCATGGGCAGGTCATTGTGCTAAGGAACTTTTAAAAATACATTTAATACCGACCATAATCTTTTACACACACTGCCCCATTTTACACACAGTTAGGAGAAATTAATTTGACTAAGGTACAGATGGAACTGGGACCCAGGTCTTTCTGTCTCAGGATCTACTCTTCTCAAATGTATCCACTGGAGTTCCTGTTGTGGCTCAACAGTAACAAACCCAACTAGTATCCCTGAGGATGTGGGTTTGATCCCTGGCCTCACTCAGTGGTTAAGATCTGGTGTTGCTGTGAGCTGTGGTGTAAAGTCGCAGACACAGCTCAGATTCTGCGTGGCTGTGGCTGTTGCTGTGGCGCAGGCCGGCAGCTGTGGCTCCGATTCAACCCCTAGCCTGGGAACCTGCAGGTGCTGCAGGTGTGGCCCTAAAAAGAAGAAGAAAATAGAAGAAAGCATCCCCTATACTAGTGCTGCACCACACAGGTACAGAATGACCACTGCCAGCCCTTTCCCAGAGCCCAAGCAGGAGTTGGGGGTCTCCCCGGAGGTGGGTTTGGGCGTATTCCCACGTGGGGGAAGAGTCTGGGGGACAGTTAATAACCCAGCGACAATATATTTCTTTGCTGGAGGCAATCTCCCCCACAAATCCGGCACACCGCACGTTATTCTCTCCCGCTGGGCCTGGGTACCTCTTTGTAGCGCTTGCTGTTCATCAGGAAGATGACCACGAGGAGCTGGAGATAGGCTTCCACTTCAGGCAGGAGGGGAGCTGACGCAGCTTTTCCTGTTCGGGGCCGGAACTGTAAATCGGCTTCTGTGTCCATGGGCTAAGAGAGGACAGGGGTCACCGTGGAAAAGCTCAGTCAGATAATCAACCTAGATTTTATGTATTTCGACAAGTACTTATTAGATGCCTACTATGTGCCAAGATTTTCCTAGGTGCAAAAAAAAAGATGCCATAGTCTCTTTCCAAAGGGAGTCAAGGAGGCTGGCAATATAATGCAGAAAAGGGTTGCAGGAGTACAGTATCTTTACAGAATGTAAGGGGGACAGAAAGGATGATGTAAGGACCCCCCCCAAGAGCCTACAATCTAAGTAGCGGTTAAACCACCATACCTGGGACCACTGCAGATTCTATCAGGCAGAGTTTAATAAAGTGATATAATTCTAGAGATGACATCAAGAATAGTGAGATAAAACAATTTTTTCTTTTGGGGGGAACAAAGGAAATTTGGGGGAAACTGACGTACACATACCACCTTTTTCCAGACCTAGTCACTAAGATTGGAATAATGTGTAACAGCCCCCCAAACGATCATGTTGGGTGAATTTAGAGATGTGATGTAAAGGTTAGGTTGGGGTTGGGGGTGCCTTCCAGGCAGGGCTGGGGGAGGGTGCTTTTCCTCCTTCCCAGACAATGAAGTCTTCACTGTGCAGCTCAAGGGGTTTTCTGAGTCATCACATCTATGACACATATAGGATTTTAGGAAGATGATCGCGGCTGAAGGGTCAATGAGGTTTGAGAAGGGGCAGAACCCGAATGGGATCACGGAGGATAAGGGGGGTTTCACAGCTTGAAAGGAAAAGGAGAGGTTTCTCCCGGCACCAAGAGCACTACTGCCAGCAAACTAACGTCAACATGCACCATGAGCCACACGCTGTTCTAAGGGCTTCTCTCCCCCATCCTCCCCCTGCCCCCAAATCTGTTCATTATCACATTTACCAAATGAAGAAAATGAGGCCCAAGGAGGTTAGGTCATTTACCCAAATCCCACAGGTACCAAATGATAGAATTTTTGGCTTCAAATTAAACTCTAGCTCCAAAACCTGTGCTCCTAACTGCTGTTCTAAACGTCATCACATATAGATGTCATATAGAAGGTGGTGGGACCTTCTCTGAGGCCAACAGAGAGACATCAGCAAACTGGAGGAGAGAGTGTGTGTTGAGGGTAGCGGGAAATGAGTATAGTTGGAGGGGTCCTGATTTCTAGCTCCTTCTTCTGACTTGGAAAATGCACCCCCCAGGGCAGAAGGACGGTCCCCTGGCTGGAGGGCAAAAGAGTATTAAAAGGGGCTGCTATGGAGTTCCCATTGTGGCTCAGTGGTTAACAAATCTGACTAGGAACCACGAGGTTGCAGGTTCGATCCCTGGCCTTGCTCAGTGGGTTAAGGATCCGGTGTTGCCAGGAGCCATGGTATAGGTTGAAGATGTGGCTCGGGTCCTGCGTTGCTGTGGCCCTGGGGTAGGTTGGCGGCTACAGCTCCAATTAGACCCCTAGCCTGGGAACCTCCATATGCTGCGGGAGCGGCCCTAGAAAAGGCAAAAAGACAAAAAAAAAAAAAAAAAACTAAAAGGGGCTGCTATGCTTCACGACTCTGCTACAGTAAGGAACAGACAGGCCTTCAGGATGGGAAAGTTACAGAATCAGTATGTCGGCGTGTGTCTCAGGTCCAGCCCGCACCCTTTCCACTGGCCTGACTCACTCACCTCTTCCAGGAAGGGGAGCAAGAAGTCCCGAGTGGCACTGTTTGAGGTGAAGAAGCCATGCACGGCCTTGTACAGAACATAGTGGTTGAGGCGGCGCGACGTGGAAGGCAGCATCCGCAGGGCCCGCAGCACGAACCGAGGCTCCTTGCCCGACACTGCCTTCTCCAGCTGTTTCACGTGCTCCTTGATGTCTGCGGAGGCCACAGGAGGACAAAATGTTACTTCTAACTTCGCCTACTCTCCCGCCGCTCCGGCCAAGCAGTTCTGGGGAGCCTCTTACAAAAGGGCAGGGTGCACAGAATCGCCTCTTTCACCCGAAGAGGGCTGAACGATACTTGCGGATGCCATTCACTGACTTAAAAACATAACCAGGAGACAAGGAAAAATAAAGCTGGGGTGGGGGAAGGAATAGAGGGTGAGAGAAAAGGAAAAAAAACCTAAGAGAACAAAACAGACACATGGAGGTTTACCAGACCTTCAAATACGAAAAGAGTTTCTACATATAAACAACGGGAGAAATCACACATCCGCAAAAACCGATGAACTTGATTAAAAAAACCCAGTAACTGTAAACAAAAATACCTGCAACAAATGCGACCAAAGATTCATATTCTTATTCTACAAGGAGCCTGTATGGACATTGATTAAAATAAATAAATGTGGGAGTTCCTGCGGTGGCGCAGTGGTTAACGAATCCGACTAGCAACCATGAGGTTGCGGGTTCGGTCTCTGCCCTTGCTCAGTGGGTTAACGATCTGGCGTTGCCGTGAGCTGTGGTGTAGGTTGCAGATGAGGCTCGGATCCCGTGTTGCTGTGGCTCTGGCGTAGGCCGGTGGCTACGGCTCCAATTGGACCCCTAGCCTGGGAACCTCCATATGCCTCGGGAGTGGCCCAAGAAATAGCAAAAAGACAAAAATAAATAAATAAAATAAATAAACGTGAACCTGAATGGACAATACAAAAAAGAGGAACAACAGACAATGGATGTGAAAAACATATTTCACTAGTATTCAGATAACTGCAGATGAAGACCTTTTTCAATTACTAAACTAGAAATATCTTGAAAATGAAAACAAAGAGCTTAAGGGTGAACAGGACATTTCTGCTGGTGTACTGTACATCAGCACAGTTTTTTCTGGACAATATCTACCAAAAACTTTACCCTTTCAGGAGTTCCCGTCATGGCGCAGTGGTTAACGAATCCGACTAGGAACCATGAGGCTGCGGGTTCGGTCCCTGCCCCTGCTCAGTGGGTTAACGATCCGGCGTTGCCGTGAGCTGTGGTGTAGGTTGCAGACGCGGCTCGGATCCTGCATTGCTGTGGCTCTGGCGTAGGCCGGTGGCTACAGCTCCGATTCAACCCCTAGCCTGGGAACCTCCATATGCCATGGGAGCGGCCCAAAAGAAATAGCAAAAAGACAAAAAAAACCCCAAAAAAACACAAAAAAAACCAAAAAAAACCTTTACCCTTTCAACTTATGGATCTATACGGAAGGAAGACCAAACACTTGGGCACAGATGGAGTTCCCTTACAGAGCAGTGGGTTAAGGATCTGGCATTAACTCTGCAGCAGCTTGGATCACTGCTGTGGTGCGGATTCAATCTCTAGCCTGAGGAACTTCCACGTGCCTTGGGCCTGGCCAAAAAAGGAAAAAGAGAGAGAGAAACTAGGGCACAGAGATGATGGGTGCAAAACTGTTTACAATAGAAGAAAATGGAAACAAATGTCTAAGAATACTGGAGTGCAATCAATTGGTAGCTTCTTAGTTACCTTCGTAAATTCAGCATATGGTGCCTGGGTCACATTAATGATATAATAATGATAACAACTAATATTTATGAAGGGTTTTACTAGGTTTTTGGGTTTTTTTTGCCACAGCATGTGGTGGCTTGACGTGGGATCTTAGTTCCCAGACCAAGGACAGAACCTGGGGTGCAGTGATGAAAGTGCCGAATCCTAACTATTAGACTACCAGGGAACTCCCCTTTATTATGTTAGGCACCATTCTAAGCTTTTTTCTTTTTTTAATGGCTGTTCCTGGGCGAGGGGCTGAATCAGAGCTGCAGCTGTGATCTATTCTGCAGCTGGGCCAAAGCCAGCTCCTTTAACCCAATGAGTTGTGCTGGGGAACGAACCAGTGCCTCTGCAGCGACCCAAGTTGTCGCAATCAGGTTCTTAACCCACTGTGTCACAGTGGGAACTCCCAGTTCTAAGCATTTTAATCGTCACAATAACTCAATTAAGTAAACACTAGTACTTTCATTTATAGAGATAAGAAAACTAATTTCAGAGCTCATGTTCTTTGCTACTATGTCAGGTATTCAATAAATGTTTCTGGAATACACTGAGTGCTATGTTTACGGATATGTTAAATGAAAGCACACAAACCCATCTGTATTTAGTTATGCCCTGTTCCTAACTGGTTATATAGACTTGATCTCCATTATGGGAGAACAGCTCAAAAAGTCATGGGAAAAATGTTAACCATGGCTGTTTTTACCCCCTTCTACTTCAGACCTTTCATATTAAATGAGGTGTTTAAAAGAAACATGGGAGTTCCCTGGTGGCTCAGTAGGTTAAGGACCTGGCATTGTCATTGCTGTGGTATGGGTTCGATCACTGGCTTGGAAACTTTCGCATATAGTCGACTCTCATAAACTGCAAAAAAGGATCTTATTTAGATAATAAGTTTGCTGTCCAACTTTAGAGTAGGAGCTCATACAGTCAACACTATCACACTCTCAAAACACCACTCAGGTGCATCAATTTGCTTATTTCCATGTGTTTTTTGTTTGGTTTGGTTTTTTAGGGCCTCACCCATGCCATATGGAGGTTCCCAGGCTAGGGGTTGAATTGGAGCTGTAGGTGCCAGCCTATACCACAGCCACAGCATGCCAGATCCGCTCTGCGTCTGCCACCTACACCACAGCTCACGGCAACACTGGATCCTTAACCCACTGAGTGAGTCCAGGGGTCGAACGCGCAACCTCATGGTTCCTAGTCCGATTTGTTTCCTTTGAGCCCAACGGGAACTCCTATTTCAATGTTTTTGAGCGAGGTTCTTATGCAGTTAAGTACAGAGAAAATCAATAAATAGTCTGGTCCTATTTGATCCAGAACAGAAAAACAACATCAAGATCACAATGAGAAGCTCTCACTCTACCTACTCCAAATGTGGACAGGGAGCTCTGAGTAAGAAAAGCGAAATATGAACTTGGAGGAACGAGAGAATGATAGGAAACTGGCAACAGGAGCCTAAGAGAAAAGAAATGGGCTGGGGGTGTTTAGGTGGAAGGCAAGTACGAGGAACTCAAACAAAGTGTGTAATGTATTTAAACTTTAGAAACAGTAGGAGTTTGGGCTTAGAGGAGGAGAAACAGGGCAAAGGGGATCGCGCGGGCATCTCAATTACAGCAACTAGGAAGCAAGATGCTATGTAAAAAGAGCTCTTTTAGGGCAGTTTGCTAAAGGTAGTTAAGACAACAGAAACCATTCTTAAAACTAGGGGCCAGTATTCTGCGTCATCCTGACCTCCTTCGCACATGACTACACTGGTTTTTAGAGAGGTCAATCATACACTGGGGACGCCAGAATCAGTGTAAAAGGAGTAATAACGTCAGAGGAGAGAATTCAGAAAAGGAGTCTACGGGCCCAATGACATCTAGTTCTGGACGCAACCCCAGGTTGCGGAGAGGTGTGTGCGAAGGGCCTGAGCCCGGAGAGAAGGCTCGGCTAGTGAGGCTGGGGTCGGAGTGTGAGGGTAGTAGGGGCGGGCACCTGGGGGTGATCTCAACGAACTAGGGGTGGTAGAGGCTGCGCTGGATCACCGCGGTGCTGTCACCCGTGGTCATGGCATGTCCCCGGCCCGCGCTCTCGTACCCTCCAAGGTGACGGTGTCCAGCTCTCGCTGGGAGTGCTCAGCCGCCGCCGCTGCCGCCTTGCCATCGGTCTCCCCGGTTGATGCGCCACCGGCCGCTGCCTCTTCTTTCATCTCCACATCTTGAGGGGCTGGGGGCGGCGGTGGTTCTTGCTCCGCTCCGCCGGGCGGTGGCTTTGCCTTGTCCGTGCCGCGGCGCCGCGCCGAGCCCTCCTGCTTCATGGCGCCCGGGGTCGCGGCCTAGTCCGGGGACCGAGGCCGGGGCCTCGGGTGAATCCTCGCACCGGAGACCAGGAACCGAGCCGGGCCTGCACACGAGCGCGGGCTCGCGTCGGGCCGCACGATGACGGAGCAGCTGCAAACCCCTTCCCGGCGCTGGGCCTTGTGGGAAATGCCAGGCCGAGTGGGCCGATTGCTGAGTCCACAAAGGGGAGAAAAATCAACAGCCGATGTGCGGATGGAGGCGGATCTTCGAGGAGGGAGCGGGGAGGAGCCTGTAGGGTTTGTCCGGCTTGTTTTGAACTGTTTCAGTGTGTTTTTTTCCTTTGTGTTCCTTTCCAGTGTATTTCTGTGTATGTCCGCATGAGGTCCCCTCAGGCCCCCACTGGGTTACTGCGGACTCTAAGCACCCAACCTCGATGAAATGGGTAGGGTCTATCCAAGCGCAGAGCATGATGACGCCACGAGTTGCCAGGCGAGTTTCATGCCTAAACTCGCTCAATTTGCAGTTCTCAACCGCCGCTTGATGCGACTGGCGCGAGAGAAGAAAAGAAGCTGCGAAGGGATGTTGAGCTAGGCTGTTGGGCTGAGAACTACACCAAATTGGAGACGAAGAAGAACCCCGTGGAATTCAGACCTTCTTGTCCGATTTTAGCTAGTGCTGAAAATAAGGCATAAAATCTCTGCAGCCTGGGAGTGCGGATGCGGGGAGAGTGCATTTGCGTATAATCACTTATAATTTAGTAAAATTTAGGGGTCCACTCTATGTGAGGCTCAGGGCTAGCACATTTCAGGGGACAGGGTGGTGGAAAAAACAAACAAACAAACAAAAAACAGCTCCAGGAGTTCCCTTTGTGGCTCAGCAGTAACAAACCCGACTAATATTCATGAAGATGCAGGTTCAATCCCTGGCCTCGCTCAGCGGGTTAGGAATCTGGCGTTGCCATAAGCTGCGGTGTAGGGCGCAGACACAGCTCGGATCTGGCATGTTGCTGTGGCTGTGGTGTAGGCTGGCTGCTGCAGCTCGAATTCCAACCCTAGCCTGGGAACTTCCATATGCTGCAGGTGCAGCCCTAAAAAGCAAACAAAAACAAAATAAAAAAACCCTGCAAACCAACACTCCCCCACGCCCCAGAAAAAAAAAAAAACCCAGAAAAACAGCTCCAGAGCGTGGTCTGCTGGAAGCTCTGCTCTGGGCTGCCATGTATTGTGATGCTGGACACAAGAGGGTGGAAGATGATGATGGAGACTCTTCACTGTAGTGAAATGGGGAACAGAATAATAGTCTACCTAAGGTGGGTTTAAGAATCCCCCAGGGGAGGAGTTTCCGTCGTGGCGCAGTGGTTAACGAATCCGACTAGGAACCATGAGGTTGCAGGTTCGGTCCCTGCTCTTGCTCAGTGGGTTAACAATCCAGCATTGCCGTGAGCTGTGGTGTAGGTTGCAGATGCGGCTCAGATCCCGTGTTGCTGTGGCTCTGGCATAGGCTGGAGACTACAGCTCCGATTAGACCCCTAGCCTAGGAACCTCCATATGCCGTGGGAGCGGCCCAAGAAATAGCAAAAAGACAAAAATAAATAAATAAATATAAAAAGAATCCCCCAAGGGAAAAATTTGGACCACAAAAATAAGTCTACTTATTTTTCAAAGGAATCCTCTAATGATTCTTCAAGAGGAACATACAGGTTCCAATTTATTGAAAGACACAAAACAAAAACTCCTTTCCTATCTTTGAGGTTTTCTTTTTCTTTTTTTTTCAGTGTACTGCAAGTTTTACTTTGCCCTCAGAGAGAGTGGGTCACCCTGGATAGGGAGAGTGACCTGGGAGGTTTTTGAACTTACTAAAAAATTTTTTATGGCTGCACTGGCGGCTCATGGAAGTTCCCGGGCCATGAATTGAATTCAAGACATGACCTATGCAGCTGTGGCCATGCAGGATCCTTTAACCCACTGCAGGGCTGCGGGATTGAACCTGCACCTCTGCAGCCACTGGAGCCACTTCAGTCAATTCTTAACCCACTGCCCCAGGATGGGAACTCCTCTTGGAACTTTAGTCTCTTCCATAAATGGAAGTTTTAGACCAGGTCAGATCCTGTAAGACAACCTAGCCCTGGGTAAGGTCCTAGAGGCCAGAGAATACGTTTTAGCCATATTCTTTTTTATACAGAGAGAGACTATTCTCTGTATCCTCCCCCTTTATACTATTGCAGCAAACAGCTCCTCGTACTAAACAACCATTTGCTAAATGGACAAGTGCATTCTCCGGTTTTAGGGAAAAAGGCCTTTACCAATTCCTCCCTAACTGTCCTCCTCGTCCCTGGGGCTGGGAGATGGGTATCAGGACTTTTGAATCATCCCTGGAAAGAATCCAGTAGGCCTCTTCTTTGTAACATCATATCTGTGACTGAAGGTGGGCGAGAATGGTAAAGGAAGAAGACAGACAGGATTTATGTTTCATCTTTATGAAGTTACCCTTCTGGATGGGGAGGGTGTTAGCTCACCTCTTTATTAAGTTTACATCACAAGGGAAAAAACACTCACGTCAGCAGATAACTACCCACTATGTCCTTGGGCAATAGAGTGAGGACTTGGAAGATGCCCCAGGATGGGGGAGGATGGCTTAACCCAAAGCTTTCGGCGCTTGGTCATGAATTCTTGGTGAGTGAGGGAACCAGCCTGGGCAGGGGGTGGTGAAGAAAGGGGAGCGTCTGACTCTTGAGGCCAAAAACCTTGGAAGAATTATTCCACCCAAAGGATTATTTTAAAAGAGATTGGTGAAAGATGTTAAAAACCAGCTTTAGGCAGAGGAGGCTTGCATGAACCCAGCAGTTTTACGAGACTGAATATCTATATTAACCTGTCCATATGTCAAGCCTTCAGACATCCCTTCCTCCTACAATCTCCCTGAATTGAAGGCAGAAGAAGAAAAGTTGAAATGAGAAGATAATATATTTTATTTTATTTTTATTTCATTTATTTTTTATTTTTTTTCAGAGCCACACCCAAGGCATATGGAAGTTCCCAGGCTAGGGGCTGAATCGGAGCTGCAGCTATCGGCCTACACCACAGTCACAGCAATGCGGGATCCGAGCCACATCTGTGACCTGCACCACAGCTTGAGGCAATGTTGGATCCTTAACCCACTGAATGAGGTCAGGGATTGAATCAGCATCCTCATGGATACTAGTCAGGTTCTTAACTGTTGAGGCAGAACAGGAACTCCAGTATATTTTCTTTTTTTATATTTTTTTCTTTTTTTTCCATTTCTTGGGCTGCTCCTGGGGCATATGGAGGTTTCCAGGCTAGGGGTCTCATCAGAGCTATAGCCGCCGGCCTAAGCCAGAGCCACAGAAACTCGAGATCCGAGCCACGTCTGCAACCTACACCACAGCTCACGGCAATGCTGGATTGTTAACACACTGAGCAAGGCCAGGGATCGAACCAGCAACCTCATGGTTCCTAGTCGGGTTCGTTAACCACTGAGCCCTGACGGGAACGCCTATGTTTTATTTTTTAAAGTTTTGGGTCAGTCTTATTCTTGGGTGCTATTGTTTTGGCTTATCTGCATTTTCCATTCAATAATCTTGGAAGTTTTCTTGCTCTTGTTTGGGGCTTGTCCCATGCATCTCTAGATCTTTGCCTTTTCCAGTCCCTCAAGTCCAGAGAACCCCAAAGCTTCCTCTTTGAAGACAAGCTGCTTTGATCATCTTCTGACTTTATAATCTGGATTCCACATTCTACACCCTCGTAGTTCTTTTCCAAGAGTGTTTGCTTGAGGATAGCCTAAGCATATTCATGTAAGTGTAATCTATATGTAGTATGATAATGTCTGGTTTTTTTTGGCACAAATTGATAATTTCCTTCTGATGGATTCTTTACAGAAACACACCAAGGAGTTCCCTGGTGGCTCAGTGGGTTAAGGATCTGGTGCTGTGACTGCTGTGGCACAAGTTTGATCCCTGGCCTGGGGACTTCTGCATGATGTGGGCATGGCCAAAAAAAAAAAAAAAAAAAGAAAAAAAAAAGAAAAAGAAACGCACCAAAAGTCACACCCAAAGTGAAATAATATGTTTCACCAATTCCAGTAGAGCTTCATTTTTGGCATCAGAAGTGAGAGGGCTTGGGATAGGAAATTATTTTTGGCTTTGCTGAAATGATTCATAGTTTCAAAAGTTTCCACTTTTAGAGGATTTAAGCCAGCGGGTGGGTTGTGGAGCCATAGGGGCAGGGGAGTACACAGAGTTGGACAAGTGGAAATTGGTTATCTTGGGTGATCAGCTAGGGTTTCCACCATCCTCAGCCTGGTGGCTCTGAAATGCCCTTGGGTGTTAGGACATGGCACAGTGAGGTAGGGAAGGGAACTGCAAATTAGGAGGCCTTGCTTAGTAGCTGCATGAGGGAGAGGCCAGCATAGAGGGCACAGAGATGGGGGAGAGTGTCTGGGTCCCACGTATACTGGGGGCCTGATCGCTGCACTTCCAGGCCACTCAGCCCCACGAGGGCCTCTGTGAGGGTCAGTTCCTCTTCCCCAAGGGAGGAAAGCAGCTCAGGTTGCAGGGGGAAAACACCTTCTTTATCCTGTAGGAAATTCTGTTCCATCGTGCTCTCCACCTGGAAGCCCAGAACCAAAAGAGCATGAAAAAGAAAGATCTGGAAACCTTTCTTCCTTCCTCCAAACTCATGAAAACCACAGAAAGAGGACTATCTTTCTCTTACTTTCACTCCTTTTGTTACGTTACATTGCAACTCCATCTGGGCCTTTTAACCACCCTGTACAGGGGGCACCCCATTTATTTTTAGACCCATTTTACAGAGGAGTGAATAGAGGCTGACTCAGATGTTCAGATTTGCTCATGTAGACAAAAAAAAAAAAAAAAAAAAGGAGTTCCCGTTGTGGCGCAGTGGAAACAAATCCGACCAGGAACCAAGAGATTGTGGGTTCGATCCCTGCCCTTGCTCAGTGGGTTAAGGATCCGGCGTTGCCGCGAGCTGTGGTGTAGGTTGCAGATTCGGCTCAGATCCTGCATTGCTATGGCTCTGGCGTAGGCCGGCGGCTACAGCTCCGATTCAACCCCTAGCCTGGGAGCCTCCGTATGCCGCAGGTGCAGCCCTAAAAAGACCAAAAAAAAAAAAAAAAGATTTGCTCATGTCACTCAGTTGGGAATAAACCAAGCCAGAATTTTCTGTTTCTTCGGCCAGGATCAGGCTGAAAGACCCAGGTGATGGCCCCGAAATGCACTCTTCTACCCCTAGTTGCAAAAGAACGAAGAGGAAGCAACATGGAGAGAAATGAGAAGTGGTCATGAGCTCTTGGGATGAGGCAGAGGCCCAGCAAGACTGTTCTGTCTGTCATTAGGCTTAATTGTATCTTTCCCTTCAAACTCTCCCCCCACATCTGCCATTTTTGCTCACCAACTTTAGCTGCACCGGTAGGATGTTCTTCTCCATGGATTTTACTAGAAGCTTCTGTTGGGCTTCACTTAGCTCTGGAGAAAAAAAAAGGCAGAGAAAGAGATGTGTGGTGTTGGTCCAAATGGGTGTACTTCCAGAATTTCAGTGTTAATTGAGTCATACATTCATCCAGGCCTGCTCCGTGCCAGGCACCTTTGCTGGGTGTGTTAGATAAAAAATCATCCTCCCTTCACTGGAGAACTTCCAGTCTTGTGGGGAAGACAAAGAAATGTTCGATTACAATGTAGGCTCTCTTACGGGAGCGTAGTGGAGGGGTCTACTTTGGTCTTGGTGCTTGAGGGCAGGTTTCCGAAGGAACAAGCACCTCAGCTTCCATGTGAAGGACTAGAGAGTTTTTCTTTTTCACTTTTTTTTTTTTGTGTGTGTGTGTCTTTTTTTTTTGCCATTTCTTGGGCCGCTCCCGTGGCATATGGAGGTTCCCAGGCTAGGGGTCTAATCGGAGCTGAGCTGCCAGCCTATGCCAGAGCCACAGCAATGTGGGATCCGAGCCGCGTCTGCGACCTGCACCACAGCTCACGGCAACGCCGGATCGTTAACCCACTGAGCAAGGGCAGGGATCGAACCTGCAACCTTATTGTTCCTAGTCGGATTCGTTAACCACTGCGCCATGATGGGAACTCCACTTTTTTGCTTTTTTTAAGGGCTGCACCTGAGGCGTATGGAAGTTCACAGGCTAGGGGTCGAATCAGAGCTACAGCTGCTGGCCTACGCCACAGCCACAGCAACATGGCATCTGAACTGTGTCTGCGACCTACTCCACAGCTCATGGCAGTGCCGGATCCCTGACCCACTGAGCAAGGCCAGGGATCGAACCCACATCCTCACGGATATTAGTTGGATTCGTTTCCGCGGCACCATAACAGGAACTCCCCCGAGAGTTTTTCAAAGTTGGCGAATGCTTTTTGCAGAGGGAAAATGAGAATTCAGGGGCAAGATCAGAAGGTATTATCCTCAAATTAAAGCTAACAGACATCAGAGTTCCCACTGTGGCTCAGCAGGTTAAGAGCTCAACATAGAGTTGTAAGTATGCAGGTTTGATCCCTGGCCTCGCTTAGTGGATTAAGGACCTGGTGTTGTCATAAGCTGTGATGTAGGTCTCAGAGGCACCTTGGACCTAGTGTTGCTCTGGCTATGGTACAGGCCTGTAGCTGCAGCTCCGATTCGACCACTAGCCTGGGAACTCCCAAATGCCACAGGTACGTTGTAAGAAAAAAAAAAAAAAGCTAACAGGTATTGATATAAAAATGATGAATAGGAGTTCCTTGGTGGCTCATCAGGTTAAGGAGCTGGCGTTGTCACTGCTGTGGCTGAGGTCACTCCTGTGGCGCAGGTTTGATCCCTGGCCCAGAAACTTCTGCATGCCCTGGGCTTGGTCCAAAAAATGATGAGCTTAGCTAAGATGCCAAAGGTTGTGACTGATCGAACTAGGGTTATGTCCCAACCTCTTGGCAAGATGAGGCTGTGGGGACCAAGTGAATCCTTAGGAATGAAACCAGTTTTGAAAGATGTGGGGAGTTCTCGTCGTGGAACAGCAGAAACGAATCCGACTAGGAATCATGAGGTTTTGGGTTCGACCCCTGGCCTCGCTCAGTGGGTTAAGGATCCCGTGTTGCCGTGAGCTATGGTGTAGGTCGCAGACGCGGCTTCGATCCAGCGTTGCTGTGGCTCTGGTGTAGGCCGGCGGCTATAGCTCCGATTCAACCCCTAGCCTGGGATCCTCCATCTGCCACGGGTGCGGCCTTAAAAAGACAAAAGACAAACACAAAAAGAAAAGAAAGATGTGGATGTAAACTACTTACCTGTGACATAATTTGCCCAGCATGTATGGATTTACTCATTCATTCATTCATTCATTCATTTGGGAATTCACTTAGTGACCCATTCCCACCACTGAAAAGGCAAGTGAATGAAGCGCTCACTCCCCGCTTACCTGTTAGAGCGCCAAGGAAGTAGAGGACCGCACCCATAGCCTCCTTTGATAGTAGGACATCTTTTGGGAGGGCCTTCAGCGTCACTTCACGCCCTTTGTCTAGAGCCCCTTCTAGCTGTGGGGAGAGATGGGTGACAAAGATGACACGGGTAAAAGACCCAGCCCAGTGCCTGGCACATAGCAACTGCTTGAGATGTTAACTATTTGTATTTCCTCATTTCTTTCTCTCTCTCTCTTTTTTTTAGGGCCATACCTGCAGCATACGGAGGTTCCCAGGCTGGGGGTCAAATCCGAGCTGCAGCTGCCGGCCTATGTCACAGCCACAGCAATGTGGATCTGAGCCGCATCTGCAACCTATACCATAGCTCACGGCAACGCCGGATCCCTAACCCACTGAGCAAAGCCAAGGATCAAACCCGAGTTCTCATGGATACTAGTTGGGTTTGTTACGGCTGAGCTACTACGGGAACTCCATTTCCTCATTTCTTTTCCATGCTATCAAATCCTGAAATGGATTGGACTCCTGAGTTCCTTGATTGCTGTGCCTTGGAGTTGAGAAAGGGGAGGTTGAGCCCCCTTCCAATGAGGGTCTGGCTGGCCCTCTGCCTGCCTTCTGTTCATCTGGAGGGAGCATGTGTTTTGGGGGAATCTGCACAGGTTTGCCTTTCTCCAAGGGGGCACAGGGAGCAGTGGCGCCTGGCAGCCTGTGGGTGGGGTGGGGTAGGCACTTGACCACCCTCGGGGACCCTGGCCACTGACCACTTCTGCCAGATCTGCCAGCTCTGCACCGGCTGCGCCACCCACAGGCACGTCTACCGAAAGCCTTCTGCCTGCACCCACCACCCTTCCAACGGGGCCTCACTGTGAGCTCCAGGTCTTGTAGCTCCTTTTTCTTCCCGAGGAGTTTGCTGAGGGAGCAGAGCAGGGAGCTCCTTCCTCTTGGGCTCAGCTTCTCCACTTCCCGGGTCTCCCTTTCAACCTCTTCTTTTAATGTCCTGAAGTCCTCGTGTACCTCCCCTGTGGGCACAGTAGACATGGCACCCTCCTCATCAGTTCAATCCCCACTCTCCCTGCAGGCCTCCTTCCCGCAGTCCAACTCAGGGCCCCGGGCTCTGCTCTTGGCTGGAGACTGGCCTCTGTCTCTCTCTCTCTTTTTTTTTTTTCTGTATTTTCAGGGCCACACCCAGGGTATATGGAAGTTTGAATCGGAGCTGATTAAATCCAGGGGCATGTGGGTGGATCAGGACAGATTGATCCTTGGCCTGATCCTCTGGGGGCCTGGCATCCTAGGAAAACGTCCAGCCCCCTTTAGAAAGACTGGCTTTCTGGAAGTGGCTCCAGCCCCAGCACCCGGGACTCAGCATTTGTCCTCCCCTCCCTTCAACCCCTCCCTCCATGGCCTTCCTTGCCAAAATCTGGGGAGAAACACAAAATTCCTTACCAACATCAGATGCCTGGATAACTGAGGGGAAAAAAAAAATCAATTAGAATGTAATCCTCCAAAACAGTAGCTGTACCCAGGGGATGAGACAGGAATGGAGGGGGTTAGGAAATATATCCTGTCTCCTGGGGTATCCCAGCCTTCTTTATTTTATTTTATTTATTTTTTTTAGGGCCATACCTGAGGTATATGGATGTTCCCAGGCTAGGGGTCAAATCAGGCTGCAGATGCCAGCCTACACCACAGCCACAGCAATGTGGGATCCGAGCCTCATCTTTGGCCTACACCACAGCTCATGGCAACACTGGATCCTTAACCTACTGAGCGAGGCCAGGGATTGGACCTATATTCTCACAGATCCTAGTCGGGTTCGTTAACCAGTGAGTCACCACAGGAACTCCCTCTCCCAGCCTTCTTAAGGACACTCCTGTTCCATTCATGGAGGCAGGAATAGAGCAGCAGCAAAGCTAATAGGTTATGAAAGGGGGCACCTGGATTGGGTTGTCATCACTGAGACTCAGCAGCTCCCATCCTGGGTGCCAGGTGGCCGAGATGCAGCCAGAAGAGTAACAGGTTATAGGGAGTTCCCGTCATGGTACAGCAGAAACAAATCTGACTAGGAACCATGAGGTGGCGGGTTCGATCCCTGGCCTCGATCAGTGGGTGAAGGATCCAGCGTTGCCATGACCTGTGGTTTAGGGCGCAGATGAGGTTTGGATCCCGCATTGCTGTGGCTGGGGTGTAGGCCATCGGCTACAGCTCTGATTAGACTCCTAGCCTGGGAACTTCCATATGCTGCAGGTGCAGCCCTGAAAAGGCCAAAAAAAAAAAAAAAAAGAGTAACAGGTTATAGTTACTAAGGCCTTGAGGACAGAGATGGGAGGGCTCAGACCACCCGGGCCTCTTTTCCAAGACTTTCCCCTTCCTCTGCTTTTTCCTAAGCTATTGGCATTCATGCCACAGTTCAGAGACCATAGTTTGCTAAGATCTGCTCTGCCACGTTCCTGGTCAGTCCCAGAGAGAAGGGAAGAAAAAAATTGGAGTTTTAAAACTGTCAAGAGGTGGTCCCGTCGTGGCTCAGCAGAAACGAATATGACTGGTATCCATGAGGACGCAGGTTCAATCCCTGGCCTCGTTCAGTGGGTTAAGGATCTGGTGTTGCTGTGGCTGTGGTGTGGGCTGGTGGCTACAGCTTCAATTTAACCCCTAGCCTGGGAATCTCCGTATGCTGCGGGCGTGGCCCTGAAAAGACCGAAAAATAAAAATATAAAAATAAAAATAAAACTGTCAAGAAAGTTGCAGTAGAAGGACAGGAAGCACTTACGGGTGAACTTCTCCTCTTCTGGCCTTTCTGAAGACAGAAACAATGTGCACATGTCAGCAGAAAACCTCTTTGTGCCTTTTTATCTAGAGCAGTTATCAAGGCAGCTTAATCAGTGATCGATTTTATTTTATTTTATTTTATTTTTTGCTTTTTAGGGTGGCATCTGAGGCATGAGGAAGTTCCCAGGCTAGGGGTCGAATTGGAGCTGCAGCTGACGGCGTAGGCTACAGCCATAGCAATGCCGGATCCTTAACCCACTGAGCGAGGCCAGGGATAGAACCTGCATCTTCATGGATGCTAGCTGGATGCCTTACCACTGAGCCACAGTGGGAACCCCTTCTCAGCGATCATTATAATCATTATAAAAACAGGATGATGTTAGCTCATCCGCCCCTATAATCTGGGAACAGGCATTGTCTCCAGGTCTTATTTCTGCTTTCCTTCCTTTGGGTCTCTCTGTTTCTCTGTCTCTCTTGGGCATATTTATACGCCTCTATCTGCCTTTCCGGAAGTTGAGGATAAATACTTTTCTTCTTCTTTTTTCCTTTTTAGGGCACACCTACAGCATATGGACATTCCAGGCTAGGGGCTGAGTTGGAGCGGCAGCTGCCAGCCTACACCACAGCCACAGCAACGGGGATCTGAGCCACACTTATGCCTCAGCACATGGCAATGCCGGATCCTTAACCCATTAAGCAAGGCCAGCGATTGAACCCACATCCTCATGGATACTAGTCCGGTTCTTAACCCACCGTGCCACCATGGGAACTCTGGGGATCAATATTTTTAGGGACTTGGGAAACAAAACCAGGGGGCTCCCTGGAGGATTGTGGTATACTCTATCGGAGGGGGCAGGCTTTCAGCAGATAATGTCAGGGGTAGGGGAGAAGATGTGCAGAGCAAGGAAACAATTTCACTTACCTCCAGGAGGGAAGGTTTGCATGTTATCGTTGCAGATATGCGGAATATCTGTAAGGAGCAGGAGAAGGGAGGGCAGGACTCTTAACAGCAGCCCCACTTTTCCTTGTCTAGTCTCAAGCCCTCGGGCTCTGCTAAGGGCTAGGGTCGTGCCCTTGAACGCCTTAGAATCCCTTGCTCCTCCTCTGTTGCTGGAAGTAATCTTTTCTTCCTCTGTAAATCCTTTCCTATGATAACACTATTTTCTTCCTTTTCTTTCTTTCTCTTTCTTTCTTTTTTTCTTTCTTTCTTTCTTTCTTTCTTTTTTTCTTTTTCTTCCTTCCTTCCTTCCTTTCTTTCTTTCCCTCCCTCCCTCCCTCCCTCCCTTCCTTCCTCTCTCTCTCTCTCTCTTTCTTTTTGCTTTTTAGGGCTGTGCCTGCAGCATACGGAAATTCCCAGGTTAGGGGTCCAATCAGAGCTACAGCTGCCCACCTGCCTATACTATAGCCACAGCAATGCTGTGGTACCCGAGCCATGTCTGCAGCCTACACTGCAGCTCTCAGCAATGTCAGATCCTTTAACCCACTGAGCGAGGCCAGGGGTCCAACCCATGTCCTCATGGATACTAGTTGTGTGCCTTACCACTGAGCCATGATAGGAACTCAGATACCACTATTTTCTACCTTGCATTCTAGTATTGGGGTCTGCATCTGTTTCCTCCATCAACCACAGACTTCTCTTTTTTGGCCTTGCCTGTGGCATGCGGGTGTTCCCAGGTCCAGGGATTAAACCTGCACCCCAGCAACAACCCAAGCCACAGCAGTGACAACACTGATCCTTAACCTGCTGAGCCACCAGGGAACTCCCCCCACAGACATCCTGAGGGCAAAGTCTGTGCTTGCTCATCTTGGCACTCCCCTCCCCCCGCTGACCCAGTGCCTAGCCCTCAGGAGGTGCTCAGAACCTGGGAGTTCCTCACTCTCTCTCCAGAGCAGCCCCAGCAGTGCTGTCTCTGGCAGCTGGACCACAGTACAGTACCCTTCACTCATTCCCTGACATTGCTGCAAGGGGGGACCAGGATGCCCTAGCAGTGGTGCAGGGAGGTCTTGCCTTGAGGGGAGAACATGCTTACCCCACTCATCTCTGCCTTTGACCACCAGCTGTCGCACTCGAAAGGCCAGGATGCAGCCCTTGGGGATGGTCACAGCCTCCTTGTGGTTTATGGATCCCTAGGACAAGACAAGGAGGATTTGTGATTCTGCAGAGATCCTAAGGGCGAGACATTGGGAGCAAGGGGCTAGGAGGCCAGGGGAGGGCCAGGCCCGAGAGCCTTTGGGGAGATAAGAAGTTGGGGACGCTTCGGCGGTGTCCTTGATTGCCTTCCCCCTAGAGGAGTGAGCTTCAGTGCTCTTCTGCTCGTTTCCGCTGCTCATCCCATAACGACCTGTTTCTCTCTTCCTGGTTCAGACCCACGAGGGAACTGGGCAGACCTGCTCCATCTGCTGCCTGTCCATCCCTGCCTCACTTTAGAGCGTCCATCCAGGCCCTGGTTCCTTCTTCCTCTTCAGTGTCTGTCCCATCCTCACCTCCTTCAGGAAGCTTCCATGACTAAGCCCTACTCCTGTTTCCACTCATCCTTTGAATATTTATATACTACAGATAGAGGTATGTAAAGCATTGCTTGTTTACAGTGAATTCGCCACGCCTACGCTCTCTGGCCTTGAACCTCTGTCGCCTTCATGGGACCGAGCACTTTCTGAGAGCAAGGATGTCTCTGCTGTGGATGGGGGTCGGTGCGAGGGAACACCCGTGACTGGGAGTTTCTTGTTCCCTGATATGTTCCCGTGGCATCGGGCACAGGGGTCTACCCACCTGGGTGCCATTGACCAGAGAGAGGATCTCTTTCTGGCCAACTGGGGTCTGGAAGTGGAAAAGCGGGAAGAAGGAGTGGGTCCTTTTTTTTTTAATTTTTATTTATTTTTTTGTCTTTTTGCCATTTCTAGGGCCGCTTTTGTGGCATATGGAGGTTCCCAGGCTAGGGGTCGAATCGGAGCTGTAGCCACCGGCCTATGCCAGAGCCACAGCAACGCGGGATCCGAGCCGTGTCTGCGACCTACACTATAGCTCATGGCAATGCTGGATCCTTAACCCACTGAACAAGGCCAGGGATCGAACTCGCAACCTCATGGTTCCTCGTTGGATTCATTAACCACTGAGCCGCGATGGGAACTCCCAGTGGGTCCTTTTCAGTGTCCTGCATGGACACTGATCGGGCAAAGTCAGGGCAGCCTCTGGGACAGGCTGTGTGTGTGTCTATCTGTGAATCAAACCTGTAGCCCCAGCGGGGCGAAGAATGGGAGGGAGAAGCAGCCCTCCGCCTTGCCAGCCCTCTGCAGAGTGACCTCCTGCACCGTCTCCACCACCTCCATCACCACATACAGGTTCTCTCCTCGACTTTGCATCTCCTTGAGGAACGGGTGCTCGGCCATCAGCTTCCTGCGGCAGGAGATTCATGAGGGCACCATTTGAGAGCATCTTCTCATCTGGGCCATGCCCTTCCCTTTTCGCCCGTCCTCCCCAGGAGCGAGGCATGGCGGGGGCAGGGGAAGCGCGAGGACTCTGCAGTAAGACTCTGGTTGAAACCCAGCTCCGCCGCTCACGGGCAGGGCAGCTTCCCTGAGGCTGGGTTGCCTCATCTATAAAGTGAGGTCGGAGTTCCCGTCGTGGCCCAGTGGTAACAAACCCGACTAGTATCCCTGAGGATGCGGGTTCAATCCCTGGCCTCACTCAGTGGGTTATGGATCCAGCATTGCCATGAGCTGCGGTGTCGGTCACAGAGGAGGCTTGGATTCCTTGTGGCTGTGGCTGTGTAGGCTGGCAGCTGTAGCTCTGATTTGACTCCTACCCTGGGAACTTCCAAATGCCATGGGTGTGGCCCTAAAAAAGACACACACACACACACACAATTATAGTTGATTTACAATGTTGGGCCAATTTTTGCTGTACAGCAAAGTGACCCAGCCATACATACATACATATATATATATATTCCTTTTCTTTTCTTTCTTTCTTTTTTTTTTTTGCCATTTCTTGGGCCGCTCCCGCGGCATATGGAGATTCCCAGGCTAGGAGTCCAATCGGAGCTGTAGCCACCGGCCTACGCCAGAGCCACAGCAATGCAGGATCCGAGCTGCGTCTGCAACCAACACCACAGCTCATGGCAACACCGGATCCTTCACCCACTGAGCAAGGCCAGGGATCAAACCCGAAACCTCATGGTTCTTAGTCAGATTCGTTAACCACTGTGCCACGACGGGAACTCCCATCATGGTCTATCCCAAGAGACTGGATATAGTTCCCTGTGCTGTACAGTAGGACCTCATTGCTTATCCATTCTGAATGTAATAGTTTGCATCTACCAACCCCAGACTCCCGCTATGTCCCATTTCCTCCTCCTCCCCCTTGGCAACCACAAGTCTGTCCTCCTTTATCTGTAAGTCTATTTCTGTTTTGTACATAAGTTCGTTTGTCCCATGTTTTAGATTCCACATAAGTGATATCATATGATATTTGTCTTTCTCTTTCTGACTTCACTTAGTATGAGAATCTCTAGTGGCATCCATGTTGCTGCAAATGGCATTATTTCGTTCTTTTTTATGGCTGAGTAGTATTCCCTTGTATGTATGGACATGGTTGATTCTTGTTCCCTTGGGCTCCCCTTCCTTTCCTCTTTGTTCTCGGACCCATTCATCTCTCCTGGGGTCTTTCTTCTCCCTCTTACCCTTTCTCTTGCTATCAACCCCAGTTCCTCCTCTCCACTTGTTTAGGTACATAAACACATTCTTGGATATTACTGCCCCCTCAAGTCATCATTCTATTTCCTTCCTTCACTTCCGTGGCACATATCTCAAAAGATATGCCTCACTGCCAACTCCTAAATTCTTTAGGCTTTTTTTTTTGGCCACGCGCATGTTCCCGAGTTAAGGATTGAACCCAAGCCACAGCAGCAACCCAAGACACAGCACTGACCACACGGGATCCTTTACTTGCTGAGCCACCAGGGAACTCCTACAACACGATACTCTGATATCCACATACACAGGGAAATGATGACTGCCATCCAGCTAATCAACACATCCCTCGTCTCACAGAGGCACTTTGACAAGACCCTCTCCCTCACCCTGCGATCAGTTGTCAAGGCCATCCCTTTTGTCACCCCAGAGGCTTTGCATCCCTTCTGCTCTTTTCCTTTCCGCCTACTCTTCCCACTCATTCTGCATCTCTCATGGGTAGTGCAACACAGCCTTGCCTGGTCTGGCTGCTCCACACCCCTGTCCCTCATCCTCTGACATGCTTCACCGTCTGGCCAGATTAATCATGACACAGCGTCATCAGGGTCTCCTCGGTGCCTACGGCATAGTTCCATCTCCTTGATCAGGCGCCTGGTCCTCCAGGATCTGGGCCCTCCCGACATCTCTCCCTTGTTCCACTCGTACCTCCTCTGCTCCTGCAAACAGGCTCCTCATGGTCCCTGTGGGTTTTGAGATGTCTCACCTGTGGGTTTTGTTTTGTTTTGTTTTGTTTTGTTTTTTGGTCTTTTTGCCATTTCTACTCCCGCGGCATATGGAGGTTCCTAGGCTAGGGGTTGAATCGGAGCTGTAGCTGCCGGCCTACACCAGAGCCACAGCAACTTGGGATCCGAACCATGTCTGCAGCCTACACCACAGTTCACAGCAACACCGGATCCTTCACCCACTGAGCAAGGCCAGGGATCAAACCTGCAACCTCATGGTTCTTAGTTGGATTCGTTAACCACTGAGCCACGACGGGAACTCCTCACCTGTGTGCTTTTGTAATGCCATTCTCCTAGCCCTGCTTGTCCATTTCTTTTCTTTTCTTTTTGTTTCTTTTCCTTCCTTCCTTCTCTTTCTATCTTTCCTTTCTTCTCTTTCTTTTTTGTCTTTCTAGGGCCGCACCCACGGCATATGGAGGTTCCCAGGCTAGGGGTCTAATCGGAGCTGTAGCTACCAGTCTACGCCACAGCCACAGCCACAGCAATGCTGGATCCTTAACCCACTGAGCGAGGCCAGGGATCGAACCCACAACCTCATGGTTCCTAGTCAGATTCATTTCCACTGCGCCATGACGGGAACTCCTCTTTCTTTTTTTCCTTCCTTCCTTCCTTCTTCCCCTCTCTCCCTCCCTTGCTTCCTCCCTCCCTTCCTTCCTTCCTCTGTCTTTTTATGGCTACACCTGCAGCATATGGAAGTTCCCAGACTAAAGGATCAATCGGAGCTGCAGCTGCTGGCCTATGCCACAGCCACGGCAATGCCAGCTCAGAGCTGCACCTGCAACTTATGCCACTGCTTGCAGCAATGCAGGATCTGTAACTCACGGAGCAAGGCCAGGGATTGAACCTGCATCCTCATGGATACTGATCAGGTTCTTAACCCTCTGAGCCACAACAGGAACTCCCGCTTGTCCAATTTCCACTCATCTTTCAAGGCCTAGGTCACGGGCTGCCTCCTCTGTGAAGTCTGTCTTCGTTTCCCCAGACAGAAGTCCCCTTGACCTGCCAGAAAACTCAGCCACAGCCCTCCTGGGGCATTTATCACATCTTGCCTTAGCTTATGGTTACCATATATTTTCATATTTCCTATATATTTACTCTATACTATATATTTCGCCCCCCAGTCCGAGAACACGCGGGTCTTGGACAAAGATGTTCCTGCACCGCCCAGCACCTCGGAGGCGCTTTGCACTCAGGGCGGCTGCAGATGTTTATGCCTCAAGGCCCAGCCCTTCCTTCCTGCCTCCCCAGCCCTCACCTCCTTTCAACCACTGCTTAACTACTTAAAAGTCACTTCACCTGTAAAGCGAAACAGCTGAGGAGCCCAGCACAGATGTGGCATCTGCCACGCCCCTGGCTCTGCTGGGGTAGCCTTCCCAGGGCTGCTCGGTGTGGGTGTGGAGCTGGGCGAGGGCTTCCTTTACGGGAGCAGAATGCTATGCTCAAGACCCCTCCCCTGGTAGTGTATTTCATGGAGTCTGAGGGTAGGAAGGAACCTTAGGGACTTTCATGTAACACCATCAGGGAAGAAAACTGAAGTCTAAAGAAAACAGGAGTTCCCACTGTGGCTCAGTGGGTTAAGAACCCAACAGAGTCTCTGGGAGGAGGCAGGTTCAATCCCTGGCCTTGCTCAGTGGGTTGAGGATCTCGTGTTGTCACCAGCTGTGGCAGAGGTCACAGATGCAGCTCAGGCCTGGTATGGCTGTGGCTGTGATGGAGGCTGGTAGCTGCAGCTCTGATTCGACCCCTTGCCTGGGAACTTCCCTATGCCGTAAAAACAAAAGCAAACAAAACACTGAAGTCCCAAGAGGAGAAGTGACCTTTCTAAGGTCACACAACACGTCAGTGTGAACACATCATCTTTGTGTGTGTGATAATGGGGAGCTGGCACTGGAGGGGGTGGAGCGATGGGTGTGGGGTGAGGCAGTGGTTAGGAAATGGCCTGGATGCACCCACAGGCTGGGAAGGTCATCTTCAAGAGGTCCCCCGAGGTGACCACATAGGAAGGTCCTCGCCCTTTAACTCAGGGGCCGAAGTACCCTTTCCACGCCCCGCTCCCCCTACCCCAGTAGCCCTGCGCCTTGCCCAGTCTCACCTCTCCTGGTGCAAGGTCTCCAGAGCCTTGGGGGCCACACTGAGTGTCTGGACCTCCAGCGTGCTGTTCTGGGACAGCCCCGCCGTCCCCGTCACCTTGACTGTCTTGGGCACGTCCACCTCTCCCTCCACTCGGGCATCCAGCATATTCTTAAAGCTGAAGTTCCCAGAGTCTGTTGGGTCTGCGGGAGGGAGAAGAGCAGGGAGCTGGGCGGGGAGGCCCCCCTGTTCCCCGCCTCCTGCGGGAACGTTGGGCTGGAGGACTCCTAACCTAGGAAGAGGGAGCTTTGGGTCCTCCTCGTCGCCTGGTCCCCTCCCTCGGTCCCCAAGCCACGGCCAGAGGCTGACCTGAAGGTGAGCTGCCGGGTTCAAGCACATCCAGGAGGGTGTAGTCGGTGCGGATGTACCGGGCTCCCCAGAAAAGCGTGCTCTTCCTCTTCCTCAGCACCAGGCAGAAGGGGTGGAAGCGCCTGAAGTCTATGAGGCTGTCCAGGGGTGTCAGGTCCCCCCGAGGGTTTAGTTGTCTGGCCAGGGCCCGGGTGACATTTTCAAACATGGTCATTGTCTCTGTGGGGGGAGGGAGACCGGTGTGTGACAAGGTGGGAGAGCAGAGCCTCCTCTGTGGAAAGAAGTCGCCAGGCTCTGGGGGAGGGGGTGCCCCTAAAAACGCCTGGATTCTTGGAACATCAGGCCTGAAAGGAACCAGAGGCTCTTCTGTTGTTTTTTTTTTTTTTTTTTCTCCTCTTCTCTAAGGGCTGCACCCAAAATGTGTGGAAGTTCCCAGGTGAGGGGTCGAATCGGAGCTGTAGCCACCAGCCTACACCACAGCCACAGCCACACCAGGTCCGAGCTGCATCTGTGACCTACGCTGCGGCTTGTGGCAATGCCGGATTCTTAACTCACTGAGTGAGGCCAGGGATCAAACCTGCATCCTCATGGATACTAGTCAGGCTCTTAACTCACTGAGTTACAGAGGAAACTCCAGGGGTCTCCTTTTTGTGATGAGGAAATGAGGACTTAAAAGCTAAAACCGGGAGTTCCCGTCATGGCGCAGTGGTTAACGAATCCGACTAGGAACCATGAGGTTGCGGGTTCAATCCCTGCCCTTGCTCAGTGGGTTAACGATCCGGCGTTGCTGTGAGCTGTGGTGTAGGTTGCAGACGCGGCTCGGATCCAGCGTTGCTGTGGCCCTGGCGTAGGCCAGCGGCTTCAGCTCCGATGAGACCCCTCGTCTGGGAACCTCCAAATGCCGTGGGAGCGGCCCAAGAAATGGCAAAAAGACAAAAACAAAAAACAAAACAAAAAAAAGCTAAAACCGTTCACACTAGAGACACACCCCCCCTTTGCTCCGTCAAGGGCTCTTTTCTCCCTCCCCACTCACCTTCTTCATGGACATGGAGCCTGCCTGGAGCATTTCATTAGCTGTGGTGGGAAAGCTGCTCTCACACAGCTAAGTCCACCTTGTCCCCCCCAGAGACTGTGACAGCCAGGACCCCGGGAGTCTGAGGGAGGGAGGCGGCCATCATGGGTGGGAGGCAGTGCTGTTTTGCCCAGCTGCCTCTTCCTTGGGTGGGGGGGTCACCTCCCTGTACCCTTACCTCCCTTGTGCCCCCCTGGCTCAGAGGGTAGACCCACCTCCCTCCAGGCACCGCCCAACAGAACCAGGCACTCTGATGCTCTTTGCCTTTGCTCCTCTGCTTGTAGTACCTCCCTCCCCATCTGAAGAATCCCTACTCATCCTTCAAGACTCACTTCCAGTCATTCCTCTGGGACTCCTCCCCCTCCCCCTCAGGCAGCTGGTGACTCCCGAAACGCTGTGTACATACCTCTCCGAACACCTGTCGCCTCCTGTTGCTGTGATCTGATCACCTGAGTCTCGCCTACTCGACTCGACCGTGACTTCCCAGAGGGCAGGAAGTGGGTCTTAATCATCTCTGAGGCCTCAGCTTGGAGTTCCCGTCATGGCTCAGTGGTTACTGAAGCCGACTAATATCCATGAGGATGCAGGTTTGATCTCTGGCCTCGCTCAGTGGGTTAAGGATCTGGTGTTGCCATGAGCTGTGGTGTAGGTCATAGATGTGGCTTGGATCCAGCATTGCTGTGGCTGTGGTATAGGCTGGCAACTGCAGCTCTGATTTGACCCCTAGCCTGTGAACCTCCATATGCTGCAGGTGTGGCCCTAAAAGGACCAAAAAAAACAAAAACAAAAACAAAAAAGAATCCGACTACAGCAGCTCAGGCCGTTGAGTAAGCACAGGTTTGATTCCAGGCTCGGCACAGTGGGGTAAATTTCCTGTGTCGCTGAAGCTGTGACATGGGTCACAGCTATGGCTTGGATTCAATCCCTGGCCCAGGAGCTTCCATATGCCATGGGTGCAGCCATAAATTAAAAAACAAAACAAAACAAAACAAGACAAAAAACCATCAAGGGAATGAATGAATGGGGCCCTGGGAGCCTGGGGGACATAAGCTAGGGTGAGAGGGTCCTGGAGAGCGTGGAACCTGCAAGAGCTTGAGGTTCACAGTCTCCGTCTTTGAGCTTCAAGCCGAGGTGCTCTGGCTGGGCAGCCAGCTGGCATAGCTGGATCGCCCCAGGGGTGGAAGAGGTCATGCCAGCAGGCCTGGAACCACCTCACGCCCCTTGTGGGCACCTCATAGCGTCAGGGAAGCTGGAGGCACATGCACAGGTTCACGGGGCTGTTCTGCCAACCACACAAGCTTCAGTGTGCTTCCTGCACCCTGATTCCTGGGACGGCCAGATGGGATGGGACAACTTCCTGGGCAGCTGGATGCAGCTGGGAAGGGCTCAGGCGACTGCTGTATGATCTTCAGAGAAGCGCTCACCTCTCCAGAGCCACTGCTCCCTTTTCTCCCCGAGGCTGGTCAAGGTTCCTACCGAACTGGGCTCTCCCGGTCTCCTAGGCCCTTCTTGTTCCACTCATGTTCGTGTTCATTCCAAGAACACCCCCCCCCCCCCCGCTGTCATCAAGCCCTTACCAGGGAGCTCTTACCAGGGTGCTCGGTCTGGTCCAGCAGCTGGGTCTGTGGCTGCGAGAATGGCTCTCCCTCACCAGGACCGGCTGCTCCTTTATGCCTCCGTGGAGGCAAGGATGGAGGCTTCCGGGGACCCCGCCTGCCCCGGTGACCCCACCCCTCTCCTGCTCCACTTCCGGGAGAACAGCATCAACCTGTTCCACGCGGGCGCTGCCCCAGGCCCTGGGCCCTGGCCTCCTGAGGGCTGAGGGGGTGGGTCAGGTGCTGCCAGGCAGGTGCCAGCGTGGGTGGGGGAGCCAAGGCTGAAGGAGAGGTGGCCATGGAGGCTTGGCTTGATGGGCTGAGAGGAGAGGAAAGAAGGCACCTTGGAGGGGGCTCAGAGAGAGGCAGCGGGGTTGGGGTGTGTGTGTGTGCGTGTGCGCGCGCGCGTGCATGTGTAGACGGGGAAGGCTTCTCTCTTCCGCTGTCACGGTCATTAGGAAGCATCTAGGATTCATGATGAGGTCTTGCGGGCGTGACGTGGGCGTAAGAAATCCTGTGTGTCTTCCCACCGCAGCAGCAGGCAGCACAGCTGAGAAGTTGTTCTCCCATCTTTCCGCGTGTCGGCCCGCGTATGACCACGCAGCCCATGTGGCTTGGCTCCAGGCACATATTCGCATGTCTGTTTAGCAGAGATGGAGCGAGATCACATGGTTCCTGTTGTCTCCTGTTCAGCGTCTCTGCTGCTTCTGGAGCAGCGTACATACACACCCGTATCCCTAGGCAAAGGCATGGCAGAGTCAGTGGAAAAGCCCAATGCACCCATCTGCCGTGGCAATTCACATATGTCATCATCTCAGGTCTTGCTCTTATTTTTTTAATTTAATATTACTATTATTATTTTTCTTTTAAAGGCACCAGTGGCACATGGAGGTTCCCAGCCTAGGGGTCCAATTGGAGCTACAGCTGCCAGCCTACGCCACAGCCACAGCAACACCAGATCTGAGCCGCGTCTCCGACCTCCACCACAGCTCATGACAATGCCAGATCCTTAAGCCACTGAAGGAGGCCGGGGATCGAACCTGCAACCTCATGGTTCCTAGTCAGATTCATTTCTGCTGCGCCACAACCGGAACGCCTCTTTTTATTTCATTTATTTATTTTTTACAATGATTTTTATTGTTTCCATTCCAGCTGGTTTACAGTGTTCTGTCAATTTTCTGCTGTACAACAAAGTGACCCAGTGGCACATACATATATACATTCTTTTTCTCACATTATCCTCCGTCATAAGTGACTAGATATAGTTTATCTTTCATTTTTAAATTGAAAGAGTTGATTTACAATGCGGTGTTGGTATTAGGTGATGAGCAAAATCATTCAGTTATGAATGACAGTATATACACATATGTCCATATTCTTTTTCATATTCTTTTCCATTATGGTTTAGTACAGGTTATTGAATATACTTCCCTGTGCTCTACAAAAAGACCTTGTTATTTATATATTTTATTTTATTTTATTATTTATTTTTTTTATGGCCGCACCCGCAGCATATGGAAGTTCCCAGGCTAGGGATGGAATCCGAGCTGTAGCCACCGGCCTACACCACAGCCACATCAACGCCCCATCCGAGCTGCATCTGTGACCTATGCTGCAGCTTGTGTCAACGCCAGTTTCTTAACCCACTGAGAGAGGCCAGGGATCGAACCTGCATCCTCATGGATACTCTGTCGGGTTCTTAACCCACCGAGCCACAGTCAGAACTCTAGGGGTCTTTGTTTTGTGATGAGGACATGAGGCCTTGAAAGCTGAATCAGCTCACCCTAGAGACACACCTCCCCTTTCTTTTTTTTTCCTTTGCTCTCCAGGGCCACACCCGTAGCATATGGAGGTTCCCAGGCTAGGGGTCTGATCAGAGCTACGGCTGCCGGCCTATAGCAGAGCCACAGCAACGCAGGATCCGAGCCATGTCTTCCACATACACCACAGCTCACGGCAACACTGGATCCTTAAACCACCGAGGGAGGCCAGGGATCGAACCCGCAACCTCATGGTTCCTAGTCGGACTCACCTCCCGCTGCGCCACGATGGGAACTCCCCATCTCCCCTTTCTTTGTCAAGGGCTCTTTTCTCCCTCCCCGCTCACCTTCTTCATGGACGTGGAGCCTACCTGGAACATTTCATTAGCTGTGGCAGGAAAGCTGCTCTCACACAGTGAAGCCCCCAGAGAACTGTGACAGCCAGGACCCGGGGAGTCTGAGGGAGGGAGGCAGCCACCACTGGTGCTGAGGGCGGGCCCTGGGAGGCAGTGCTGTTTTGCCCAGTCGCCTTTTCTTTGGGTGGGTGGGTTACCTCCCTGTACCCTGGATCAACCTAAGCCAAAGCTTTTGGCAATGGTGGATCCTTAACCCACTGAGTGAGGCCAGGAATCCAACCCACATTTCTCACAGAGACAAGGGTCAGATCCTTAACACACTGAGCCACAGCAGGAAGTCCTGTTATTTATCTATTTTAGATATAATATTTTGTATCTGCTAATCCCAAACTCCTAATTTATCCTTCTCCCTCCAAGGTCTTGCTCTTATCTTAAATCCCTGCCTGGGAGGAATTTTAAAGGGGAGTTTATATACAAGGCAGGTCTCTGGACAATGAATCATGAGATTCACAAGCAAGGCTCCTAGGAGTTGGGATATGTCTGTCCGAATGCGTGCTTGCATAACCTGAACACCACTGAGCCTTTGTGCTCTCAACTTGAGGCTCTCCACTGAAAATGAAATATGGGGAGTCCCCTTCATGGCTCAGTGGTTAACGAGCTGGACTAGGATCCATGAGGATGTGGTTTGATCCCTGGCCTCTCTTAGTGGGTTAAGGATCCGGCATTGCCTTGAGCTGAGGTGTAGGTCACAGACGTGGCTTAGATCCTACATGGCTGTGGCTGTGGCCTAGCTCGGATTCGACCCCTAGCCTGGGAACTTCCATATGCCACAGGTGTGGCCTAAAAAAAAAAAAAAAAAAAAAAGGAGGAGAAAAAAAGAAAATGAAATGTGACCTTGAAATATGTGGAGAGTAAGTCAGGTCTTTACTGGAGATTTTCCTGAGGGGCTGGTAGTGAGTGGAGGAGACTGGACCGTAGTGCACTCAGCAGAACTCCTAAAAACAGTTCTTCTTTTGTCCTTAAAGTCTCATTTAATATGACAGCTTTTCCCAAATCTCTCTGCTCTTTTTTTTTGGTCCCACCCTGGATCTAATTTGCACCACAACAGTAACCAGAGCCATAGCAGTGACAAGGCCAGGTCCTTAACCTGCTGAGCCACCAGGGAACTCCTCTCCTCTGCGTCTTGAAATAAAACAAGCCCCTGCTCTGGTCCCTGCCCCCAGTCTTTTGGTTCACCTCCCTTCCCACCTGCCCCGGGGAACATCTCGTGCTGCTGTCTGATACCTGCTCCTAGACAGCTCTAACCGTCAGCCTAAGCAAACATCCCTTTTCCTCAGGAGAAGCAGAGGTGGGAACCTGGGTGTGTGGGAAGAAGGCTGCCATTAGTCATGCAGCTCCTGTCACATGTGCACATGTATGCAGAAGTGTGTGTCTGTGTAATAGCCTTTCCATCTCTGTTTTCCTGGTTCTTCCTGGATTTCCATCTCTCCCTCTCTCTTTTTTCTTTTTTTTTTTTTTTTTTTGCTTTTTTAGGGCCGAAGGTGTGGTGTATGGAAGTTCCCAGGCTAGGGGTCGAATCAGAGCTACAGCTGCCGGTCTACACCACAGCCACAGCAACACCAGATCCAAGCTGCATCTGCGACCTACACTACAGCTCACGACAACGCTGGATCCTTAACCCACTGAGTGAGGCCAGGAATTGAACCCGCATTCTCATGGATAGTAGTCGGGTTTTTACCGCTGAGCCGCAACGGGAACTCCCTTCTCTGTATCGCTTATTCACTACATTGGTGTGATATCACAGTAATCCAGCATATGGTTTGGGGCTGTGCTGTCTCCCATTCCTTAATCAGCTCCAGAGAAGGAGTTCCCACGCCCCACCCTCTCCCCAGCCCACCACTGCCTCAGCCAGACTTTTGGGAGTTTCTTCCTAGTGTCTGTCTTCCTCCCACTGACTGCAGGCCAAGGTCTCCGGTTCAGCTCATCCTCCCAAGATCTGGAGAATAGTGGTTTCCAGAAGTCACACGTGTATCTGTTCTCCCCAAGGATCCACAAAGTCCACCTAGCCAGCCTTCCTTCCTCTGACCTAGAAATCTTGCCCCTTTATTTCTCTTGCCCTCCTTTCTAAACTCTACCAGAATTGTCCTCATCCTAGTCCTGCTCCCGCCCCACCTCCGCCCCATTGCCCCATCTCCCATCTCCTGGTGTTTCAAGCAGGAGAGGCTGAGGGTTCATGGCACAGAGAGGAAATAGGGCTTGTGAGGTCAGCCAAATTGAAGGGCTTGTGCTTTTGGAATAAAAACATCCATGTCATGAGGATGCAGTTTCAATGCCCTGGCCTCGAACAGTGGGTTGAGGATCCAGCATTGCTGTGGTGTAGGCCACCAGTGTGGCTTGGATCCTGCTGGTTGTGGCGTAGGCTGGCAGCTATAGCACTGATTCGACCCCTAGCCTGGGAATTTCCACATGCTGCAGGTGTGGTCCTAAAAACCAACCAACCAAACAAACAAAAAAACAACCAAAAAAATTCTATGTCAGCCTTGTTCTTGTGCTGCTCTTCCCACCCACCACCCAGGATATCCTATCATCTCTTTGTCACCCCTGTACCCTATTTATCATAAGCTCCTTGAGAAAACCGCCAGTAAGGGACTTAGGGTGAGGTCACAGACTCCCTTTACAGTACAGAGTCTCCTTTCCCTCAGGATCCTCGTCTACATTCAGGGGAATCTGGGACACAATTCAAACTGTTCTGGAAGAAATTTTGGCTGGATTAATATGTAAGAACTCTTTAGCTCAATTAATAGGGATTTATTGAAACAGGAGGCTGAGTGGTGCCTTGTGCTGATGCAGGCGGCGGCTTTGCTCTCTATCTCCCTCTGGTGGTCAATTGAGGGAATTGATGGGCGATAATCACCTGGATGTTTGCCCCGAGCTTGTGGTTTGTGTGTGGTTGCTAGGAAATGGGGTTCAGGGAAGGGAATAGACATAGGGCAAGAAGCCCCAGTCTCCCATTCTCTAAGACCCTGACCCACAGAGTGCACTGCAGATCCTGCAAACAGACATAGACACATTGGGACAGGGCATTGCTTCCCTGCCCATTTTCTTCATTATTGTTGATTTTCTCCTCAGGAAGGGGCCAAAGACGAAAGAGAGAGCGAGAGATAGGCTAGTGAAGTTCAGGAGGGTGGAGGCCACTGATCCTCGCAAGAACAGGAAGAAGCTGTCACTTTGGGAGTTATGAGGGCAGGGAGAAGTTTGGGGACCATATCTGTAGCAGACAGAGCTCTCTTGGGGGGTGTGGGATGGCTGGAAAGTGACCCCCTGCACGAACATACTCTCAGACCTCAGAGGAGTAAAAGGAGGTGGAGAAGCGAGGGATGAGGACAGGCTGAGTGGGTGGAAGGAAGACTGTGTCTTGAAGGCTTTGCATTTTATATCTTGGGAAAGAGAGGTTGAAAGTTTTGGGGTGCAGATTGCAGATGGTGAGCTGCACTTCTTAAATAAATACTTCCTTTCTGAACACGGTAAAACGTTCAGAATCTTTTCTCTTTTTTTGCTTTTTAAGTCTGCACCTGGGGCCTATGGAGGTTCCCAGGCTAGGGGTCTCCTTGGAGCTACAGCAGCTGGCCTACACCACAGCCACAGCAACACGGGATCTGAGCCTCGTCTGTG